>NC_137160.1:15614720-16116642 GCF_951394435.1 Stenella coeruleoalba
TGAAATAGTTGAGTTTGGACAGAGACTCTGTCCTGGCACACGGTGACGTGGACAGCCATCGTGGACGCTCCAGTACGTTCGCAGCTGTGATGCTCTGGCAGCCGCTTTGCAGGTTATCATACACCTTCACCACGTTACACTATGACCCTGCGCGCAGGGACTGAGGGACTGAGGAGTTTCAGGAACCGCATCACGATGTGGAGGCCAATTAAATAGAAATTTGGTTAGCAAGCCAGGAAGGTCTGTGGTAATGAGCCACATCATCTCCTAAAAAGAGAAACAGACCCTGAAGATGAGTCATAACGAGAGGGTAAATAAAGATAAACCCTGGTGACCCTCCCCCCACCAACTTTCCTTTTTAGCACAGATCATTTTACCCCCTATCAGTGGAATGTTAATGACTTACAGCCATCCACGAGGTACCGTTGCAACAACAAACATTGACCTCCGCTATCGGCTACTTGACATGCTCGCTGGCCCTTCTCATTTTCACAGGCTCTTTCTTATCCCTCAGCTTTAATGAAGAGTTGGAGATATTTGCATTCCTAGCCAGAGAGAGAAAGTAGAGGCCTTTCTGAAGAGGAAAATCTTTGTCCTTGGTCCCTTTCCTTGGCACCCTAGCGGCTTTGAATAAGGGCAGTTGTGCTCTGCAACGTTAATTAGAAGATAAAAACACAAATGTGTCTTGAGCACCAAGATAAGGCAAGCAGCATACCTAAGCGTGACTTGCGTTATCCCCTCAACCTCCCCTCAGAACCTATAAAGTAGATCCTCCTATTGTGCCCATTTTGCAGGTGAGAAAACTGAGGCTCAGAGAGATTAGCTTGTCCAAGACACAGCAGAGGCAGGATTTGCATTTGGGCAGCCTGGTACCTCAGCCTCTCTTTCCTCCTGCCTCCCTCCAAAGATGATTTTACAAGGACTGGAGGAAAGCGACGCAGAGCCAACACAAGCTTTAAGGGGATGGTGGTTTTGCCAAAGCATCCTTTTTCTTACTATTAATTTTCATCGAAGATGAATGAATTTTCAAAAATCACCTTGGCCTTCTAACCTGAAATTTTATCCACGGTAGGCTTGTAGGAGGATCTGTGTTGACAATCCAAATGAACTGCTGAGATGGAATCCGAACGCCGTGAGTTGCTGCTCTCAGAAACTCAGAGCAGAGCAGCCCAGAGAAGATCCAAGGTGAATCTTAATCGCCCGATTTTGGAAATGAGACCATTTATGGGCAAATTGCAGCTCAAGGCCCTTCTTGGGAGAAGCAACCCCTCTTGTTTGCAGAGAAAGTATTTAGTACCACCCCTGGCATGTAGTAGGCGCTTAATAAGTAGTTACTGTTTTCATTACTAAGCTCTATTATAGTGATTCTTGAACAGTTGGTCTTTAAATAAAACATAGCTCTTACTTGCGTCACTACAGCACCGGCTCGAAAGCTTGAGAACCTAATTCGTGGCTCGTCATGGCCAACAGGTGGGTTGTGACCACCGCACATTTTCTACTGGGGGCTTCATTCTAGGTCTGCTTTTTCTTGCCCTCTCACTTTTTACCCTTGTTCATGTATCACTTTACACTACTTTATATCATCTTTGGAGAAAGCTAGAATGCGCACAAATTTTAAAGGTAAAATAAATATCAGAACTTCCTGCTTCTTGACTTTGCAAACATAAAAGTAAAACCATATGGATGAGAACCCGGTCCCTGGTTATTATAATTCCTGGCGTCCTCCGTAGTACTACTGAGCTCGAATCGGGAGGGTCAGAAATTGGAATTAGAGATTTATCGACGACCACTGAAAAATCTAAGGAACTATGGCCAAAACAGCTTAAAGTGTACCTCCTAAAATGGATGACTTTTCCCTTGCGTTTTGATGATTGAAACCAAAAGGCTTATCTGTGTCATGGCAATAGTGCTCCGGGGTAAGGATTAAGTGTGTGTGCTTTAAAGTCAGCAGATGTCACTTAAATTAGGGCTGCAGCCTTTTTATTTTATTTTTGAGAAAAAGAAGAAAACATGCCTGAATTCCCCAAGGGACGTCTGTATTCCACAGCAAACAAAGCTCCGGCCAGAAGCTACTCCTACACGCACAGGGCTTCAACCTCAGGGTCTGAGCCAGCTGCAAATGTTACCCGTACTTTTCCAAGTCAGACGAGCCCATGAGGTTGCTGGTCTTGGGAAAACCAAGTGCCAGACGAAAGCAGCGAGGACCTTGCTCTCCGCTCCACTCACTGGGAGGGCCGTGTGTTGATGGAGGAGCCAAGTAAGAGGAGCTCCCAAGAGTCCAGACAAGGTAATCAGCACTTATTAAGTGCCACTGTGTACTGCGCTGCCTAGCAGCAGTCTGCTAGAGGCTGTAGAAGATGCAGGAGTGGTCCCCTCCCTTGGAGAGCTTCCTGATCTTCCGAATTTGGGAGAGGTGAGCGGTATGGTGTGTGTGGAAGTTCTTGGAAAAGGATAACAAAGCCGTGGCCCCTACCAGGTGGTGGTCACACCGCTTTTCTTGTTATGATTACGGGGGTCCCCAAACTCCAAGCTGCTGCTGTCCGATGGACATCAGCAGGGCCGTTCAAGCCCCATGTCCCCCAGCTGCCAGTCCATGGTGGCCCAGGCACAGTGTACAGCCTGCCCCAAAGCAGAAAGGGGTCTGCCCTCCACCTGTTTCCTAGGAAACAGTGTGGACCACAGAAGGAACAGTCAGACTTGGGTCTGAATTTCTGCTCTAAGTCTGTTTCCTTACCTCTCATTCGGGCTCAGTTGGAGATGAGGCTCTGTCACCTGAATGTCGCCTGGCCCCTCCCCTCTCAAAGTGTAGCGTTTGCCAGTTTGCAGGGCAGCCAGGGGTATCTTCTGTGCCCCCTCCAGATTCACAGGCTTTCTTCGGCCGCCGGAAGCTCCCGGGAGCTCCACACTCATCCACCCGGAAGCCCACCCTTCCCACGTCCTTGATGGAGCTTAGAGCTGCCCGCCTGTCCTGCCACTTCCACACCTGGCAGGTGTCAGGAAGTCTTGGCTGACGTCTCGGCACCTGGCAGTCTCAGAGAATTCACCGAGAAAAAAGACTACAGCTGAGATTCAGCCTTTCCTGGAAAGCCAGACAGGAAAGGCATTTCCCTCCTTCTGGACTGAACTGCTTCCCCTCAGACTCCCCCTGGTACCTGCACCCACACTGCTTTTCAGTTCTCTTAAACTGAGAAACCTTGCCCCTTGCTTCAAGAAAACTACACATTCTCTGAAGAAGGAACTCCCCCTTTTTTTTTTTTTAACCCCCTGAATCTTCTGTTACAGAGGGACTTGGTAGAGCCCTGTTGTCTGCCCTGCCGGGTCCGGGTGGAGGGTGGGACCCAGGGAGGAGGCCAGGAAGAAGTGAGAGCCGGTCTTTCACACACACACATCCATCCCTCCCCCGCCCCGCGTGAAGGCCGGGGACCTGCTCTTCCTACCAGGGGCCTGTGCCCTAACACATCCCTCAGTGATACTGATTTTCCCTCTCATTGGCAACCCAGCCTAATCTCATCCAGCAGACGGCATGCTGTTCCTACCAGCCGGACTCTGGGAAGGTCCACCGCAAAGGGGGTCTCCACTGCGGGCTGCGGAGCCCCGCGCTCTCTTCTGCTGCTCCCTGGGGGCCGCCACAATCAGGCGAAGATGCCCAGTTCTGCACACCTGCTCGGCCTGGTTTACAGGGGATCGTGAGGTGCCCGGCACGTTCTCAGTTCCATCTCCTGATGGCTGAGTTTGGGGATAGAGTTCCCAGCTTCTCCAACCATAGCCCTTCTGGTTGCCAGAAGCCAAAAATCTACCTCACATGAAAATGAGCATTAATTGTAAGGCTACAGAGGAACCACCAAACCCAAGGACAGAAAATGAAGTATGCCCGAGCCTCACGTGATCAGGAGTTGGAAAGTCAAAGGCCAAAGTTACTTTGTTCTCGCTCCTTAAGCGCCTATTCGCTCTTGGTACAACTACTCTGAGTTTCCTCATTCTGCCTCTTCATTTGACCATCTTCCTGCGGTTAGTCAACACATAGCACCTTCCCCAACCCCGCAGAAAAGGCTGCCCCAGCTTTAGGGCTGATTGATGTTCGGCTCTGCTCTGTTGCCCACAGCTGACTGATGACATCGATCTCTGTCCATTAAAACTCCAGCGCAAATTTGATTGGCTTAGCCCAGCTTATGGGTGGGCCCCTTCAAGACTGGTGCTCACCCGTGGTGGGAGGGAGCGGTTCTGAACGATGATGCACTGGGGACCCTCGTTCCAGAGCTGTGAGATGGCCAAGTTCTCTATACTAGAATGCGATAACATTTGATATTTGGTTGATGATTAAATGTCATCACTTCTAAGATAGCTATTTTGTGTGTGTGTGTTTAACATCTCCGAAACTGGGATGTGTTTTTCATTCACAGGATATTTTTGTCAGTGCCTACAGGTGCACAAACAGCAAAGATGCCGCCTCAAAATGTGCGTCAAGGGTTTTAGCTGCTGGGGAAAAAGTCCTAGAGACACAGTAAAGCGTTATTCAACTTAGACAGTTGACTTTTAACTCTATGGACATATATACACTGCCAAACGTAAAATAGATAGCTGGTGGGAAGCAGCCGCATAGCACAGGGAGATCAGCTCGGTGGTTTGTGACCACCTAGAGAGGTGGGATAGGGAGGGTGGGAGGGACGGAGACGCAAGAGGGAAGAGATATTGGGACATATGTATATGTATAACTGATTCACTTTGATATAAAGCAGAAACTGACACACCATTGTAAAGCAATTACACTCTAATAAAGATGTTAAAAAAAAAAAAAGTGGTAGGGCAGTGGTGAATCCAATGTCTTTGGCATCATTCCCCGAGCAAAAGTCAAAAATAGGCGCTAGGTACTCAGGGCCAGCTTTGGGGCTAGTACTAATGATTGTAACTTTTGTGTGATTCTTCTTTAAAATGCTGCATCACCAATGCTCCCAATGGCTCAATGTCATTAGATCGGAGGTTGGAAGTCTCCAACTAAAATGCTTCTATAATGGACCGTGTTTTGTGGTAAAGCACAGGAATTGACTCTCAGAAGAGTGATTCCCAAGGGTCAGACTCCATATGAGAAGACATTTTAAGAACATTTTAACCAATCTCTTGTTTTCCGTTACGTGTATCCACACATGTCACTATATGACAATTTGTGTCTATTTAGGATTAAAAGAGGTATTTTTGTAAGTGGAAAAGAATTTCAGTGATAAAGCATTGTCCGTTTGACAAATTATTTGTTACATAAAATAATGGTGCTTCTTACAATTAACAGTGTCTCAGATTCAGTGAAATACAGTATTGCCATCAACAGTAGAGGCTGCAGGATTCGAAACAGCAGAAGCTTAGGGGTAGGGATCTGGTTTTGCGGGGAGGAATGATGGGGACTTGTCTTGAAGCTGAATTTGCATAGTAAGCATGTCTCTATATAAAATGTATGTGACCTGTCCATAGATACAGCAGCATTCCTGCAGAATTGTTTTACTCGCACTTGACACAGATGGCTGAAATTCTGGCATTCTGATGTCTAAGGAAGAGGAGGAATACCAGGAGTGATGAGGCGTGGTTATGAAATGAAGAAGGTGGCGGAAACAGGCCCATGTAGCTGCAGTGCAGGGGGCCAGGGGGGACCCTCATTCAGAGAGGGATCCAGGGACTTGAGCACATTGGCCGGCCGCAGCGGGGAGCTTGAACGCTGTTCTGTGTGCAGTGGGATGTCCCTGGGGGAGTCTGAGCAGAGGAACAATTGGCTTTTTTTTTCTTTTTTTAAAGATCATCCTGTTTACTAGGAAAACATGTCACAAAAATAGTAAGGGAAAAAAAGGTGAGAGATCAGAGGTTGATAAGGGTTTGGAACTAAAGACAAGGGGAGGGTTGGAGGAGAGATGAAGAAATATAATTAAATCCTAATAAACATATCACCATATTCCCTCCCTCAGAACTCACACACGACAAAATATGGCAAATGGTCCCAGCATTCGCTGTCATTCCCACAGTAGGGAAAATTGATGGTCCTGCAGAAGCATTGATGGTCTAGCTCTGCAGCACAAGAGCCACTGCTCCATAAGAACCTGTGTCTTTCATGGTCAGATAAGAGGATGTTTCCAGACTGGGCTTCCGGTGTTGGAAGCCTTTGGACTCGTGGTGACAATAGCGACCATGGCTCACAGTTCACAACTTGAACTCCCAGCATCCCTGTGGCCTGGTGTCCAGGTTCATGGATTTTTCTGTCGGCTTCCAATTCTGCTGGCAGCGAAATTTGAACACTCTCTTCCCCAGCCTTCCCCTTAAAAATCGCCATTCCATCACTGTTTGTCTGTTTTCTATGATGACTCATACTTGCTTTATGAGATAGGTATTTTTTGATATTTCCAAATATTACCTCAAAGAGTTTGCCCAGGGGCTGATTGATTTCTCTTTAACAATTGTCAGAAGTTACACGTTTGAGGGATGACATATGGAGGAAGCTTGTCATCAGGTTGGAGATTTGAAGCCTCCAACTAAGATGCTTTTGTAACGCGTCCTAATTTTGCTTCCTCAGAATTGTCGTTATCCTAAAGGTAAGTTAATAATTAATTCCAAAGCCATGCTTAACTAGAAAACATACTGTGCTGTAAGATATAAAGTATATAATTTTTTTTTTTTTTTTTTTTTTTTTTGTGGTACACGGGCCTCTCACTGCTGTGGCCTCTTCCGTTAAGGAGCACAGGCTCCGGACGCTCAGGCCCAGCGGGCATGGCTCACGGGCCCAGCTGCTCCGCGGCACGTGGGATCTTCCTGGTCCAGGGCACGAACCCGTGTCCCCTGCATCGGCAGGCGGATTCTCAACCACTGCGCCACCAGGGAAGCCCCTAAAGTATATAATTTTTAAAATATTAGTCATACACTTTATAGTAAGAAAACAAAAAAAAAGTTGGTTTAGAAGCTGCCTAACTACACTAAACTAAAGGCAAACCATGACAAATTTCACTTAATAAAGAAAATGTTTATGTTCATGTCAGCAACCGCAAACAGGAATGGAATGCAATTTGCAACTTAACAAATCGTTCCATCACTTTGAAAGCATGTTGGGTCATTTAAACAATTATTCCGTTTCTCACCCAGCTCATTAATAATGACATTCAATAAATCAGCCCTATCTAAAATACTTTCAGAGCAAATAAACCATCTGGATTTCAGGAAGGTCATTAGAAAGCACACATGAAATAATTGTTTGCTAATCCCCTCCTGTATGATTCTGGCTTGTTTCCATGAGGCACTGAAGTTCCCCTTTGGTGTGGCATGCTCTGCAAACTTAAGAGATGTGTTAGATTCCAAATGTGTCCAACAATCTCATGGTTTTAGTGTGTGCCCGTGAGGGGTTCTGGTTAAGGACCAAATTCTTTGTTGCTTTTCCTTTTCTGTCCCCTTGTATTAATTACATTCCAAATGAAAATGTTGGCATTTTCTTAGTATTTATAATGCATCAGTGAATGCACAACAGTAAGGATAAAACTTGAATTGCCAGCATTTTCCTTTACGCATTCAACAGTAGCCAGTACTTTATAGAAAGTATCCTGAAAAGTTTTGATCAAACTAGATCACTGTCCATTACAGCTACCGCAATGTATGCATATAATTTTTTATTCGTGTTTGCATCTTCACATGGATGACCTTTCAGTTAGCCTGATTTTGACGGTTAAGCTGCTAAGAGGTAGCTATTCACGTTGGTATATTTGATGGAAATAATATGACAGCCACTACCCACTGTGGCCAGTTTCTCAGTCTGTTTATTGAGGATACAGCACAATTTGGGATCCACAGAAGCACTGATTTCTGGGTTTGGTTGTTTGGAATAACCATGGCCTAGAAGCTTATTTCTGCTGGTTCCCAGATCCAGCATGGCTGAGACGAAACGTTGGAGTTAAGAAGACAAGGGGAATGGAAACGGGGACCTTATGATGTAATCCAGCAACCAGATGTCCGTTATCTGGCTGCATGAGACTAATAACTAATTTCACGTGTTGGCCTTGAGTATAAGTTATGTGACTTTGCTGTTCATTGTTTATATTATTAAGAACCTAACTTAATGCCTGCAGTGTGCTGTTTTACACAAATTAGGAATTCTTGCCTTTATAATAACACTGAGGCAAGTTTCAAATTGCCGTTTTACAAATGAGAAAACTGAAGCTCAGAGAGGAGGTCGGTAACTTGCAAGGTCACACCGATGGCCTGTGGATGGGCTGAAATTCTAACTCTGGTCTGACTCCAAAGCCCAGACTCTTGATCTGTGTTACAATATCTTCCTTAGCCCAGAGAAACATGAACTGCCATAACACATAGCTTGTAGGTTGATCTGGAAAAGAAGGATGTAGGTAGGGAAAGACGTAAAGCGTTCTGATTAGGTACGTATTTGCTACTGATCACAAAGGAAATGCTGGCTGTGTGTATTGTTGTAAGATTTTTGAGAAATGCTTTCGGTTCTGTTGGATTCGTGGTAGACCCCGGTCCACACAGTATAGGTAACTGGTCTCATCGGGTGATAAAGGGACAGGCATGAGCACAGCGCGGGGGTAGGACAGGAGAGGCAGTAGCCTGGCCATACCGAGGCTCTTCTTGACCGATGATGGGAAGTGAGGTTGGAAAAGTAGAATGGAGTTGGAATGTGAAGCTTGTCAGAAGCCAGGGAGAGGGTTAGGGATCTGACAGGGGAGGACATGATGCAGAAAGGGTCACTGGAGAATTTAAACGTAGGTTCGGTATGAGAAGGATGGTAATATTGCCTTGGCCATGATGAAATTGGAAGGCCTGGGAACCCGGAGCTGGGAAAGCCAGCTCAGAGCTTGTTTGCCGTTATCCGGATGTAGACAGTGGCTCAGATGCAAGCAGTGGGAGTTGTTGAAACGGGGGAAAAGGGGTGAGTGGAAGCCCAGTGTCCTTATGAAAACTGACAGGACCTTGATGTCTGGGGAAAGGGGATGAACGGGAGAGTTTAAGGTGAGATGGTTTAGAGAAATGAGACGAGGGATTTCATAGACAGTGTTGGTTTTGGAAAGAGGATGATATGGTTGATTTTTTTCCAAACGTGTTGACTTTGAACAGTTCGTGAGAGATCTTGTGAAGTTTTCCCAGGGTCATTGGAAACGGACTTGAGCTGGAGTGAGAGATTGGGCGGATGCAGGGGTCATCAGTTATGGTGAAGGCTGTGTGTGGAGCCGGAAGAAAGTAACAAAGGGCCAAAACAGAGCTTGAGCTGGAGAAACCTTGGCTCAAGAGTGTTGAAGGAGAAGAGAACCCGGTGCAGGAGAGAGACCGACATCTTCTTTTCTGGGGACAGTAATAGTCACTTTACAGGAAGGAAAGATTTAACTTGACACTTTTCAGCTTTGTCATCCCAGAAATGATCCCTGCGAGATTTCATCTCGTGCTGGTAGCTTTCATCCACCCCTCCAAATGCGCTTTCCACTCTCGTACCTCCTGCTCTCTGCCTGTGTCAGCAGGGCTACCACATCCTCTGGCTTCCTGTTGGGTGTAACCAGTGGGGAGCCCCAGGTGGAGACTGGAGGGAGGAAGGAAAGAGATTGAGGTCGGGACATAGATTCCTCTGGCTCTCTTCTTGCAGGGTTGCCTCTGATTGGCTCTATCCCTTGATGGAAGGTCACTGCTCCACTTAAACTGACCTCAACGAATTTTCTCCCACTGGGCTCAGTTACTCTCCTTCCTTTCATCCTTTTAGGGAACGGGGTGGTATATTAGTTTCCTGCAGCTGCCGTAAGGAAATTAGCACAAGCTAGGTGGCTTTAAACAACAGAAATTTACTCTCTTACAGTTCAGAAGTGTGAAATCCAGGTGTTGTCCGGGTTGGTTCCTCCTGAAGGTTCTGAAAGAGAATATCCCATGCTTTTCTCGTAGCTTCTGGTAGCTGCTAGCGATCCTTGGTATTCCTTGGCTTGTAAACACATCGCTCCAATCGCTGCCTCCATCTTAAATGGTCACCTTCTCTGCGTCTCTATGTGAACTTTTCTGCTCTTCTGGCTCTTACAAGGACGCTGCCATTGGATTGAGGTCCTGACCTAATCTAGTATGATTTCATCTCCCTCCTTTGCACATTTCCAAATCAGGTCATGCGCTAGGTGGACACAAATGTATGGGGGTGGGGAAGAGAGACGGTATTTAATCCACTACAGGTGGCAACAGCTCCTCTGTGGTCAGCCCCAAGTTCCTTACTTGCCCTGTGGTTCCCTTGCACCCTCTCACATATTTATACTTTAGTCCCTTTGTAAACAGCCCTTCCCTGGATTAACCTAATGTTAATGTGACTTCTGCTTCCCGTTGGGACTCTGAGTGATAAACATCTCCTTGGCAAATTTCTTCCCTCTGGTAAAAACCTGTATCAGAACTAACTCCTCTTAGCTCCCCTTTTGGACTCAGCTGTCAGGCAAATCAGCCCTAAACGTAGTACTCAACCGTCGAAGCTCTCTTGAGCCTAAACGCTGTGCATCTGTCTTTTCTCTTGAATGACTGTTATTTTGTTCTCATTCTAACATGTCTTTATAAATTATTTTAAAAGATAAGAAGTTGTGTAATTTAGTAAGAAAAATGCTGGTTCTCCATGACTCTGTCTCTTGCCAAATTACTTACAGTTTGAAGCTCATCCTCGGAGGAATCAGATTTGAGCATCTATGTTTCACATTTCGGGGGAACGTATATTTGGCTAATCTAAAGCACTATGTCTGGGATGCACACTGGTTGATGGTGTCTGAAAGGAATGTTTAAGTAGTTTTACTTGCGTGTGTAATTCTGAGTTTGTGTGGAATTGGGAGAACCCGACTTTATCATGATGAACATTTCACAGTATAGTTAACAAAACCTACAGCATCCGTTACCCTTGCACTGCTGGGCCATCTCTTGGTTGCATGTTTAGTTTGAAGATGTCGTCATGTGGTGGTCCTTTGGAAAACGTAGAGGATCATAACATCCAAATCATTATTTTCAACTCTTAACAGTTTGAATGTGGCCCAAAGTTCTATTCTTTTGCATTTCACCTTCCACACCTCTAGGGAACTTTCAACTAGGACTAAGATATCTGGCATGATAAAAAGAAACAAAATTGAGTTATTTGTACTGAGGTGGATGGACCTAGAGTCTGTCATACAGAGTGAAGTCAGTCAGAAAGAGAAAAAGAAATACCGTATACTAACACATATATATGGAATCTAAAAAAGAAAAAAAGAGTTCTGAAGAACCTAGGGGCAGGACAGGAATAAAGACGCAGCCATAGAGAATGGACTTGAGGACACGGGGAGGGGGAAGGGTAAGCTGGGACGAAGTGAGAGAGTGGCATGGACATATATACACTACCAAATGTAAAACAGATAGCGAGTGGGAAGCAGCCGCATAGCACAGGGAGATCAGCTGGGTGCTTTGTGACCACCTAGAGGGGCAGGATAGGGAGGGTGGGAGGGAGACACAAGAGGGAGGAGATATGGGGATATATGTATACGTATAGCTGATTCACTTTGTCATACAGCAGAAACTAACACCATTGTAAAGCAATTTACTCCAATAAAGATGTTAAAAAAAAAAAACTATCTGGCACGTTTTCATAGTCTTTTAGAGCTGGAAGGAAGCATAGAGGCCATGTAACCCAACTAGTCTAACTCCCTCATTTTGCAGTGAGTAAACCAAGGGCCAGAGAGGGGAATCCATCACCTAGAGCCCCATGAAGTATTCATGGTACAGCAGGGGTGACGTTCCCATGGCAGTGTCCTTTCCACTGTGATTTGCTACACATGACCTTGAACAGGGTCTGAGGGGCACAGAGAGCAAGTGTTATGGGAGTTTGGCGGGGGCGGGGGAAGTCATGTCCTGCTTGGCTCAGAGCCAGGGCCGCAACAAAGAGGAGGGAGGAAATGGAGATAAATCTTGAAGCCTGGGCAGAGGTTAGCTAAGTTCCCGCTCACACTGGGGGAAGGCAGGAAGAGAGTGCCGGTTCTATTGGGATGACCAAAAAGTTTCTTTGGTTAATGAGTACGTTCAGTAAAGTTCTTGGTGAAAATGAAAACTGTGTCTTCTTTTTACTTAAGGCGGAACAAATTTTTTGGCCAACCCACAAAAGGCAGTTACCGTTTGAGTGTATTTGCCCTGGAGCCTACCTAGTCCTGAAACACAAGGCGTAAAATGCAACTGTCTTAATACATCTAAGGCACACCTAATATAATATGCTGGTCAGCTTAATCCAGGCACCGGCTCTTTATTTAAACAAGGAATTAAACCAGAATCTCCAATCAAGAAAACTGCATTTAGGCTAGGAAAGGAAAAGGTAGACGTTCTAGGATCAGATACTACTGCTAATAGCTAACTGTTAGTGAAGAAAATACTTTTGAGTGGAAGAAAGCTAGACTCAAATGGCAAGGAAACATGTTTTAAGCTAGAATTTAATTTTTAAATGAATTTCCTGTGGTTATTTCAGAGATAAGTAAAATCTGTAAAACTCAAGGAATTGTTAAGAATGATTGTACTGAGACCCCATGCATATACGGTCAGTTGTCAAAAATTCAATGATCTTTGCTGATTTATTTTCCCCAGCTTTGAGGTTCTGTTCGTTCAATCAGTGAGTCAGCTAGGTAACGTCCATTGGCACTCGCCCTCTGCCAGGTCTGGGGGAAATCACAAGCATGAACAAGACAAGCTTCTTGCTTTCTAGGAGCTCAGTCTGGGTGGAGAGACAAACATGTAAATAAGTGAGATCGGAAGGAAGAGACAGGATGTTTTACACAAGGGATCTTCTGAGATGGACATTAGAGGAGACTAGGTCGGGGGGGGGGGGGGGGATGATAGCGACGAAAGAGGTGGAGTGGAACCACCTGTGCTTTGCAAAGGACTGGACTTGAGACGATATCACATAGGGTGATAGGTATATTTTTAAATATTTGCACTTGACAGGATGAGGGAAAGAGTGGAGGCGGGCAGATGAATTTAAAAGGCCATATAAAAATGGTAAGGGTGAGAGAGTTTAAGGTCTGAACTAAGGTTGTCAGGATCAGAGATAGAGAAGAGAGGTGAATTCCAGAAATATCTTCAAGTGTCTGTCCTGGGACTAGGGAGGTCGTATAACAGCATGATTAGGAACCCCGGCTTTTAAGTCGGGCAGATCTGGGTACAGATTCCAGCCCTGTCACTTATGGGTCACGTGGCCTGGTAAATTGCTTCATCTCTCTGGACCTTTGCCTGGTAAGGGTAGCGCCTCTCCACGGTACAGTAGTACAGCACATAATATGTACTCAAACAGTAGCTTTTGTTACTGTCGCTGCTCTTAACACCCAGGTGTCCTGACTTCCAGCTGGTTTATTGTTAACAAATCACTCTTTTGCTACAGCTGACGCTGATGGCAAGTGAAGGGGTACTTGATTTCCATAGGAGTCATTCCCATTGCTCACTCTCCGCCATCAGCTGTACCCGTGGCACAGCAGTCTGGGTCATATGTGCATCACAGGCCGGTCCTTCCAGGGAGGAGGCACAGACCCATCCCCAAGAAGAGCACCTGTCTTGCTGACAGCGAAACAGAAGGCTGTCCTCACTTCTGAGACACGGCCTTTTCCCCGCTTACATTTGTAGATCGCTGTTGGTTCTGTGTTCCTTTTTGACGGGATTTATTATTCATTGGTGACATAGAATGTTATGCATCCTTTGATGGGGAAGACAGCGCAAAACTGGAAGGGATTCAGCGGTCCGCCTCCTTGCCAGTGAGTTATGACTGTTTGATTTAAGCAGCCTAGCAACAGGATCACACCAGCCACGAAGCCCGGCATCCTTGCAGCTCAGCTCTGGCACGCCTTTCATTTCTGAAATGGAATTTATGGCCTCCTAAATAGTGTGCCGTTGTTTTTCCTTTTCTCTCTTGCTTGCCCCCCCCCCCCCCGCCCCGACCCTCCGTCAAGGAAACTGGATCCACAAAACCAAGTCATGTAAGCTTAAAAATTCCAAGGGCTCAGAGCTGGGCTCGAGTTCATCAGGCGGGTGTTTACAGCTGCCCTCTGGCTCACCTTTGTTTAGATAAATAATTGAAAGTGTGCCATTTACAAGCTTGGGCCTCAGAGGCGCACAAAGGAATCTGGCTGAAGCCTCCTTAATTGAAAGCAGGAGATAACCAACAACACAGCCTGTTCCTCTCTTGGGACGTTAGCACGCTGGGGGTGGGGGGGATTTATCTTCTTTGGAATTTGTGTTCTCGGGTTGCCCAAATCCGGATGACACACACATGACTCTTACCTCACACAAAAAAAGGAAAACATGCCCCATATCCCACCCCGGGTTTGTATGGATTTTCAAGTGAAGATGCAGTCACTCAGCAGAGGTTCCACGAGCGCTGACTACTTGCAAGGCCTGGGCTCGGCGTTAAGGGTCTTGCCCCAAGGAGCTTCTGCCTGCATGGAAAGAAAGGACAGGTTCAGATTTCAAGGCATTAGAGCCCTGGTTCTCAATCCTGGCTGATTTTTTTAAATGCTGATTCCCTGGTTCCAGCTCCAGAGATTCCGATTTAATCATTTAGAGGTTGGGCCTGAGCATAAGCATTTCTTCATCTTTTTTTTTTTTTTTTTTTTTTGCATTCAGATCTTTTGAATTGAGCGAGCGTTCTGAGCCTCACACTCTGGGGACTGAGGTCCTGGCTCTAACCTTTTTTCACGGTATGACCTTGGGCCAGATTCTTGAGCTCTGGCACTCAGTTTCTCCACTGTGAGAGGGGGATAATCACAGATTGTCCTGTTGCTCCTCGTGAGGATTTGATGAAACTCCACGGGATGTGGCAGTTTCTCAGCTTGTGACTCACTCTGGGAACCAGCCACAGCAAATACCCTCCTGCAGCTCTGCCATCCCGGGGCGGAGCCCCCACCCCCCCCACCCCGCGGCAGTGGGAGCACAGCCTTTGGAGGAAGGGCGGGCAGGGCCGACCTTGCCCCACTTCCAGGTTTTATCAGACGGTGGGTCCAGGCAGAGCCTCCTCCCTAGGAAGATGGGATGGAGACTTAGGGCATCTTGGCAGTTTGTGGATGGAGCCGGCTATCGTCCCTGGTCCCACACCTGCTGGGAGGCTCTACCCAGGAGGATCCTCAGGAGATCATGGCCGACTAGAGTCATGGTCTGTTTTAGCAGAAAGGAGCCAACAAGCCAAAGGGGAATCCCCTACCCAGGACCTGCCTGACCTCCTTCGGAAGGTCCCCACTGCTGTCGGAGCTGCCTTCTCTGCGACCGGAAATACGGAAGGGGGCGGGGGGGGGGGGTATCACAATGGCCGTCTTCCAGAGTGAGTCACGAGGTGAGAAACTGACACTAAGGGTGGTGTCCTGGGATCTATGGGAGAGGACTGTGCTCTGGGTCCAGCTGGTCAGCATCTGTCCCATCAGCACAATTTTGGAGTAGAGCTGGGCTCAGGTTGGCACTGAGGGGCATCCTTAGACCTGAGGGAGGTCTAGGTGGTCCTCAGGATAGTTTTTCTCCCTTCTCCAGGGAGTTCTCTCTTGGTTCAGGGCAGCCCCTGCTGGAGGGCTAAGCCCTATGTTGTAGAACTGGGGCACCTAGAAGTGGACCCTAATTCCATAACATACACTCCCCGATAGCCTTCTGCACAGCAGTCCAAAACCCCCAGGATGCCAGAAAGATGCTGGCCAAGCGGAAAGTGCCCAGAGCAGCAGTGGTGGCTCCTTGGGAGGGCCCTTCTGGTCTACACCTGCACTCCCACCACCATCGCCCCATCTTGCCACGGCACGTAAACACTCCAGTCCCCGGAGAGATCTCCAGATCTCCCCAGTGTTGAAGTGGTACCTCAGGTCCAGCGTGAGAAGACAGTTGCTTACCTAGTGTCATTCATTAACTATCAGAACACATTCTCCATCCCTTCCCTTATCACAGAAGCATCACTCCCATCACAGTGCCTGGGATTCTTCACTTTATCATAGTGCCTGAAATTGCATCAAAGAGTTACTCCTCTGAGTTCAACGCCATCCTTTTCACAGTCAGTGCCCTAAACTAGTGGTATCTTCTTTGGGTGCCCAGTTCTTCTCATGGCCTCTTGTCTGCTGTCCCCTAGAGTTAAGTGAAATGAATCCTCTGTCCCTAGACATCCTGGCAGGGCTTGGGCTGTGTGAGGACGCAACACTAAAGCTGCCATGGCAGGTTTTCAAGGCTACGTGTATCGCTTAATCACAGAGCACTATTTGCTCTTTATCTTAAATGCCATACTTCGGATAGGAAAGAAAAACTGTGCTCTCCAACTTCTGAGAGCTCCTTGCTCTGAGATTACATCAGGAGACCAGATTAGAAAGCGTTTCAAAGATCTGGAGGAGGGAGTCAGTTAACGATACAGCAGCAAAGAGGGGTCAGCTGCATGAAACAGCGATGCATCTGAGTGTGTCTTATCACGTCTCTCTAATGGAGCCCACAGAAGGGTTTCTTTTGTGTGGAATAAGGAGCCAGACCCCAGGGAAAGCCAAACAGAAGGCAGAGAGCACGGGGCATTGCCAGTGAATTATGCGCTCACATGGCCAGAGGCACTAGAACTTCCGTGTTATTTAACGAAAAAACGTTTATGAAACACGCTTTCTCGCTCCTCTTTGCTCTGCCTGGTACAGCTGGTTTCCCGTTATTTAAACCTAACCTACAACTCCTTCTCAAGGTTGCCAGTAAATAATTCACTAATGCCGGAAACACCTGGAGGTTCAACTGTTATTGACAGAATCCAGTGCTCATGTGTGATAAGGGCTGTGTCTGCAGGTTAATGAAGACGTTTATATTTGTCACCATCCAGGGAGTGACTTCTGTCCGTGAAACAGAAATTTGTTCTTTGGAAAAAACACAGCCATTGTGGAAACCCTACCTGGAATTAAGCCCCAAATCAAAAGCCTTTTATACTATGACTTCCAAAAACTGGATCTTTGCTGTGTTACCAGGACAACTGGGAAAGAACAAGATCTTGGTTACAGAGAACTGAAATGCCACTTGATCTCGGGGATGAAAGGAGTTGTGGTTAGGATGCCAGGGGTCAGGATGGAGGAAATGTCAGAAAATGGGCTGGCCCTGGGGTGGGCGCCCACGGTTCAGGTGCCCCTTTCCAATCTTCTCCACCTAGAGGGGCAAGAGCATTGCCTCTTGGTGCGAAGTAGGACCATCCAGGCCACCCGGTCAGAAGCAAGCGCGGACAAAGTGGTTTTCCCTAGAAAGGGCCTGTGGACAGCAGTGACTGTCCTCTCTGACTCGAGGGTACCGGGGTAATTCGAGGGTTTAGCTAATAAGGCATTGCCGTCTACTGCCGTGTAACAAAAATCTCTGTGCTGCGTTCCTAAAGCCAAGATAACCCACACCGCTGCATGCTTTTCTGGTTGCCCTGTCTCTGCCCTGGGTGGCCTTCCATTCTCTTCCCTGTCAAGATACAACTTAATCATCCTGTAAGATCCAAGTCCAACTCCACACACAATTCCCAGACCACCCCAGGCTGCGCCGGCCCTGTCCTTTGGTAATTTGGGGCAGACTTGAGGGCCTTTTGACATCTTGAGCATTTCATTATTTTCAAAGACCATGTTGTGGTTGAACATTGCTTATGTTCTGTGTCTTTACACAAGTGATTATACAAGCGATTGTGTAAGCTCTTTTTATCTTATGATTCTTTCTACTTCCCAGGGTCAACATTCAATTATTAGTTGATTCAGTGTAAACTAACATACTGTTTAACTTCAGGCTTTCCCGTATTTCACAGGGCTTCATCAAAACATATAAATATTCATTTACTATATCCTTTAACTCCATATGTTGAAGGAAGACAGAAGAGAGTAACAACAACAATAACCACTGTTACTGTTACTGCTGCTCTCATTATCATTGTCCCTTTCTTGGCCATTTCCTATATAAGAGGAACTATACCAAGTGCTTTATCCATCTAATTTAGTGTTCAAAATAACCCTAACAATGTATATATTGATACTGCATTTTTCGGAAGAAGAAACTGAAGTGTAAGTTTATAACTTGTATTTATGAAACGAGGAAGTGGTGGAATCAGGTATCAAACCCAGTTCTGCCTGACTTCAAAACAGCTGTCCAGGACTTCCCTGATGGCACAGTGGTTAAGAATCTACCTGCCAGTGCAGGAGACACAGGTTCGATCCCTGGTCTGGGAAGATCCCACATGCCGCGGAGCAACTAAGGCCATGCACCACAACTACTGAGCCTGTGCTCTAGAGCCCATGAGCTACAACTACTGAGCCCACGTGCTCTAGGGCCCATATGCCACAACTACGGAGCCCACGTGCTGTAACTGCTGAAGCCCACAGGCCTAGAGCCCCTGCTCCTCAACGAGAGAAGCCACCGCAATGAGAGTCCAGCGCACCGCAACCAAGAGTAGCCCCCGCTCGCCACAACTAGGGAAAGCCCGTGTGCAGCAACGGAGACCCAAGCAGCCAAAAAAAAGAGTTGTCCATACTATGATACCATTCAGTGTCTCCAGGTTTTTGTATTTGTTAATAGTTTTGATTCATTCAGGCCTCCTAAATGCCGAGGCCTACGTTGCCACTAAGAAAGGGTCGAGAATGAACGTCCTGGGACACCTCAGTCTGGACAGGGTGGCCGAGTTGCCATGCATCCCCTGAATGCTGGTTCCAGCAGCATCACTGAACAGTCTTGGACAACTTGCCTAGACTATCTGAATCTCCCAGGTCTTGATCACAAACAGCAGAGCACATATTATTTACTCCAGATAAACTTGAATATTTTTGGCCCCTGGAGGTAACTGATTTGTCGTTATTTCATGCAAGAAACATTACTGGAGTTACACACTCCTTACTCTCTGCCCATTACTCCTGCCAAAGCCTCATTCCTTCTGTACCTTGTAATACAGAAAAGGAGGAAGGAAGGAAGGATGAGAGCCCACAGGAGGCCAGGAAAGATAAAAAGAAAGGGAAGATAAAGCCATAACCCATAACTTATAAATAGTGTCCCAAGGAAAGAGTTCCGGCCAAGTTCAGTTCAGCCAATGTGTGTTGAATATGTGGTCTTTCAGACATTGGACTAAGTGCTCAAGGAAACTAAGACTCGATTCCTGCCTTGGAGGAGTTCGTGATCACTTAGAGGAGACAGACTGAGTATGATGATAGAGACGTACATGTCCTCCCGTGACCCGAAGGTATTCTCTGTAGAGCTACCTTTATCATAGAGCCAAAAACTATACCTTGTTGTCACAGATCATACTTATTTCTCTAAGGCACTACCTCTTAAAATTTGCAAACAAGGAAAAGAATCATAATAAATGACAGACTCCAGAATAGACTCAATACAGGGGTGTGGGCAGCTCTCCCTTCTAATTAAGTGATGCTTCCGCCGTCAAGGAGCTTAAGTTGTTTTAAAGATGGATATACCTTCCACCAGGAACATCCATTCATGCACCTTAGAAATCGTTATCGAATTGAGCTGTGTGTTGACCTACACGTGTTATACTTCTGCGAGCCATCACTTGAAGCAAATGTGTCTAGAGGTCATTACTGAGCTGTAGGTCCCAGCAGAGCCAGGGCTGCCATACTGCTTCCCCATGGCTCTTGGGCTGTCCTGCAAAACCTACCACACATGCCACCTCTGAGAGTCCACCGGAAGTTCTCGTTACTTTCCCATGAGTTTGCAAAACACTTCAAGATGTCTGCTCACTCATACGAACATCCGGAATGATCAGGGACTGATTTCTTAAAACAAGTTCTTGTAATTCATGGTAGTGTTTTGTTTTTTTTTCTGGGAGTGTGTGGGGGGGTGGGATTAAGGGTATGCAGTTTTTGAACCATATTTCTTTTTCTCTGATGAAAAAATACTCATAAATGGAATATTTCATACTACCATTAATAGTTTTGCATAAAATGGATAATTTCTTAGAGACGGAATTTTTTTTAATCAACCTCAATGGAGCATATAAGTTACATTTGATAAAATGCACCAATTTTAAGTGGACCATTCTATGAGTTTTGACAAAGTATACACCCATGTGACCATGAAGGTACAGACATTTTCATCACCGTAGAATCCAGGGAAGACATTAAAGATCACCCTAGTCCAAAGCCCTTTGTTTCCCGGAGTGGGAAGCAGAGACCCAGAGTGAGGCAGTGATTTGTTTGAGCGCTTATGTCTAGTTTGTCAGCTTCCTTGATAGCGTTTCTCTCACCAGTCCTTCTCTTTGTCTCTCTGGCTTCCCTACTCGATCCATTTCTTCCGGGAGGAGGTCTCCCCAGATCATGTCCTTGGCACACGCCTTACCCGCGCATTTTTTTGTTGTTGTTGTTTTTTGTTTTCTTTTGCGGTACGCGGGCCTCTCACCGTTATGGCCTCTCCCCTTGCGGAGCACCGGCTCCGGACGCACAGGCTCAGCGGCCATGGCTCACGGGCCCAGCCGCTCTGCGGCATGTGGGATCTTCCCAGACCGGGGCACGAACCCGTGTCCCCTGCATCGGCAGGCGGACTCTCAACCACTGCGCCACCAGGGAAGCCCCCCGCGCGTTTTAATCCAATAATCTTCTTTACCTGTCCCTCTGAAGACCGTCTCTAGCACACCTCCTCCCTCACCATGCGCTTGAGCTGTGTAAGGCCTCAGACATCCTAAACAATTATGTCCACAATGAATGTCATTAATACCTTCTAGTCTTCCCCAAATTCGTGCTATAGAAACTTCTGTATTTAGCTCTTTTCCGATTTAACCTGTCTTGGTTAATGGTGACCTCGTCCTCCAGACAGCTATACTACAATCAGTCTCTAGTCTTGGATGTCTCTGTTTTCCTTCTTCCCCACATCCAGTGTGTTAGGAAATCCTATAGATACTCCTCCAACGTTTCTTTAAAATCTGTTCTCATTTTGCAATTCGCACTGCCCTGTTTCAGCCCTTCTGAATCTATTGCCTGAAATATTTCAGTAGCCTTTTTAACACCTTTCTGTGCCTGCATCCTTTTCTTTCCAATGTCTCAACTGGGCCTAGACTGTGGCTCTCTGACCTACTATTAAATAAGGCTGGGACTCGGGACGCACAGCCTAAAGGCTGTCTGAGGATATCCTGAGCCAAGGACAGGAAGTTTTTTCCCAGAGGGAAGCTGAGATTGCAAGACAGAGGAGCTGGATTGGGGACCAAGCTGGAGAAGCAAGACTGGTAGGTAGCGAGCGTGGGAGCCCCTTCATATGGGGCCTGCTACATCCTCTGGGACAGGAGCCACTCCAGTGGGCCACACACTTCTGCAGCCCCTGAAACGGACTTCATACTCTTGCCTCTGTACCGAGAGAATACATTTTACTCGTGTTACAGTGCTTTGAATGCTCTGTCCTGTGTTATGCGGAATTGTGTGTATATGTATATATATTTCTCCCACATTCGTTATCTTCAAGGACCACATTTAAATCTTAATCATCTCCACATCTTCTGTAACACCCACATCTTCTGTAACACCCAGGTCAGGGAAGAGGTGGCCTCTGGAGGCCTGCAGTCTGGGTTCATGTCCAGCTCAGCTACTAATTTGAACAAGTCACTTAAATATTCTGGGCTTTCCCATCTGTTAAAAAAAAAAAGAAAAAGGTGGTTATGAGAATTAAATAATCTATGGAAAATGCTTGGCTTGGTGTGTAATAAGCTCTCAATTAAGTGGTGGTGGAATTAAGTCAAACTTAATGTTTCCAGTTCTGAATTAATCTGAATTGAAATTTGTAATGGGACATTGGATCATGATTTATGTAGTTCGGTATCTTAAATAGAAGATCCCTGCTCTCATCTGTAAATGGTCTGCAGGTAGCAATCTGACTCTTGGTGTTGTGTGAATTTCTCCCTCCAGTGACTTACACCTGAAGTCATGTCAGTTGTATTTTGTTTTCCATAAGGAATTTATGTGTGTGAGCTATGGGATATGTCAGGTCATATGATTAATCAGGTCCCTTCTGTCTTTCAAAGACATTACAAGTAAGATCTCTAAGAGTTCCTCATTTAATTCCCAAGTGACTGACCCCAGGCAGAAGTGTGAATCAGCAACTTGTGTTTACGTGTTCCTGTACCGAGCTCTCTCTGGAAATGCCTCATTTACATGGTGAAGTGCAGGAAAGGGGGCCAAGCAGCGCCGGTGAACTCCACCCAGGTGAACTCTACCCACTGTGTGGAAAGAAGGATCGTAGCCCTGTGAAAGCAGAGAGTTCTTTAGCTTTGGGTAATTTACAAGGAAGGTTCAGACATTTACATTTCAAGGGTCAGCATTTCATAAGGCTCAAGGGCTCCATGCACAGTTGCTGAGCAGAATAAAAGGCTGTGTCTTCTCTAAACGCCATTTGGGTTACTAACTTTGCATTTCAGTAGCCTTTCTCCCCTGACTTTATTTCCTTCAGTCATTTTAGTTTTTTTGGGGGGGTGAAGGTGGGTGGGAGCAGGAACGAGGCTCCTATAACTGAAACCAACAATAACAGCTTAAACAAGATGGAAGTTTGTTTCTCTTGCACGAGGCTGTTCAGGTGTCCTTAGCTCATATGGTGGCTGGGCGGCATCACGCGCTTACCTCCGTGCATGTGATGCCCCCATTGCTGACGTGTTGATCTCATTGTCCGAGACGGCACGCCGCCGCCAGTCGTGCGTGGGTCATTCGCACTCGTGGGAAGGTGAAGGGGGAGGGTCGCACCCCTTCCGCTTGAGGGTGACACCTGAGCGGGCATCAAGGCTACTCCCACCCCCCCGGCCAGGCTTATTCACAAGGCCGTACGTGGTGGATGAGCGGCTGGGAAATGGCTCCTTCATTCTGGGTGGTCATGTGCCCAGCTATAATTTGGGGTTTTGTAACAAAAGAAGAAGAAGAGCCAGTAGAGGAGGGGGAACAGCTAGCTATCTCTGCCTCAGTCATGACTTTCTGAAAATGCAGCTGTTGTGGTTAATTTGAGGCTTTTCCTAGGGAAAAAAATAGAAGGCAATATATACTTTTAGGCCAACCCTGCCTGCCCACCACCCCCAGGCCCGAGGTAAGCCGCAGGATTCTGTGGGCCCATGTTAGCCTTGTGGTGCACCCACCGAGGAGATGAGCCCATGTAAGGGTAGGGGGTGGTCTGTGTGAGCTGCCGGTCCAAGTCTTTGCTTATGAGTATAAATACACTTGACCCCTAGACAACGCGGGGATCAGGGGCTCCAACCCTCACACGGTAGAAAAACCCCCTGTAACTTATAGTTGGTTCCTCTGTATCCGAGAATTCAACCAGCAGCAGATCATGGAATACTGTAGTATTATTTACTGTTGGAAAACATCCTCGTATAGGCGGACCCACATTGTTCCAGGGTCAGACGTAGATGTCTGAAAGTCAGTAGAAAATTGACAACTTTTAAAGAGAAGAGCCCGTGGGCCTGCAGAGTATATTATCCCCAGTGAAACACAGTTAATTGTGGGGTGTTTTTTTGGGTTGTTTTTTTTTTTGTTTTTTGGCCACGCGCCATGTGGGATCTTAGTTCCCCGACCAGGGATCGAACCCGTGTTCCCTAGTGGAAGTGCAGAGTCTTAACCACTGGACCACCAGGGAAGTCCCAAAACAGAATTAATTTAGAAACTGGAAAGAATTTTTAAAGAAATTCTCATTAGTGCCCTCGAAGAAATTCTAGAGAAGGATCGCATCTTAAATAAAACAAGCCCTGTGGACCAAAGAACATTTGGAAAGAAGGAGGCAATGTTTAGAAACAGGCTTATGGGTTATTTGCCTTTGAGCTCTGGCTCCGTCCAGGATGCTATTCTATCCCACGCTGGCAGTGAGAAGTTAACTTTTTCCTCTGAATTTTAAAATATAACGTCTTCTCTTTACGAAAGTAACACCTGATGACTATACAAAACTTAGAAAATACAGGCAAGCAAAATGAAGGCAGTTTCGCTGCCTGGAAGTTTGCAGTTTAGGTGTCAGAGAGGTGAGAGTTGAGATCCTGAGGCTGGGTCCACCTTTGAAGAAGAGAAAAGAGTGTGTTGTATTCATTCGGGAATATAACCAATATTTTGTAACAACTTTAAATGTAATATAATCTATAAAAATATTGAATCACTGTGTTCTACATCTGAAACTGATATAACATTGTAAATCAACTATACTTCAATAAATAAAGAAGTTAGTAAATAACCAAAGCGACAGGAGTGAGGAAACAAAACTGCAGAGAAAGTCCAGAGTGGGAGGAGAAGGAAGGAGGAACAGTCAGGAAACTTCTGGACTGCATTGGAAACCACCGCAGATGACTTGTATTGCTTCATTTATCATGAATATTTTAGTGCCTGCAGATAGGCTTTTCTTGATGAATGCTACCCTAGAATATTACTAATAACATTGAGGTGTTTCTAGAATACTTAGAGAGTTAAGAATAGAATAAAAATAAATCAACAACTAGGGCTTTGGGTCCTACAGTGTCAGTGCATACGATGAACCACGTTGCTGCAAGGAATAATCTCCACTTTCCAGGCTGTGTCCATGGACAGTGACCCGCGGAGTAGGACACGACTCACAGCTATCAGCGCCTCGGAAAATTAGCAACCGTGGGAACAAATGTGAGCAGAGCTGCACTGGTTTAAATGTGTCCCACAAGCGGGGGAAATGGTTCCATTAAAATCCTCCCTAAGGCAAGCCTATTACACCAGTTATTTGAGGTGCAAAAAGAATGAACATCCTATTAAATAGCACACTAAATCCCTAAGGCAGTTTCTTAATAAATACTGTATATTGATTCCAGGTGACTTGGTCAAAAGCAGTTGGGTTGAAACCTAGTTGGTCCAGTTTGTCCAAAATATAACTGCTCAGTTTCTGGGTAAAGCGAGTCATGCTGGGTGCCTATCTGCTCAAACACGTTCCCGAACGTGACTCCTTACCCAACTTGCAAAATCACAAGCTTCTGAAACTGTTGTCAAGCCTGGCGTTAGAAATGTACCAGACCACCCTGAAAATCTCTAAAGACCCCTTTATTATTTTATTTTCTCTTACTACATACAAAATCAGTACCTGGTCGTTACAGAAAAATCCGGAAACACACAAAAACGAATATGAGGAACCCTCTTGTAGCTCACCCGCATGAAAAGAACCACGAATACACAGTGTCTTCATTTTCACTGTAAAAATTTCACCACCTGTGTATATATAAGCATATACATAGATACAAGTTTGTTTTATTTCGTTTTTCACAAAGGTAATACCAAACTACCTTTTCTCATTTTTTATAATTTTTTATTATGTTTCAGAAATGATCAACTTATCACCTGATTAGGGAAAAGGCAGTCAGCGAACAAGGTGATAACGAGGGTTGATGAGGTAGAAAACTCATTTGGGGAGGCAAGGAAGGAGGAAAAAATGTGTGAGAAGGGAGCTGGGGTGTCTAGTGTTGGCATCGTTGCAAAGAGGAAGTTAATCAATCCCAAGTTCTTATCTCTTTAACGTCAGCCCTGTACTCCAGTCAGCCCTTGGCTGAAGTCCTTGACCCTGGGGTCTGAGGAACACTGATGTACCAGGGAGATAGGGAGACGCTGGCAGGCATATCACGTGAAGGTGCCTGCACGTGTTCTCAGCCTGCAGCCGGGGCTTTTGTCCACACGTCCCGCCTCTGCAGGGCTCCAGGGTCCTTGAAGGTGGCCAACACAGTGAGGACACAGCAGGAAAACCACATTTCCTTCTACATTTTCCAATGGACTTAACATATGCCAGCACGGTCCTAAGCTGCATCTTATTAACTCATGAAATCCTCTCACCAAGCCAATGAGGTGAGTACTATTACTTTCCCATTTTACACAGAAGGAAATCAAGTTAGAGGGATTTTACATCGCTTGTCTAAGGCCCCACAGCTGGAAAGCAGTGGTGCGTGGATTCAGACCCAGGTGGTACATCCCCAAGGAGCAGGGTCCTAACTACCAGCTCTTCTGCTTTTTGGGTAGGTGCGCGATGAATGTTTGTTGAATGAATAAATTATCACTTGCAGCCTTGGAGGATAAATACCTTTTGGTTATAACTTTAACTCCATCTGAGAATAACCTTTTCACACGCGCTTAGAGAAATTAATTTTTCTGTAATTCACACAATTAAAACCCACATGAAACCATGACCAGGGTGTTCATGGTTAAAGGGATCACTTCAACAGTGTTCCTTCCTCACTTGATCATTTTGTGTATATGTGGTAAAATACACATAATATAAAATTTACCATTTTAGCCATTTTTAGGTGTGTAGTTCAGTGGCATTAAGTACATCCACATTGTTGTGCAAAGCATCACCACCATCCACCTCCAGAACGTTTTCATCTTCCCAAACTGACATTTTCGACCCGTTTGTAGCCTGTGTCGAAATTTCCTTCCTTTTTAAGGATGAATAATATTTTGCTGTGTATGTACCACATCTTGTTTATCCAGTCATCTGTCGATGGACATTTGGATTGTTTATACCTTTGGCTATTGTGAAAGATGCTGCTATGATCAAATATCTACTTGAGTGTGCTTTCAGTTCTTTTGGGTACATACCCAGAAGTGGAATTGCCGGATCATGTGGTAACTCTGTTTGGTTTTGTTTTGTTTTGCGGAACCACTAACTGTTTTCCTCATTTGACTTTGACCACCAGTAATTGTGCATAGAAGAAGAGCAGATTATACCTAAAATACTCCATAGGAGTCTTTTAATATCGTCACTGAGATTTGGCGGTAACAAGCTTATATGTAGATGAATAAATAGGTTTGTTTGGGTTGGCTTGTTAGTTTGTTGATGCCGTAGTAAACATGATATTATTCCATTTGCCTGGGAGGAGCATTTTCTGGTTAAAAGGCTGGAAGCAAGCATGTCTAGCTGGGAGGTGAGTCATTTCGTTGGGCTCTGTTCTCAGGTCATCTGGTGTGAAAGGAATTCTAGTAGCTCCTACAAAGTCGTGCAAAGCTCGATAAAAGTTTCCACAAAGGAAGAAAGTTCAAAGGAAGAGAGGAAAGCTTCCTCACTCTAAGGAGCTTGACCAAAAGATCCAGGACCACTATTAGATGCTCAAGCCTTTAATATTAGCCCCAAGGGATCCGTGGTCTGTGTTCTTCCTGGCAGAAGTTTCTCATGGGCCCCCCAGCTCGGGCATACCACAGTGCGGTTGGGCTGGTAAGAATAAACGATGTAAGTTGGCTCTACGCTTCCTCTGTCTCATCTGTCTTCATTTAGGACTGACTAGTTGAGGATGTGAGGAACCCACCATCTGTCTGCCTTTAGAAGCCATCACCAGGAGGGCTTCACTATCTTGGAGTGAAATATTAAATTGGAAGGTTCTTTATTTTTTTAATCTTTATTTTATATGGACTAGAGTTGCTTTACAGTGTTGTGTTAGTTTCAGGTGTACAGCAAAGTGATTCAGTTATACATATACATGTATCTATTCTTTTTCAACTTCTTTTCCCCTTTGGGTTATTACAGAATATTGAACAGAGTTCCCTGTACTGTATGGTAGGTCCTTGTTGGTTATCTATTTTAAATACAGTAGTGAGTATATGTCAATCCCAAACTCCCAGTTTATCCCTCCCTCCACCACCTTCTTTCCCCTTTGGTAACCATAAGTTTGTTCTCTGTGTCTGTGAGTCTGTTTCTGTTTTGTAAATAAGTTCATTTGTATCATTTTTTTAGATTCCACATATAAGCTGTATCATACTGATATTTGTCTTTGTCTGACTTCCCTCACTATGATAATCCATGTTGCTGAAAATGGCATTATTTCATTCTTTTTAATGGCTGAGTAACATTCTCTTGTATTTATGTACCGCATCTTTATTCATCTGTCAATGGACATTTAAGTTGCTTCCATGCCTTGGCTATTGTAAGTATTGCTGCAGTGAACACTGGGGTGCATGTATCTGAAAGGGTTCTTTAAAAAACATTTGGGAACTCTGTGTGCCTGGGCAGAATTATCTACTCGTGGGTGGGTTAGGTGCTACTTGGTATCCTAGTCTGGAGCCTCTTGGGTACAGTTTTCCAAAAGAATATACCTTCTGCCTCTTGCCCAGTAGGCAAAGGGTATCAGACTAACTTCTTCGGTTTGAGGTGGGAACAGGATGTCTAATTTCTCATGAGACTTTCAGGTCAGCTTGCTTTCTTCTGGCCTCCACTTTCCTCAGTATCTGGCATCTCCAGTTTCGACGGCTTACCTAGGTTCTGCAGGGTAGGTTGGCTGGTCTCTCCATGATCACCTCTTCTAGAAGCCCTCAGGTTTGAAGTTATCCCACTTTGCAAAATCACTTCCCATCCTTCTGTCCGCAGGCTATGTTCATATTCAGCTAACCCTTGAACAACATGAGCTTGAAGTGTACAGGTCCACTTAATACACAGATTTTTTTCTTTTTCTTTTTCTTTTCTTTTTTTTTTTGTGGTACGCGGGCCTCTCACTGCTGTGGCCTCTCCCGTCGCGGAGCACAGGCTCCGGACGCACAGGCTCAGCGGCCATGGCTCACGGGCCCAGCCGCTCCGCGGTATGTGGGGTCTTCCCGGACCGGGGCACGAACCCGTGTCCCCTGCATCGGCAGGCGGACTCTCAACCACTGCGCCACCAGGGAAGCCCACAGATTTTTTCAATAAATATTCAATGCACAGTCGGCTCTCCACATCTATGGACAGATATGGAGCACCAACTATGTTCATTGTACTCTGCCATTTTATATAAGGGGCTGCAGCATCCATGGATTTTGGTATATCGGGGCCCCTGAAACCAAGCCCCTGCAGTTACCGAGGGACAACCGTGTTATGGTCCAGAGTTAGAAAGGTCTCCTAAATCCATGGGATATGAGTTTGCATTTTGTTTCTTGTTCCCCTTGTTATTTGGAGTTAACTGGTGAAGGAAGACGATGACAAAAATGTTACTTTTCTATCATCTTGAAATCGGCAGTTTCTCTCCCTCCCCCCCCTTCCCCTTCTCTCTTGTTTTTGGAAGAAGCGATGGCATCCGCCGTTGACTAAGAAATGGAAGAAAGAGATGAGTCATGAGAGGAAAGCATCTGGGAAGAGCTGCTTTTGCTGTTTTCTTGTTGTGTTCATAAAGCTGCGACTTAGAACACCATTCTGATCCCAAACCAGACCCGTTCTAGGCACCTTTATTTTATTATCTATAATCCTTGTTAATCCTATAAAGCAAATTTTATTGTTCATGTTTTATTCGTGAAGAATCTGGAGCTCAGCAAGTTTAAGAAATGAGCCCAAGGTCACATCCCGAGCTCTTTTAAAATTTTTTTAATTTTTAAAAAAATTTTTATTTTCTTTATTTTTTGGCTGTGTTGGGTCTTCGTTGCTGCCCACGGGCTTTCTCTAGTTGCGGTGAGCGGGGGCTACTCTTCGTTGTGGTGCGCAGGCTTCTCATTGCGGTGGTTTCTCTTGTTGTGGAGCACGGGCTCTAGGCGCGCAGGCTTCAGTAGTTGTGGCCCACGGGCTTAGTTGCTCCACGGCAAGTGGGATCTTCCCGGACCCGTGTCCCCTGCATTGGCAGGCAGATTCTTGTCCACTGCGCCACCAGGGAAGCCCACATCCCGAGCTCTTCAGAGGTCAGAGGCAGAATTGTAAGCCAGGTCTGCTTAACTCCAAAGCCTTTGCTCCATCTAGCTTGGCACCAAATTCTCTAAAAAGTGTAGTTCTTTCTCTCATGTTTTAAACAGCCTGGTATATTTGGTGCATGTCTAGGCAGCTGTGCAAAGGAAACCTCAAGTAAATCTTAGGAAAATTTACTGTTGCCTTGGAGCAAGTGTTGAAATACGTCTTGCCTACTAGCTCACTTGACCTTTTGAGGTCCCTTCTTCTGGCCCTCTAATTCTGTAGGCAGTGTTGTTGTTGTTTTTTTAATTCTTTTCGAGAATCTGGTAACTCACAGCAGACAGTTGGATGATGAGATCTCTGTTATCTTCATTTTCCCGATTTAATTTTTCCTTCCAAAAGCTTTCACACACACTTGGCTGGTGAGATATATTTCTGGCTGCATAGTTTTTATTTATGATTTTTTAATGTGTGTTAATACTCAGGGGCACCCAGGGGAAACATCCACAGACTTTCCTGATTACCAGATGTCACCCTTTCTATGTAACAACCATCTAATCGCCACTTCCCCTTGCCAAGAAATGAGAAAAGCATTTGCATTTGGAAAAACCACGTTGTGACAACGTGAAGCGTATTAAGGACTGCCTCCCCGGATTCCACATGAGCTTTTCCTGTCTTAGTTTGTTTTCTAAAAGATGATAACCGCACAGCCATGCTCGCAGTTAGATCTAAAAAGTGTCTGTGCTTGCATAATGAGATTTCAGTTTGACTGGCTCAGCTTCATTATACGTGAATTATGTTGTAAGTAATCTCTGAAACAGTATAACATGTATGGCCAGTGTTTATTGGTGATGCTTTGGACTATTTCATTGTTTATGTGGTGATTTATGATTGATGGGTGTTTAATATGCAAAGTAATGCCGTGTTCCCGGGAGGGTACAGTGGAGCCTCCGACCTCCTCCTCTTGAGCAGAGAGAGAGTGTTAGTTATGCAGTTAAGAAAAAACAGCCAAGGGGGGGGGGGGGCTTCCCTGGTGGCCTAGTGGTTGAGAGCCCGCCTGCCTTTGCAGGGGACACAGGTTCGTGCCCCGGTCCGGGAAGATCCCACATGCCGTGGAGCGGCTGGGCCCGTGAGCCATGGCCGCTGAGCCTGCGCGTCCGGAGCCTGTGCTCCCCAACGGGAGAAGCCACAACAGTGAGAGGCCCGCGTACCGCAAAAAAAAAAAAAAAAAAAACCATCAAAAAACAGCCAAGGGGAAGTTAGTTCTTCGCTGAGCAGATATTTAAATGAAGCATGTCCATCCTGAAGCTCAGATTTTCTGACAGAGCTCCATAGCCTCTTGAAAGCATATCAAATCACTGTGTTATTTAATTCCATAAAAAGGAAATGACAGGTGACTTTTGGCTCCACTGTGTGCATGGTCCCAAGCCCTTGAAATGCTCAGGAAGGTTAGAGTGCCCAAGTTTAATGTCTTAGATGTAGAAAAACAGATTATAAGGATTTCATCCTTTTGCATGAACTTTAAAATGCCATAGAACATCTCAGAGGCAGTACCTTAGATGTGCCACTTAGGTAGAAACAAACAAATAGAACCATATGTTTAAACGTGGTGTTATACTTGGTGTATCAAAAGCACATGTTTTGCCCCTCCATCCAACTTTCTCATGAATCACTCGAGTTTCGAATCATCTAGCACACTGCTTCCTCCTATAGTTTTCTGTAGGACAGCCTTAAGTAATACAGTAAGTAATATCCGTGAAATTTTAATGAATGCTCTGTTAAGCCAGTTTTCTTTTTGGTTGTTAGGAACTTGGACTTTCTTTTTTTTTAATTAATTAATTTTATTTATTTTATGGCTGTATTAGTTCTTTGTTGCTGCACTCGGACTTTCTCTAGATGCGGCACGTAGGGGCTACTCTTCATTGCGGTTCACAGGCTTCTCATTGTGGTGGCTTCTCTAGTTGAGCACGGGCTCTAGGCACCCAGGCTTCAGTAGTTGTGGTACGCAGACTCAGTAGTCGTGGCTTGTGGACTCTAGAGCGCAGGCTTAGTAGTTGTGGCCCACGGGCTTAGTTGCTCTGTGGCGTGTGGGATCTTCCCGGACCAGGGCTCGAACCCGTGTCCCCTGCATTGACAGGCAGATTCTTAACCACTGCACCACCAGGGAAGTCTAGAACTTGGACTTTCTTAAACCATGGAAAACTAGGCAGAGTTTATTTCATAGAATGTAATGGTAGGTCTTCTACCACTGTTACAAATAATAATCATCATAAATTTATACCCCACGGGCTTTTCCTGTCATGTAAAATTACAATGTGGTTGCAGATACTGGGGAATTAGGTCTAACTGGAAGACTCTGGACGTTGCCCCAGATCGCTCATACCAGTAAATTACACACACATAAGTATTTCCTTTTAACATAAAATATGTCAATGAGAGATTATAAAATAATATATACTGAGTGGACAAGTACAGGCAGGCAAATGTATCCTTTGTTGAGGGTGGGGTTGAGCTTAGCTATTTCACTCAAGTCTGCTTTGGGAGCATCCCAAATGCCATTGTTTTTATAATGGAAACCCACTTATTTTGCTTTGGAAGTAGGATTATCTGCTGCATCTGGGCTGCAAGTGAGATGTTACAGGAAGGAATGAGGTAATACTGCTAAACCCACTTAGGTATCAGAATGTTCTCGTACTAGATGTGATGTTTATAAATTGTATAAAGTAATAAAAATTTTAAAGCTTGGGGAAGAGATTGCTTAAGTTTCTCCTATGAGTGGTCATTCACTTAGCAGACCAGTTCACAAAAATTGATTTGACCAGTAAGATTACACTGACTTGCAAAAGTAGAAAATAATGCTGTTATTAGAGACAGAAGGTCTTGTCTAGTCCGGTCGAAGGTTCTAGCCATTTGATGAAAGTGGAAACTTACTTTAAGACACAGATAATGCCTGATTTTCCACATCAGTGGTTTGTGCCCCTGATTCGTATATACAGATGACATGTTAACACAGGTGGCATGATAGGTTGCAGGTGATATGCAGTTCCTAGCTGGTAGATCCTATTAAACTTAATCCCTTTCTGTTCCACCTGGAAAGCATATCCAAATGCAAATGAGTCAGAATGACATTGCGATGAGAATAACCTTGAATCTGATTTCTCTTAGGGTTACAAAGAAGAGTATTTTTAATGGTAGTTTAACCATTATAGTCAACTCAAAATATCTTGGTAAGTTCTTGAGATTTGCAGATTCCCAGGGCCCTGGTTAATTCTTGCTCTCTGATTTAACATACACTGATGTTGGAAGTGGTAAAGGGAAGCTTACTTAGAAACCAGCTGGGAGAGAAGGGAAGGGAAAAGTGATGGAGACTGGAGAGATGGAGAGCTGAGATTTCCTACTTTTTCATTCATTACAAGTATATCTTCCTTTATAGCATTGAACATAGTTATATGTTTGCGTCTGATAATTCCAACCTCTGGGTTATCTTAGAGTTCACACCATTGATCGTCTTTTCCCTTGAGAATAGGTCACATTTATACATGTTGTGTTGTAGAGACCCTGCATCCTGATATATTCGTCCAAAGAGTATTGATATTTTCCTTTTAGCAGACAGTTAACTTGATTAGACAAAAAGTGAAAACTGGCCTGTAGAAGTGGCAGCTCAAGTCTTCATTCAGCCCCTTTTGTCTTTAGCTGAGATGGTTTGGATCTGCTTCTCACACACATGGGTTAGGGGTTACCAGAGACTTGGACAGAGTTTCTACACAAAATTCCGGGCTCTCCTTCTCTAGCACTATCCTTTCCAGGATTCCTTCTCAGTTTCTCATGACTCTGGATCCCAAGGCTTTGTCCTCTGTTTGACCAGGCCAAAAAATACTGCAGGTTTTCTCTCAGGCTTTTAACTTCCACATGGCAACTGTGATCTGCAGACAGGATAAAGCCCTAAAAAGCAGGAAGATTACCCTCTGTCAGTCCCTTGTTGAAAATTTCAGCTCTCCTCCTAAATCTGTCTGCTTTAACTCTCCAGAATCATCAGGTAGTTGTTTGCTTCTGTTTTGTCCAGAGTTTATTGTTGTTATCTGCAGAGGGGGCAGGTCTCTTAGGAGCTCACAGCTCCATACCAGAGATATGATCCCTACAGTGGGGATTTGCATTTGGAACTGATGGTGCCATTTCTTGGGCAGAGATGTAAGTCTTGGATGTTTATGTTAAAATTTGCCTGTTAGCCGTTCTTAAAATTCAGATACTTTAGGTATCTTTAGGTACCTTATGTGATACAGGTGTTTTCAAAAAAAAAAAAGAGGGGGGAGTCAGAATGCTTGGGTTCCAGTCCCAGGCTTGATAATAATTAGTTACCTAATTATTATATGGTAATTATCAATCATTATGTTATAATTAGCCTAATGTTACTATAATTAGCTCATAATTAGCAAGTCATGTGAATCCTTGACCTGTAGGATGATAAGCCACTAATCATCTAATATAAATATCTTGAAGTCTCAGGGTTAATTCACTTCATAGGATTCAAAGGATTAATGTCCTGTATTAGGTGGGGAAAAGGTGTGGGTCATATGGTAGTGATAATATTTTTTCTTTTTATCTCAGATTCCCTCTACCCTGACTTTCCTTTATGCCTCAGTTCTTCCTGGGCACAAGTTATTTCATTCAAACTCGCTAATTGTAAAGAATTTTATTTTTAACATATCACATTTTGTTTGTCTCTTAGGCGGAAGTGCTGCAAAGGGTATAAATTTGTCCTTGGACAATGCATCCCAGAAGGTATGTAATATAATGGATTATATCTTCTCACCTTGTTTATGACTAATAACCAGAGGTCTTGTAAAGTTCAGATGTACACGGAACATATGTATGTTATCGGTGCATGCATGTGTAATTTCTCTCTTTTTTTGGCTTTAAATTCTTCTAATGCCAATTTGGTTATACATGTCAGGCTCTATCTAAATCATTACATAGCGTTTACATGTATATTGAGTAATTCCTGTATCTCTGGTTTTGTGTTGTAGAGGCTATAATTCCCTAGTCAGTATTTCATGCACAGTTAGAACACAGCCATCTTCCCCAACCTCTCTACCTGCTTTTCATCTGCTAAACGTGAAGCCCCTTGATCATCAGCAAACACTGCTCGGCCCAGCACTGAAGAGACAGAGTGTTGTAAGACGTGGGCCCAGCCCTCAAGCTGGGAGACAGCATGTGGATGGCATGGAATCAGAGAGACCTGGATTATAATCATGCTTCCATGTTGCTGTAATCCATTTGCACTGCTGTGACAAAAATAAATTAGACTGTATGGAGGCTGGGAAGTCCAAGAGCGAGGCACTGGAAAGTCCAATGTCTGGTGAGCGCTTCCTGGTTCATAGACAGCCATCTTCTTGCTGTGTCTTCACATGGTGGAAAGGGCAGGGGAGCTCTCTGGAGTCTCTTTTATAAGGGCACTAATTCCATTTATGAGGGCTTCACCCTCGTGATCTAATAATCTCCCAAAGGCCCCCACCTAATACCATCACACTGGGGGTTAGGGTTTCAAAATATGAATTTCAGGAGGACACAAACATTCAGTCCGTAACACACATCCTGCTAGCTGTGACCTTGGGCACGTGACTTTCTAAACCTTAGTTTTTGCAGAAAGTGTTAGTACTTGACTCATGTGGAGACTTGAAGAGGATTACCGCATGTAAAGTACTTGCAACAGAGGCTGGCTCTTATTAAGTGCTTGATAACTCGTGGTTCCTCTTATTACTAACAACTACAATATGCATAGTAGAGACATGCATATTGCAGAAGGGGCACATAGTCCCAGAGACCAGGGCGGTCAGAGGTGGTCTCGAGAAGGTGAGGAGTTTGGAGCTAGGTTATGAGGAAGGCTGCCCAGGACTTAGACAAGAAGGAGGAGGAGAACTGTAAAAGATTCCAGGCAGAGCACTGATACAGAAAACACTAAGAACTGTTGGAAGAGCATGACATTAGTGTGCCCAGGGCTGGGCTGGGGACAGGTGAGTAGGTAATGTGAAATAGTTTCCTTCACTGTTGGCCAAGAATCCAGGTCTCGCTAGTAGACTTGGAGCCCAGCCAAGCTAATCATGTTGCATTATCTCATAGGGAGCAGTTTCTTTATCAGTTAGAGATAAATGAATCCTTCTTACTTATTGCTCTCTTTTGCAGAAGAGTTCATTAAACCATAGCTGTCAACCCTGAGAAAGCTGCTTTAGGAAGGCTGGTTAGGAAATCTCTTCACATACGTTGGTTTATATTGGTCTCTCCAAGACGGAATTTCTCACTGCCAGCTAGTTCTGTTAGAGCTCGGTGGGAAAAAAAAAACACAGAGGTCAAAATAATTGCATTCTTTTATAAGCCAGCTTTTCTCAGCCACCAGCTGAGTCCTTTATATTTCAATTTTGCAGATACAGAAAGATAATGAAGTTTAGGCCCATCAATTTAAGATCCTAGTTAAGGACCTTGCCCAACCTGATTAAAAACACATTACATGGATACCACATGCTTAGAATTTCTTTAAATGATAGGTGTTGTGGTTTCAAACATCTAAGCCTAAATCCAGTCTCCCTCACCCTACAGTAAGACGTTGTCAGCACCTAAGATTAATGTAACGTAGAACTGAATATTTCCAGGAAAAGTGGTCCCAAGTGCTGAAAGTTGCTTTGCCGTAATTAACTCTGTTCTATCGCTTTTCACTAGAACACTTTTTAAAGTTGATTTGTTTTCCTCTGTGGGAATAAGTCAGTGTGTTTGTGTGTGTTTGTGTTTATGACTAAAGGTATCTTTCATCATAAAAGTTTCTGTTACCCAAGGATGCAAAGTGTAGGATTTCAGAAAAGATGGTGTATTGGTCATGATCCTCCAGAGAAACAGAGATTTATTTTAAGGAACTAGCTCCCGAGATTGTAGAGGCGGGCACGTCCAAAATCTGCAGGGTAGGCCAGCAGGCTGCAGACCTCAGGAAGAGTTACAGTTTGAGTCTGAAGGGCCATCTGCTGGCAGAATTCCCTCCTTATCAATGGAGGGCCATCATTTTTCTATTTAGACCTTCAGCTGATTGGAGAAGACCAGCCCACGGTGTGGAGGGCAATCTGCTTTACTCAATGTCTACTGATTTAAATGTTAATCTCATTTAAAAAAAAAAAAAACAAATCTCTGCAGAAAATTCTAGAAAAATGGCCAGATACTTGGGTACTGTGGCCTAGCCAAGTTAACCCTTAAAATTAGCCATTACAGATAATAGGAAGAGACTAGAATTTCTAAACAAATATGCTAGCGAGTAGAAGCTGCAATTTAAAAGTGTTGTTGCCTCATTTGTTTAAGTGTCAGCAACTTGTGGCCTGTGAGCCAAATCCGGCCCACCACCTGGTTTGTAAATAAAGCTTTATTGAAGCACAGACATACCCATTCACTTCAATATTGCCTATGGCGACTTTTGCCCTGTAACAGCAGACTTGAGTAGCTTCAACAAAGCCCTGCAAAGCCAAAAAGTATTATCTAGCCCCCTTTACAGGAAAAGTTTGCCAACCCCTGCCATAAGTGTTATCTACATTGCCCAGGGGGTAGGGTAATCAGATTTGTTCTAGTTCAGCAACTACTAATTGTACCTAAACTGTAGGAAGAGAATAGTGCTGGTTGCCCCAGGGGACGCAGTTCCTTTCAGCTATCCAAACAATCATTAGAACTAATAGTAAAAGAAGCTAAAATGCAGGTCAGGCTTTGACTAGGTGTCAGGCACTGTGCTTAATGTATCATCCAATTTAATCTTCCTAAAAGCACCGTGAAGCTGATCTTATTGTTCTCCCTATTTTACAGGTAAGGAAGTTGAGTCTTAAAGACCTCAGGATCACAGAGAGAGTGGCAGAGTGGGGAGGGTTGGCTCCAGTCCCTGTGCTCTTCATCATACCACTTCATGCCTCCTAGAATAGAGCCTGGCACAGAGTAGGCATTCAGCAAATACGGCAGAGCAGGATTGAGTCCTGTGGGGATTGGTGGGATGCAGAAACTAAACTCTGTTGAGGACTTCAAGGAAGTCTTCTTAAAACAGTGACGTTTGCATTGAGACTTGAGAAACTAGATAGGGTATCAACGGTAATAAAATGCTGAGAGGAAGAGTGGAGGAGTAGATTGGACATTATAAAGGGTGAAAACAGAATAAACAAAAACGTAACAGTAAGCCACGGATGTGATAAGGGATGATGGGGAAAAGAGTGTATTCCTTATCAAATTGTAAGGAATTCATAAATGAGTCTTAAGGTTGGAAGCGTAGTCTCAGGGATAGAACACCAGACCGCAAATGCAAGAGTGAGCCATTTATATTTAATGTTGATGAGCATAGAATTTACAGGCTTTGTGAGCGAGGTAGTGACACTCACAGAGGTATACGTTCAGAATATTACTGGCCTGACGGTGTTACATAGAGTGGACTTAAGAGGGAAGAATCTTGAGATGAGGATTTACAAGGGAGGTTCTGAAGATCTGAGTTAGAATGGTGCCAAGAGAAATAGGACAGGTGAAAACAGAGGAACTGTAGAGGGAAAAGCTACAGAGCAGGAAGCTGGTGGTCTCTGGAAAACCATCAAAAATGGAAAGTTGGGGCTTCCCTGGTGGCGCAGTGGTTGAGAGTCCGCCTGCCGATGCAGGGGACACGGGTTCGTGCCCCGGTCCGGGAGGACACGCTGCAGGGGACACGGGTTCGTGCCCCGGTCCGGGAGGATCCCGCATGCCGCGGAACGGCTGGGCCCGTGAGCCATGGCCGCTGAGCCTGCGCGTCCGGAGCCTATGCTCTGCAATGGGAGAGGCCGCAACAGTGAGAGGCCTGCGAACAGCAAAAAAAAAAAAAAAAGTCCTAAAGAAACTGACATTGAAATGCACCAGGCAAATCACTTAAATGAAGCCCAGGCTATTTACAGTAGCCAGGACAGGGAAGCAACCTAAGTGTCCATGGACAGATGAATGGATAAAGAAGATGTGGCACATATATACAATGGAATATTACTCAGCCATGGAAAGAAATGAAATTGAGTTATTTGTAGTGAGGTGGATGGACCTAGAGCCTCTGTCATACGGAGTGAAGTAAGTCAGAAAAAGAAAAACAAATACCATATGCTAACACATATATATGGAATCAAAAAAAAATGGGTTCTGATGAACCTGGGGGCAGGACAGGAATAAAGACTCAGATGTAGAGAATGGACTTGAGGACACGGGGAGGGGGAAGGGGAGGCTGGGATGAAGTGAGAGAGTAGCATGGACATATATACACTACCAAATGCAAAATAGATAGCTAGTGGGAAGCAGCCACATAGCACAGGGAGATCAGCTTGGTGCTTTGTGACCACTTAGAGGGGTGGGATAGGGAGGGTGGGAGGGAGACGCAAGAGGGAGGAGATATGGGGATATATGTATATGTACAGCTGATTCACTTTGTTATACAGCAACAACTAACACAGCAATGTAAAGCAATTATACTCCAGTAAAGATGCTAAAAAAAAAAAAATTAAGCCCAGTGTTTATAAAGTCTACCACATGCAAAGAGCTTCTATTTAGCTGATTTTATAGCCTTCTCTTCAATATTTAGCTAATTTTATAGCTTTGCTTCTATGTAGCTATAATTTTTTTATGTTTTAGCTATTGTATTTAACCATGAATCAGTTACAGCAGACGTCCAAACAGGAAAAGGATCACCAGTCATTAGAGGGAAACCTACAAAAGAAACATACAGGAAAAAAAGAAAAAGAGTCTTAGAGAAAACACCACACAGAAAGAAGAAAGCTTCAAAGTAACTACCATTTATGCGTCAGTGAGTTACAAAAATGATATAGCATCCATGGGACCAGAACATGGTGTTATTAAAAAAAGATCATTCAAAGAAGAAATAAAGAATCCTTGGAAATTAAAAGCATGATAAAATGAGAACAGGAAAATGGTTGGGAGATGAGATTGTGAAAATCTCTCAGGACCTGGAGCAAAAGATCAAAGAAATAAAAAAATAGTAGAAGAAAAGTATGAGAATATTATTAGAGGACCAGTCCAGGGGATGCGACATCCAAATAAGAGTTCCACACAGAACAGAGGAAGAAGAAGAGAGTAAATCATTAAAGATATAATTCAAGAAAATTCTCTAGAATTGAAGGATATGAATTTCTAGATTAAAAGAGCCTACCAAAAATTGAAGGGGTCCCACATAAAGACGTCATTGTGAAACGTTAGTACCTTGGGGCAAAAAGAAAATACTAACATTTTTCAAAGAGGGAAAAATGAGATTTGAAAGATCAAGAATTAGAATCTTATAGGACTTATCCATAGCAGGACTGAAAGCTAGAAGACAGGGGAGCAGTTCCTTCAGAATTCTGAGGTAGCTTTCCAAACCTAGAATTATATGCCCTAACTAGCCATAAGGGTCAGGCACACATGACTTCAAAATTTTAAATCCTGTAAGACCTTTCTCAGTCTCTCTCCTCTTCCACCTTGCTCACTCTCCCAGCCCTGTTCTCAGTACTTAATAAGCCAGCAGCCAACAAGGCAGAAATGTGGTTTCCAGGGTACCAGTCACAAAGTAGCTCATGGAAGTGGAAGTTTGAAGCTAAGAGAGAAAGTTCACAACTACCCCCCCCAAATATACAAAATAATAATTATTTTTCATTGAAGTATAGTTGATAGTCAGTATTGTTAGCTTCAGCTGTACAGCAAAGTGATTCAGTTGTATATATATATTTTTCAGATTCTTTTACATTATAGGTTATTACAAGATATTGAACATAGTTCCCTCTGCTATACAGTAAATCCTTGTTGTTTATCTATTTTATATGTAGTAGTGTGTATCGGTTGATCCCAAACTACTAATTTATCCCTCCCCCACTCTTTCCCCTTTGGTAACCATAAGTTTGTTTCCTATGTCTGTGAGTCTGTTTCTGTTTTGTAAATAAACTGATTTGTATTATGTTTTAGATTCCAGATGTAAGTGATTATATTTGTCTTTCTCTGACTTATTTCACTTAGTGTTATATGCTCTAGGTCCATCCATGTTGCTGGAAATGGCATTATTTCGCTCCTTTTTGGGGCTGAGTAATATTCCGTTGTATATATGTACCGCATCTTCTTTATCCATTCATCTGTTGGTGGACATTTAGGCTGCTTTGCATGTCTTGGGTATTGTAAATAGTGTTGCAATGAACATTGGGTGCATGTGGTACTAGATAATTATTTTAATTCCAGGGAAAACAAAACGGTCTTCAAGAAAGGATAGGGAATTAGAGTATACTTCCAGGCTTAGCAAAAAGTAGCTTTTATATTGTCATTATGCTGCCAACACTGAAGACTTATAAAACCAAAATTTCAGTGTAACGACAGGGGCAAAATGCAGGAGTAGGAAGCATGGACGTGGTTGAGGAAACCGTGATAAAGCTGAACGTGTCTCGTCCATGACTGGAAATCCATAAAGAGTATTCACACAGAGGAGGAGGAAGCAATGCAAGCTGGCTGTTTAGAGATGCAGAGGGAAATCATAAAAGAATCAGCCGCAGGAGCTGGAAGTGGTACCTCAAGGCAGCTGGAAGGGAGGAGGAAATCAGGGCCGCTGTTTTTCAAAACAGGTCTTTTTCTTTCTCTCTCTTTTTTTTTTTTTAGCATTTTGCTATCTTTTTTTAAATTAATTTTTATTAGAGTATAGTTGCTCTACAATGTTGTGTTCGTTTCTACTGTACAGCAAAATGAATCAGCTATACATACACACATATCCCCTCTTTTTTGGATTTCCTTCCCATTTAGGTCACCACAGTGCATTAAGTAGAGTTCCCTGTGCTATACAGTATGTTCTCATTAGTTATCTATTTTATACGTAGTATCCATAGTGTATATATGTCAATCCCAATCTCCCAATTCCTCCCAGCCCCTTCCCCCCCTTTCCCCACCTTGGTGTCCCTACATTTGTTTGTTCTCTACATCTCTGTCTCTGTTTCTGCTTTGCGATTAAGATCATGTAGACCATTTTACTAGATTCCACATGTATGTCAGAAAGAGAAAAACAAATATCGTATATTAACACACATATGTCAACACAGGTCTTAGTGAGCATAGCAGTCAACACGGGACTCCTGACTCTGCCCCTTCCCTCCCCTCCCTCCCTGGCAGCTGCTGGACGACGGGTACAGCTGGCCGAGCAGGGCAGCCCACAGCCAATCACGGCTGAGACCTTGCTCTTGAGCGAAAAGAGCACAGAACATGGGCTGCCTAGAGGTGATGCCTCAGTGAAGAAAACGCATTTGACCAGGGACACATGCAGGAAGCGCAGGCCTGGAATCCCATCTGTGGGGAGGAGTATTTAGCAAGGGCCACCTTCCAGGTCGTCCTGAGATTGGCGTGATCCTTGTCTCGCTGACCCCACCCACATCGGGGGCTGACAGCCCACCCATTCCACTTTCACATGTGGCAGAGCAAAGCCAGGCTCACTCTGTTTCCAGCGATAGTGTATCTGTCAGCACCTGGGGGAGACAGTGCAGTGATTAATGAGATGCTGGGTCTAGTCTGGAAGTAAATGTTCAGCCTGAGCCTCCTGACTTAGAGCCAAAGTCCCTTCAGAGACTCGTTAAATATTAGTTTGTTTGTAAGGACTGAGAAAAGAGGAGATGCCCTGGTTCTCGACGAATAGAGCGTCCACCCCAATTTGCACAGACTTAGAGCTGGAACGAGATCTCTGGCCATTCTGCCTTACCCAGACGCTGCTCACCATGCAGAATCGACCCTCCCCCACCCCATCTGCATGCCTACAGCACAGAGACATCAGTCAGCCTCCCTCAGGCTCCTCCCAGCCTGCCTGACTTCCAGCACCGCCCCGCCCCTCACGTTAGGACGCCAGTGCCCATAGCCAGGGCTGGCTGTTCAGTATTCAGCTGGAAGGAATTCCTTGTCTCTCCAGCAGTTGGTGAAAAAGAGGAAGCAGGCCCCCAGGTAATTCAGCAGAGCCTGGCCACCTAAAGCTTCTTTGCTCTCTGGATGAATGACAAAAATCAACTACTGAATTGCACACTATAAAAGGGTAAATTTTGTGCTATGTGGATTATATTTTATTAAAGGTGTTCTATTTAAAATGAAAAAAGGAAAGGCAGCAAAAGAGAAATACAGTGACTCTTGATCATGGTGGAAATGCTCAAGTAGATCAGTTTTTAGAAAGAATAAACATGAAAGTTTAATATCTGTAAATTGACCCTCCTGAATTTATATGTGTCCAAGTACCCACAGGACAATCTCCTTTTCCGCAGGGATTGCATACTTTGGTTTGAAGGTCTTTGCGCTAGATGAATTTATTTGAGGTTACTTTTACATGGTAAGCACATTCTTCTTACATAGATTGTGCCAATCAATACACCATTAAAGTTTGTAGTGATGCTCTTATAGAAAGAAAAAAATAAGGATGGTGAGGTGACCCAGGGAGTATCACAAGTGATATTTCCATTTAACCATTGAGATTCTGAGCACTCAGTTACCCATTGCAGCCCTCCTGCAAGATGCCCCATGGCCTGAAGAGTTAACTCCCTCTACACATAGCTGGTCACACCACCGTTCCCCTTGAGCGGAGTGCAGCCTAGACAGTCTGTTCCCGACCAGGGCTGGGTGGGCCCCGCCTCCGTCTAGTGAATGACTGTGGTGGTTTTGAGTTCACACTTTTCTTTTTCAGATTATGATGTATGTGCTGAGGCTCCCTGTGAACAGCAGTGCACGGATAACTTCGGCCGAGTGCTGTGTACTTGTTACCCAGGATACCGATATGACCGGGAGAGGCACCGGAGGCGGGAGAAGCCGTACTGTCTGGGTGCGTTGGTGATGCGCGTTATTTCTTGGGTCCTGAGGATGTGCCAGATTCTGATGATTCTTTGGAACATTCTTCATCAGTGGGGACCAGCTCTCAGGAGCCACTTGGATGCCTCCCCTTACATCCTGATACTTGTTGGATGGAATTGGGTTGGTACTATTCTAGGGGTCACTACCTTTCACCATGATTATTAAAACAAACGATGACCAAGGGATTCTTCAGGGAGTGGGTACCAGTCAGATCCTAATTGGCAGTGAGATATAAGAGCAGGAGAAGGGGAATATTACCAAGTGAAAACTAGAATAAGGTGAAACAGAATGTAAGGGGGCAGAAATGTGAAAATGCAGGAAGAACGAAACAAGAATAAGCCTCCTCTCAGAAGATGACCTGGAAGAGAGACTGGGAAAGAGGAGGTGTCTGTATGGCAGACAGGCTGGAAATGACTCAGAGGGAGCTGACGCCAGCCCCCGGGGCACAGCTGAGCAAAGCCAGCATCATCCATCGCCACCAGCTTGCTCCCTCCCCCCTCACTCACTAGGCTTCCCAGCCCTGCACTCCTTGGGTTCTGAGGCAGGTTTATGGTCGTTGGACCCTGGAACTGCTTGTATCAAAGTGTGGTCAGTGCATGTCTAAACTGTCTCAGAAACATCTGGGCTTATGGCTTAAAAAAAAAAAAAAAAGGTTCCTGGCCTCCCCTCGAGACTCTGAGGGTGGATGCAGAAATCTGCATATGCACAGATGCACAGTGCAGTTTGAGGATGAGCTCAAAGATGAACTTAGGAGACTGCAGAGGCATCTGGATAGAAAATAAAGCAGCTGTGATGAGCAGCCCCCTTCTCCGTCCCAGGGGGGCTCTGGAGAGCACCACTTAAGAGAGGTTCTAGGTGTTAGCTCTCCTGGTTTCTCCCCAGTGGCCCCTGGCATGGCGCCCCCCACTGAACAGGAATGGAATTGAGACCACCAAGCAAACGGAGGGGGACCCGTGGGCTCTCCTGCAGAGAGCACCGTAAACCCGTGTGTACCACGATCCGAGGTCCCAGGTGCCAGGGCTCTGATTTCAGTTGCGGTAGCTCTGGTACCCATTTCTTTTCTTTGGGAGGCTTGGGGACCAGCAACACTAGCAGTCTGTTAAGAGTCCCACCTGTTTCTCTCTCCTTTCAACCTTGTCCTTCCCCCTGTGGACAGTAGAGGCAGCCTTGCCCTTAGGTTGAAGGCAGGGGCACGTGGACAGACGTGGTCAGCCTGGGGAATTGCAGAGGAGGCAGCAGCTGTGACAGCTTAGCTTACGGGTGACGTAGTATGAACTGCCAGGGAACATCCAGATGACCACATGCCCCTCGTGGGCACACAGGCCTGCCGGGGTGGGTCCCAGGCAGCTTGTCCAGGGAGTGGCTGGGACGTTGTCGGCATCCTGGAGCGCAAGGTTGGGCTCCGTCCGCTGGCCACATGTGCACAGTCTGGGGCTGTGTGTCCTGGCCGCCACCCAGTATCTTCAGCCAGTGAGCAGGAAATGGGTTTGGGCCTCCTTCTCTTGCCCTGCTGGGAAATGGCTTTGTTTCCACCCGTTCAGTAGGGGGGCAAGTCTGTGATGTGCGCAGTTCACGTGGACTTTCTCTGGTTACTTGTTTGATGGTGTCGTGGCTCATTTCCACCACTCAGGAGGGGTCTGTTTGGGTCATGGATGGGGCTGAAATTTCCTGGGGAAAACGCTCTCCGTTAGACCCATTATGACTATTTTCTTTTATCAGAAGTGCCTTTTCCCAGGTATCATCACGTCTCCTAACTGAGAAGGAGCCGTTCCTAGTGGCCTTGGGTCCCCACCATGCTGTTAGGAACCACTGGTTGTAAAGGGAACATAAAAGCCCTCGGCACACTAGGGTCTTTGCAGGAAATCATTTCTACGATAGTCGTTTTCCAAAATGTGTTGCCATCTGTTATCTCATTTCCTCTTCCAGGGAGCCCTGCAGAAGTATTTAGGGCAGACTTCACTGCCATGTTCTATAGTGAGAACTTCGGAGGCTAGCAGTACCTGCACCAAGCCACGAGAATTGGTGGCGGCAAAGCCACAACCAGGAACCCCATCACTGATCAGTTTGTAACCATGGTGACACTGCCTGAAGTGCTCTTGTCACGAATGGCCCACATCTTTAGCTTCCTGCTTTGTTCCAGGCTTCAGTGACAGAGGTCTGGCAGAGTGTCCTTTGCAGACATTAACAGAAGGGCCAAGCCTAAGGTCGCCTGTTGTGTTGGAAGTGATCTCTGTGAAACTGTCTTAGCGTTCTCTGCGTTTGGTTCAAACCCAGATATCGACGAGTGCGCCACCAGCAGCGAGACGCTGTGCGCGCACATCTGCGTCAACACCTTGGGCAGCTACCGCTGTGAGTGCCAGGAGGGCTACGTCCAGGAGGATGATGGGAGGACGTGCACCAAGGGAGACAAATACCCCAACGACACTGGTGAGTAGGGCAAGTAAAATTATCCCCCTAATTGGAGGGAGGGAGGGGAGGGATGGGCAGGCAGGCACTTGGAAACCCAGTAGGCTTCCTCAGGAAGCAATGGGCAGGAAGGGGCATTTGTATGAATGGTAGGTGGGATCTGGGTAAGAGAAAGGTAGAAGGTCAAACCCCTAGAGAACTAGTGAAAGAGCTGCCTGCTAGCAGCAAGGCGTGCGGCTGGTTTTGTGCTGGGAGCTCTGCACCAAGCACGGAGGTGTGGTGTGCTCATGGACAGATCGGTGGAACTTAGTTACGAACTGAGATCAAACAAGGAGGAGCAGAGATGAGGCCAGAAACACTGGGTTCTCTCAAGGAAAAAAAAAGGGGGGGGCTGAATAGAAACATGAAACACTTCTGTGTAACGCAGCAATCCATTTCAGCGCTACTGAAAGTATAGTCTGTGGCCCCGTGCCTGCCTGTGAGCTGTTATTTGGTTCATGTTCAGGTTAAAAAAAACCAGAAGTTGAGAGTGTTGAGAAGCACTTTGCAGTCGTTCATTTTTATTGTATTTAGCAAGCCCAGTCCACCCTGACGTGGAGGACTTTTAGATGCTGGCCTTTCTTTGCAGAGTTTGAGAAGCTGCTTTATATTATTTTGACCAGATTCCACCAAGATGTCTGATCACTTAAGGATGTGATCAGCTGGAATGTTGGGTCATTGCCTTATTTAAGTGTGGAGGGGAGGGAGGGAGGAAGGAAAGGGCATTCCTGAATCTCCAACCCTTGTAGGCCAGGAAGCTGCCGAGCTCAGAGTTCAGCTCTGACTCCTCGGGAGGGCAAAGTGGCAGGAACGCTGTCGTCTGCTGGGAGCGGTTAGCTGGGCCTGGGCCATCTCTGGGTGGTGAGGGGCTCCCAGGGCAAATCATCTCTACCAAGAAATGCAGGGGAACGGAAGGACCAGAAGTGCTGGGCGCTCAAGAGGTCGCGGTTCTCCCGTGTAACCTGAGATTCACAAAAGGGTGGAAGGCCGTTGCCATCAGCTGGGGACAGCAAGCAGCTGGGGACCAGCTGTCTCACATGGAAAAACTACAAAGCAAATCCTGAAGAGCAAGCGGGTTGAGTCATGAGGAAGCCACCATGCATGAGAAGTAACGCGAAAGGTCTGCTTGCAGTCAGCTCCGGCTTGGGCAGCTTGGAGTCATCGGAATGACTCAGAGAGCTTAGTGTGACACTCTTTAAAGCCTGAAGCATGTGGGACCTGGGCGCCCAGAGGTGCTTAAAAGCAGGGGTAATCAGTCTTTGGGGCATTTTTCAGACATTTTCAAAACATTTTTTCAGACCACTCTTTAATTATTACTCAGAATTAAAATCACTTCACTTTTGTCCCATGGTGGAGAAGGTTTGGGGGAGGGGGATGTGTAACTTACCTCTTAGATTATGTCCTTCGTTGAAAGGAAGAATCTCACTGAAAAATGAGGTGCAGATTTTTAGCTGCTGATATATTAGTGATGGGCTGACTTGAGAGTTAGCAAGGAGAAAGCAGCTTTCTAATTTTTCGTTTTGGAATTGGATTTCCAGCTGTGCTCCAAGCCAGGGAGCCCGTGGGCTTGGGCCGAGGGGTCCTCAACCTCGTAACCCTGTTGTGTCTTTGCCTTATATTTCTATTCAGGTGAAATCCCGTTTACCTGGGCGTGAAGGGCAGCCTTGAGCAACCCAATCTAGAGGAAACCACAGAGGTGGCAGCAACAACTGCTGAGTATCAGGATGGGGTTAGATGGTAGGGATCTCTAAATTGTAGGAAGCGGGCCACCTGTGAGCACTTCCCACCTGGTGGGGTAGAGTGGTCCGCTCAGAGACCCAACCTTAACTAGCAGAGACCACAGGAGTCGGATGGAATTTCCAGAGCCTAGGGGAAGATTTTATACACTGAATCTACTTGTTCTTTGGTCTCAGGTGGCCTCTACCTCTTGCACTAATTCCTAGTGTTCCCAGCCTCACCCCTCTGAAGTCACCCTGCTTACTGTGTGGTACCCCAGGAATGGGTCTGAGCCAGAGGCAGTGACAAGGTAGGGCCTTGGTGGGACATGCTCACCCCCTGCCTCGCTCTTGGGCAGTGTGGACCCAGAAAGGAGCCCAGCCCAAGGGCCAGGGCATGGGAAGGTCCCACTGAAGCTTTGATATTAGCAGTCTCTTGTGCTGAGTCGGTCCTGGGACCACACTCCTCTGTTTCCTTTCCTGAGAGGTGAATTGTACTTCTTTGAAAAATGTCCAAACACACAAAATTTTCAGTATCAGAGGTCAAGAATTTAAGTGATAACCATTTTGACTTCTAAGGCTAAGAATTCAGTAAAAAAATCTGAGCATACTTAATTATTAATTGGTTTTGTACCTTCTGTACTATTACTGTCATTTAAAGACATATTTTATCAACCATTTATTACAGCATTTCCCCATGTTGTCATCTATAGGACTTTGGGGTCCTGGGAGGTGTTAATTAGCCTTTCTTTGTTTGAAAGGTTCTGTGTTCAGGTGTTCGGGGGAGAATGCATTAGAGCACCAGCTTCTGCAGGGATTCATACTGTGAGTGCGTTGAAAGCTCTGAGGTTGCCATTAAAAGATGTTCATTTTGATGAAACCTGCACTTCCCAAAATTATTTTCTGAAGAAACACTTATAAGCATCTCACAGATGACGGTGTCCTGAAAAAAAAAAAAAAAAAAGTTCTAACTTATTAGCATCAAAGAGCTGAGCCCTGGGGCCCAAAGTCGGTAAGTCATCTGGTCGACTTTCAGGCCGAGGATGTTGTCATCGCCAGAGGAAGGAGCCAAAGCCAGAGGCGGGGAGCTGTTGGCTGTCGGCTACAGAGCATCTAATGAGTGAAAACAGGCCATTCTGCCCTCCGGAGAGAGAGTTTGTTCCTGCTTACAGTGATTTAAATGGGCAATGTCCTTCTGTTTAATCAGTAAGAACGTCTAGTGGTTATAAGGCTGGGCTTTCTTGTAACACCACAACTCACTTAGTTTGGGATTTTTTTGGGGTGGGGGTGGGGGGGGTGCCGTGCTGCGAGGCATGCGGGACCTTAGTTCCCCCCACTGGGGATGGAACCCACGGCCCCTGCAGTGGAAGCGTGGAGTCTTCACCACTGGACCGCCAGGGAAGTCCCCACATAGTTTTAAAAACTGAAACAGTCCCACTGTTTCTATTGTATCCCAAGTGCCGCGCCCGCAGCAGCAGCATTCTAGAATTTCTCAGTATTTAATTTTCAGTGACTGGTCTCTCCTGAATTCACCACACAGGCACAGAGGACTCACGTTTGGTTTTAGTGTTTTATTAAGAAAAACATTCCAACACCGGTAACCAAGGGCGTCGGGGGGTTAGGGACTGAGGGGAGTAATTCGTACCCATAATTAAAATTATGGGAAAGGACAGGCACGTTCTATGCCTTGAACGTTAGAATCAGTACTTAAGTGATGGGCCCCTGAGAAGATGGGGGGCTGGTTTTGATGATTCGGGCAACAAAAGCAAGCATCCTGGATTCATCTCTGCAGCAGCTGTGATGCAACGGAAAGTTCCTTGGCTTGGAAGGTAGGAGAGCTGATAACCAGAGAGCCGCTTCAGCGTCTACCAGCTGGGTGTCGTTGGGCAGCTCTCCGGATCTAAGTTTCCTCCTCTGTAGACACACAGGTGTTGGATTAGGTGAGCTCTAAAGACCCTTTTACCATCACAAATCTTTTTCACAATTTGGTGTGATTTAGCATCAGCAAAAGTGGTCGAAGCCCTACCAGCCCCGTGAGTACCCGTGCAGTTTTCATTTCTTTGTCCTTTATCTAGGCGAGTGTCAGGACTTGAAGGCATGCCCAGCTCAGCACCTTCTAAACTGAGAACTTTCCCTACAGTATCTAAAAGATGAATAATTAACATCCAGATATTCAGCTCAACAGTAAGGAGAGTTAGGGGGCTGGACCAGCCCTGCATCTGGAACATCAGAGGCAGCCATGCAGTTTCATCCGTTTTAGATTAATTAATAAGCCCAATATTTCATCACAGTCATTTTTTTCAAGAAGAGATAATGATGATGGAGTACAAGCACACGTGATCTAAATCCCCCTCCCCTCCCTTTTTTTTATTTTTTTAACTTTGCATTGACTGGTGTCTGTAACCTTCCAGTCAGGAATTTTAAATCGAACACAATGTCAGCTCATTCAGGAAGTGAGTGGACAGCAGCAGGGCCGGCCTCAGAACGGCCTCTGCCCGTGGAAAGGTGGTCATGTGCCCACGGGCGTGGGGACACAAGCCGTCCGGCTAGTGGGCGGGAAGGGAACTCTCCATCACTTCCAATTTTTTGTCTTTGCAAATATATGTCTGGAGCCAGTGTAGGCACCCCAGGGCGTCTGTAGCACTGACGCGGAGACAAATTAAGGATATGTTGGCTCCGTAGTAATTAGCTTTCTGGTTTCTGTTTTTCAACTTTTGTTTCTTTTCTGATAAAGTGACCTTGACCCCCAACATCAGTTATTTCAGGGAAGGCCAGGTGTTTCATGTAACTTTCAAGCTCCACTAATCCATAGATCAGCCATTGTCAACCTGGGGAGCTTTAAAAAGGCTGACAGCGTTCCCTTGTTGTGACCCCCAGATGGGTGGCATGCGGCATGGTTGGCAAGAATTTTAAACCCTCACCCCCGCCACTGTCCCTAGTGGTGGTAATGTGCCACCAGGGCTGAGCACTACCGCCAGGGCACAGATGTGCACGATCAACTTTTAAAACCAAATGTGCTTGGTGACTGCCCATATGAAATACGTCGAGAACATTCTTTAGTTTTCCTAAGTTGGTTAAATATTACTAAGATGGCATCTCAGGAATTCTGTTTCTAACGCTTACGAGGTATAGCCTGCTCAACGTCAGTAAAAATTAGAGCTACGCGACCCCCTGTGGCTAGTCAATAATATTGCACCTCTAAAATCTGAACGAGTTGGAGCAGAATGTTAAGCGATGCCTCACTTAACATGGTCATGGTCATACTCAGAGACACCACATCATGAGTGGAGAGGACAGAGAACATGCCAAGTCAGAGATGTCTACCCAGATTTCTAAACGAATTATTCATGTAGCCTATGCAAGATTGTTTTAGCTCCACGTTTGATGTTACTGTATCCTGTACCACAGCAGGCTAGATGAACCCCAGTTCAGAATAGACGGCATGTGCCAGGTCTGCACACACAATTATTTGTCTTCAAACTCTCTGGAAGTTCTTTCCAGAGGATGGTGCAGAGAGCCCTCCCCCCATCTGTAATTTTGTAGGGAACTTAATAAGCAGTGATACCAACCATGACGATGATATTAACATTTATGGGGCACCTGCCGCCTGCCAGGCGCTGCTCTGCGAACTTCCAGGGGTTATTTCCTTCATGCCTCACAGCAACCACAGGTGACGGGGTCATTGTCGTTCTACCGTTCAAGGAACGGGCAGTCACAGAAGCTGTGACTTCCAACCTGCAAGGCACGAAGTGGCAGCCTCAGGGTTCGAATCCTGATCACCTGACTCCACCGGAGCCTGTGGTCCTTACTCTGTTCCTCTGTGTGCACGGGAGCTTCCAAAGGCTTTTGGACAAAGTTACCCTTGTTCTCTGTGTTTTGATAATTCTGCAAAGGGACAGGAAACAGGCCAGGGATTTTCAGGTGAGAGGTTGCTCAACAGAGCTGCTTCCCTGGAGCGGTCTTTGTCGAACTTGCACGTGCTTCAGAGTCACTTGGAGACTTTGATAGAACAATGCACCAGGCCCCCCTCCTGAGATTTTGGATTTCTGAGAATGGATACCCAGAGGCTGGCGCTGCCGCTGCTCGTCCAGTGACCACATGGAGAATTACTGCCCTGGAGCCCACCTGGCAGACAGCTCTCCAGTGTCCTGAGCAGAACCCCCAATAGCGGGCTCACTGTGCCCCAACAGTGCCAGATGCGGACCCTGTAAGTGCTCGTCCGCTGCACGCGGCATTCCGGGAAACCTAAAGCAAATTACTGTCCTCCTCTGCCTCTCACTTCCCTTGTCTGTAAAGGAGGCTGAACTAAAGATGTATCAATTCTAACATTCCATGATCTAAATGAAATAGAGTCTAGAACCTGGTAAAGAGGTTATTATCCTGAAAATATCAGGTTGCCCTATTCATCCCAACACATGGTAAGTTGAGCTGCATATACAAAAGTACAAATGGACAGATGGGCTTTTAACTCTTGTTCACGCTGGCCTGGCTCTGCCAGCAGGGCTGGTTCCTTAAAAGGAAGGCCCGTCTCAAATCACTGAACAGGTATCCTCGTTTATTTTGCGTTCTCCATGCCTCCCATGGGGCCTGGTGAATAGCAGATGCTCCATGATGGCTAAGAGGGAGGGAGGGATGGATAGATGAATGGGTGGATGGACAGATACATGGATGAGAGAGAGAAGTGGGTGGGGAGATGGAATGGATGAGATTGGTAGGCGGGTTATGAGATGGGATTGCATATACTGGCCAGTAGATGGCATGGAATGAAAGAGTGCTAGGTGGGGAGAGACGGATGTCACCCAGCTGCCCTTAAACCTAACAAACCTAGAGCTGGGGTTATCTATATATGCAGGAGTCCACCGTTGTCTATCATCAGTACAACCAAAGTTGGGTAAAGCTTCAGTCCTTTACCACCAAGTGTATTCTTGCATGGAAGTTCCCTTGTGTCACTGTTATGTTGGAGACCAATCGAAATAACTCTTGTTCTCCTCAGATGTGTTCAAGCTCCCTAGGCAAGTGGGGCTGTAAATGGTACATTAAATGGGGATAAAGAGCCTAAAGGAAATTGCCTGATTTGTAGGAAAGGTATTGGGCTCAGATTCAGGAAACCTCAATTCTAAACCCACAGCGGTTAATAACTTCCGGACGTCACGGAACCTCAGTTTTCCCTCATTCTGTTGTTTGTGTTAATCCCAGAATCCTTGAAGAATCCTTTTATCAGGCAAAGAGAATTCAAAGGGCTTGGTGGGCCTGAAGGCTGCCAGGCACTCTCTCCCATTTACTAGAACCCAACCTTGTGCCAAGGATTTCACAGGCATCACCCCCATATAATCATCGCAATAGCCCTGTGTCTTAGGTTTTACTGTTCCAGTGTTATGGTTGAGGAAATTGGGTCTCATAGAGGTTAGATAACTTGCCTGAGGTCTCTGAGCTAGTTAGTGACAGAGCTGGGATACGCACCCCTCGCACTGTGACCCTGGAGGCCATGCCCTTAAATGGCATTTCACCGTCTCCAAGCGAAGACCTTTCTCATGACCCGGCTCGTTGTGACACAGCTACGGTGTGAATGGAAACAATCCCCCATGGCTTCTGGTTGAGCGTGGTGGAAGGTGGGCAGAGGCCGGGGAGGCGGGGAAGCTCCTGGTGGGACAGAATTAGCCTAGAAGATGGGGATCAACCAGGCACCCCTGTTAGGTTATACACACACATGGAAGGATTTAAAAAGAGGCAGCCTGTTTCCCGAAGGTTCAAGTGCTTTTCCCAATCACACGCTGACAACCTAAGCTACAGTCTGTGTATTCAGGAATCGCAGTGTTGCCTATGGCAATGCAACCAGACAGAGCACTGCTTCGCGCACCTCAGCCTGCTGACTTGAGAAGCGTGTTCCTAGCGTGTGCGCACACCAGGCCTCAGGCCTCCCACCGGCTGCGGGGAGGGCTAGGGCCAGTGGGCCCCCTCCCACCACCCCGTGCTGCAGGGAAGGAGTCAGATCTCGACTGCCAGGTTGCCCCTGGGTGCCCTCACCTCCCAAAGAGCAGCAATACCGGTCACCATGTAGACCACCAGGCAGGCACAGACCCCCTTGGAGAGGCACTGGGGCTGCATGAGGAGGGATCACCTGAGCGTGAGGCTCTCCCGATGCCCACTTCCTCCTCCCATGTACCCGTGCCCTAGGCCTGCCGTAACCACCGTGCCACCATCTGGGTGGCTTAAAGGACAGAGGTGTGAGGCTACATGTCTGAGATCAAGGTGTCAGCGGGCTTGCCGCCTTCTGAGGACTGTGAAGGAGAACGTTCCAGGCCTCTCCTCCAGCGCCTGCTGTTTCACCAACAACTCTTTGTCATTCCTTTGCTCCTGCTGCCTCACCCTGACCTCTACCTGCATCTTCACATGGTTTCTCCCTGCTGTGTCCAGATTTCTCTTTTTTATAAGAACATCAGTCATATTGGATTACGGGCCCACCCTACAGCAGTATGACTTCAACTTAACTAATTACATCTGCAGGACCCCTATTTCCAAATGAGGCCACATTCTGAGGCACTGAAGGGTTAGGACTTCATCACGTGCACTTGGTTGGGGAGCGGGGGGGACACAGTTCACCCTGTAATGTTCCATTTCGCTAACTGAGCATCCGCTGTGTGAGGTACCAAGAAGCAGCTCCAGTTCCTGGGCAGCCCCCGCTGTGGCACATGCACGAGAAGCTCCTCTCTAGGGAAGCCCGGGATCCCCACCATCTGAGTAGGCTGCGTGGTAAAAGCTGCCTGACTGCAGAGGACAGGGCTTCTCTGTGTATGGGGAGGGGGGTCTCAGGCAACCCGTGAATTGGGTCTTGGTAGCTCATAGGAATCCACAAGTGGAGACGGAGAGAAGGCTTCCCAGAAGAGAGGACGGGAAGAAGAAAAGCACGTGGGCCCTGGAACTTACCTGGCGGTCCAGTGGGTTTGACCCCTGGTCGGCAAGCTAAAGTCCCCCATGCCGTGTAGCACGGTCCAAAAAAAAAAAAAAAAGCACATGGGCCCAGAAGCAGAAGAAATGACCTGGAGAGCCATGTCAGTTGACTGTCCCTAGCTACTTTCCAGATCCTAGTGTTATACGTGTCACACCAACAGGACACCTGGCCCAACACCAAGGGCTTCAAAGGTAGGAGAGTTGACACTTGCCTGGGTGTCAGACTGTCCTGCCACCACCCTGACCAAAACTGTCACCTTCCCCCTGTCACTTCCTCTGGGCCCATATTGCACAGCTACCATCTTTTACAAAGGCCTATGGGAGTCTGCACCTGCCCTTCTGTAGCAAATGACCTCAGGCGTCTAGTGTCCCCAGCACAGGCTTGTGTGGCCTGTTCAGGTGCCAGTAGGATGAGGGCTATGTAGATACTGGGCTGTGTCACCATTTAACTCACCTATTCCTTAGAGAAATATGATTTTACACAAAGCCCATGGAGCTCCTGATGCGCCACAAGGTTGCACTGGGACCCTGCCCTGTGCCTGTCCCATTATGGCCCTGGATGGGCATGTCCAAGGTGCCTGGAGCATCTTCCATCTGGCTTTACATCTCCTCGGAGGTCAGTGCCCAGCCCCGGTCTGTGACCCTGCCTGGCCTGGCCGTGCTCCCTTTGAACAGCTGGATTATCAGAGGTGATAAAAACCAGCTTCATGAGCCCTGCACCCGAGTCCCATTGCCTGGGCTTGGGGGATAATTTACGGCGTGTGAACGTTGGCCCTTGGAGGGGAGTGTAAGTCATGTCAGGTTGATAGAGCCTGCCTCATGGTAAAAGGGCCACTGTTGACTTTTTCACAATGAAAGAGGAAGGTGCTAGGTTGCCTAAGTGGAAACAGCTGAGCCCAGAGTGTAGCGGGGGAGCCCCTCCCCGTGTCCCCGCTGCCCCGGGCATGCTGTCAGCGACCCAAGAACTGTAAAATCGCCAGCCCACATCCCTCGCACGTTTCAGTATCAACCAGTCCGCCTGGAACTGCCCTTCTTGACACGGTCTCCCTGGGTCTGGATGTCCCCCAGCCTCCCAGGCAGACCCCAGCCCATCTTCTCTCTCAGGGCACGATGAGAAGGTGGAGAACGCGGTGCGAGCCAGCACCTGCTGTGCCACGTGCAAGGAGTTTCACCAGATGAAGCAGACGGTGCTGCAGCTGAAGCAGAAGGTACGTGCCGGGCGTGTTAGAAACGGTCGCGTAAGATGACAGGAAGGCCTGGTGGAGGCAAAGTGGAGGAACATCTGAAAACAATAAGAAGATGCCATCCGCAGCCTCACTGGGTATTCTCTGAGCTTGCTGCCAACTAGGTTTGGCCTGGGGCGCTTCGCCCACCCACCTTTGGAGCTCATTATCTATAGCTCAACAGAACAATGAAGGCAGGGGATTGACCAGGTGACTAGTAAAATAGACCACGAGGTAAGGGGCACGTGGTGAAGCAGAGGGTGAGGAACGACTAGTGTGACTTTTTGGGACATGAACATCCAGACACGTGGCCCTTACACAGTTCTAAATAGAATACGGTAGAATCATTTACCGACGTTTTATCAACAGAGAACATCTTCTCTATAAACGTTCATCACTGGCGATGCATTTCTGTAGCAGCTTTATTTTTCACATTTAAAAGTTACGACCTGTGCTTTCTGGGCTCCACACACCTCAGAAAGCAGCTGCTCAGATACCCCGTGTCACCAAGGGTGAGGACTGACTCTCTTTGTCAGGCTCCCACGCATGCCTGACAGCATCATATTTCTGGTAACATTGCTGTGCCGTGAGTAATGCCCCTGGGATGCGCTTAGTGCCCTGAAAGCTTAAGCAACTGTCCGGTGCCCGGGTCAATGGTGTTTATCATACCTGAGGTCAGTGAATTCACCAGTCTGTCGGCAACTCAGAAACTGCTCTTACGCTTGTAAAACGTAAACTTGCTGGTTGGTTTGTTTAATTGCTTCCCCCAAGGCTCTTAGTACATCAAAGAGGTGTATCTAATCTGTTTAACTTTGACATCTAGTTATTGTAAAGGGCAGCAGGGTAAGATTAGACAGTATTGCTTTTCACGTCTTCAACAAACATGCAGGCAGCCCCTAATGAGATCCACAGCTTCCAGTGGAACAGGCAGGTCAGTAGGCTGAGAAGATAAATGGCTCTGCGGGCCTTTGGTACGTTGGTGGTGAAGATCTAGCAACTTTAGCAGAGGCATATATGTGTATGATGTACAGATTCCAAATAGCTTGTGATCCAATAGAGAGACCAGGCAGAAAACCTTGCAAGTATAGCATATAAATTCAGAGTTATCAGTAATACATCCCACACAGATATCCTCACGTTGGACTTGGATTGATATTAGTATTTACTGAGCGAGTCTGAAAAAGCGTTCGTGGAAGAAGTTTGCATTTCGTGGGCCAGAGGATTCGGGCCTGGGCGAGGCAGCTGATGAATGTCTCAAGGCCTAAGGCTACCCTCTGTTTTCTTCTCTGAGAGTCAGTAATCCAAGAGCTATGGGGAAGCTCCTTCCAGCCTGAATGTTCTTTAGGGTCAGTGACGCTAAGTCTCACTAGTTGAGAAATTCAGTTGCTAATTCAACATCTGGCTTTCCCTTAACCTCCCCGCAGTGTTTTACAATCCATGAAAGAAGAAATGTTACGAAGAAGTTGAAAATTTTATGTTACCCTTAAAGCCCTTGCGGCAGAGCTACACACAGATCCAATAATACTTGTTAGTACTCCAGTAACTGTCCTGCACTGGGGTTGGCCTGGAATGGATCCACCTTAGACCGATTTCTCCTACAAGTGCGTTGTGTCAAGTCTGAGCTAAAGCTGGCATTGAAGGAACGTCACAAGAAACAACGCATTTTTAAAGGCGCCTAGTAGAACATGTCACATTCTGCAGTTGATAAAGCTGTTTTATATCCAGGACCCCATTTAATTCTCACCGTGATGCCGATATTGGCAGAGAGGAGCGGTGTCAGCCCAAGACACAGGCCAGACCCTAAACCCTAGGTCTCACTGCTGCTCCTGTGCTGGTGTGGGGCTTGTCCGTTGATTTTTAACTTCCTCTCACTACTGCTGATGCCATCTGTTCTGTTCAAAAAAGAACATGGGACAGCTGCCCAAATAAACATTGGCTCAGAAGTAGGTTACCGGGTGTCCTGGACCGTGGCCAGCCCCATAGTATAAAACGGTATGCAGACGTGTTGAACAACACCATGAGTGTACAGTCAGCAAAATCCCAACCGTGTGAAACTCTACAGGGCCAATGCCCTGTGTTCTTCAGTGGATAGATTCTAAGAAAAGTGGAGCAGCGACCTGCAGGTTAAAAGCAGCTTAAAAGACATATTGTTTTTTCAAGTGGGCAAGACTAGACCATAGTGTCTGGGCCTGCACAGTTGGGTTTGATAAATTATTTTTTTAAAACACAGGAAGTGATTAAAGTCAGAATAGTAGTTACTTTGCGGGGAGGGAGGGAGAAGGCTGTGATTGGGTCAAAGCATGTAGACAAAGTTCTGATTTTTTTTTTTTTGGCTGCACTGCATGTGGGATCTTAGTTCCCCCACCAGGGATCGAACCTACGCCCCCTGCAGTGGAAGCGCAGAGTCTTAACCACTGGACCACCAGGGAAGTCCCTGACAAATTTCTGATTTTTGACTTAGGTGTTCAATAAAAGGGTGTTTGCCTTATAATAATTTGCTAAGATAGAGATTTGTTTTGTGGGGTTTCCAGATTCTGTGCCTTTATTTTCCAGTGAAAAAGTTTTTTTGAAATGATGTGCAGATCCCAGTGCCTTCACCTCTACAATTTCTTCTGTGTTTTGGGAAGGAAAAAAACAAACAGGTGATTTAGCTAAAAAGAGAGTTTGGGGTATAGATAAAATACCTGTCATTTGACTTGCAGAGAGGGGTCTCTGTCCCATCAGAACACTGAAGAAAAATCTGAGCTAAAGAGCCAGGTTTTTTTTTTTTTAATGAATTTATTTATTTATTTTTAAAATTTATTTTCCGTTGCATTGGGTCTTCGTTGCTGTGCGCGGGCTTTCTCTAGTTGCGGCGAGCGGGGGCTACTCTTCGTTGTCGTGCGCGGGCTTCTCATTGCAGTGGCTTCTCTTGGTGCAGAGCACGGGCTGTAGGCACACGGGCTTCAGTAGTTGTGGCACACGGGCTTCCGTAGTTGTGGCTCGCGAGCTCTAGAGTACAGGCTCTGTAGTTATGGCGCACGGGCTTAGTTGCTCCACAGCATTTGGGATCTTCCAGGACCAGGGATCGAACCCATGTCCCCCTGAATTGGCAGGCGGATTCTTAACCACTGCGCCACCAGAGAAGTCCCAAGGAGCCAGTTTTTAATTAATTTATATATTTTTTTATTTTTTACTGGTATGAAGAAATTTTTTTTTCAGGTATGACTTTTTTATTGAAATATAGTTGATTTACAGCGTTATATTGGTTTCAGGTGTTCAACCTAGTGATTCAATATTTTTATAGTTTATACTGCATTTTAAATTATTATGAAATATTGGCTGTATTCCCTGTGCTGTGCAATATATTTCCTTGCAGCTTACTTATTTTATACATAGTAGTTTGTACGTCTTAATCCCCTACCCCGATTCTGTCCCTCCCCCCTTCCCTTTCCCCAGTGTTAACCGCTAGTTTGTTCTCCGTATCTGGGAGTTTGTCTCCATTTTATTATATTCATTCATTTGTTTTACGTTTTAGATTTCACATACAAATGATAACACATTTGTCCTTCTCTGACTTACTTTACTTAGCATAATGCCTTCCAAGTCCATCCATGTTGTTGCAAATGGCAAAATTTCATTCTTTTTTATATATCCAAAGAAAACAAAAATGCTAATTCAAAAAGATGCATGCACCCCAGTGTTCACAGCAGCACTATTTACAGTAGCCAGTGGAAGCAACCTAAGTGTCCATCAACAGACGAATGTGTAAGGAAGATGTGGTGTATATATACACAATGGAAGGAGCAAGTTTTTAACAGGTCCCTGTGTTCCTGCAGCAGGGGTGATCTGAGTTGAGAGCAGCGCTGCTGCGGAGCAGTTGAGGAAGTGAGAGTGTTTATTGAGCACCCGCTCTGGCCTGTGATGGGCTGGGAGATGACGAATGACGAGAACGGACAGAATAAAGGCCTGCCTTAAATAAGCTTCCTGTCTTAGCTGGGAAACCAAGCCCACAGTGGAGTTAACACAATGGCCGAGTGGAGTGGGGCAGGCAGCGGAGGCTTCAGAAGTTAGAGGTCAATGCGATTTCAGAAGTGTGAGCAGATGTGCAACCTGACGGCTGCGTTTGTTCGCTTCAGTGCTGCCTTTAGTGCTGGGCAAATAGATGGCTTCTCAATGGTTCATGGTTTCCTCTGCTACCTTGATCTAGTTGCTCTGTAAAATGGGTCTTCTCAGGATGGCTGGGAAGACTATTCTATATGAAACTAACTGTAGATTGCTTTGCCAAGTATCATGAGTCATATTAAGAGAGGCAGCTGGGTGTTGTGGTGAGGACCACAGATTCCAGAACCAGACTGGCTAAGTTTAAGTCCTAGCCCCACTACTTCCTGGCTGTGTGACCCTGGGTAAGTTACTTAACCTCTCTGTGCCTCAGTTCTAGAGAAAGTGGATAACAGTGCTACATACTACGTAGGGTTTTCATGATGATCAAGTGAGTTAATATTTGTAAAGGACTTAGAACAGTCCCTGCCACCTAGAAAGGGCTCTGTAAATGTGCACCGAATAAATAATAAACGTGAATTATACGCCCTAATAACGTGCTTTACAGGCAGCATCTGATTCGTCCCAACAGCCCCGTGAGGTAGGTATTTTTATTACGAAGGCTAATACGAGATAATGATATTCATAATTCCATTGACCGGAATCGAGGAGAAATGCAGACTCTTCATGCAGACTTCTTCCCAAACATCTGCACCCCTCAAGCCTGTCATCTGCTGTGTTTGGGTAGACGGTCAAGCCAGGATTTCTGGAGGGCCGCCTCTAAAACGCCAGTGCCTTTACATTCCTCTCATCCTGCTGACACACAGAGGAACTGGCTCTAGGCGCATGGGCTTCAGCAGTTGCAGCATGCGGGCTCAGTAGTTGTGGCGTGTGGGCTCAGTAGTTGTGGCACACAGGCTTAGTTACTCTGCGGCATGTGGGATCTTCCCGGACCAGGGATCAAACCCGTGTCCCCTGCATTGATTGGCAGGCGGATTCTTAAACACTGCACCACCAGGGAAGTCCCCAACTCCACGGTTTTTCAAATCAACATTCAATTCTATATTTCTTATCACCAAAAGCTGTAGTAATTTGGAGTTGACATAAGCCTCAGAGGGAGAACTTGCACAATTTCTAATTTAGCACTCTGTGCTGATGCTGAACCCACAGAGCACAACTCTGTCACAGTGGCAGTTGGCCACCTCTGATCACTAACAGGTGGTAGGAAACTGTCCGCAGCTCAGATCCAAAGATGGGTGTAGAGCCTCGGAGCGCTCCACGGGCAAGGATGAGATATCCACGGACCTTCTCGTAACTTGCATTGCCCTCTGGCCAGAGGGTCCCCAAGCAGGGCCTCGTCCAGGAGGACGTGGGTGACAAATGCAACTTGCTTCAGAAAATCGCAGTGATACTTGGTTTCTGTGGGACTCCAGGATCCCGAGTGAAACCTCTGGGGGTAGCTCTGAGCCTCAAAAACGCAGTCTCCACTGGATTTTACACCCCTGAATCAGCTTCCTGGAAGGAAGAGACTAGAACTACCATTTATCAAGCACTTAGTACATTTCAGGTCCTGTGCCGGGCACCTGATACACACTACCTGTGTAATCCTCACGTCTTAATGGTGGGCGTTATCCGTGAGGAAATGGACATTAAGAGCGTGCAGTTCTACCGAGGGTCTCACTGATTCCTGACCTCAAGGAATGCAAAGGTCATTTCACGTGTGTGGTCCCTCTGGCTTCCCCTAGAATGAGCTCCTGAAATCAGAGAGAGAGAGAGAGGCAGGGAGCCACGGTGCCTTTTATGACTTTATCTCAGAAATTACACACCGTCACTTTCGTCATTTTCTGTTCATTAGAAGCAAGTCCCCAAGCACAACCCACACTCAGAGGGCAGAAAATTAGCCTCCACCTTTTAAAGGGAGGAGTGTCCAAAAATCTGTGGACATATTTTAAAACCATCACAGCCACTGTTTCCCAAACACCTGAGCGTACACGTGACCTGTAAGTCATATCTTCCATCCTGGCGGAGATCTGTTAGAGCCGGGACCATGTCTTGTTCACTGTTGTCGCCTTAGAACGAAGCACAGGGCCTGGCACGTAGTAGTTTCTCAAATATTTGAGACATGAGTTCTTAATAAAAGTCTGGAACAGGTGGATTGTATTAATTATGAAGATGATGAGTCTAATGATATCTCGGCAGGCTGGAACTGATCCGGGTTCACCCACCAAGCAGCCAGGGGAGTGCTCTTGTACAAGTTGTTTTGACTAGAAGGCCTCCGGGTTTACAAGGAGGATCTCTACCGTCCGTCTGCACGCTGACTGGCTCGGATAAGGGCGTATGCACAAGGAAAGGCTCTGTGCCCTCTGCAGACCACACACGCGCAGGGCATTCCCTGGCAGCGGTGGGGCCGTCGGTGCTTCCTGACCCAGGTTCCTCTTCTCTTTGCAGATTGCCCTGCTACCCAACAGCGCTGCGGACCTGGGCAAGTACATCACTGGCGACAAGGTGCTGGCCTCAAATGCCTACATTCCAGGACCTCCTGGCCTGCCTGGGGGCCAGGGCCCCCCCGGTGAGTATAAAGAAGGGCATAAAAGCATAGAGTGAAGGCAAATAGCATAAAAGGGCCATAGGCTCACCAGCCAGGGCCTGCCGAGAGCTCACGTTTAGTTGGGCGGGGGGTGCGACAGAGTTTTTTAGCTCCCATGGATGGGAGCAGAAGCCAGGGTCCAGGGAGTCCCATGCCCGTGTGGCAAGAGGGCCTCGGGGAATTGGGTCAAGCCTGAGAAACCCTTCTAACCGATAGTAATCAGGGAGAAAAAAGTCATTGTCCTGGGTTTGGACAAGATTCATAAAGATCATCTTAAGTTACGGAGAAACAAAATGAAAACTATTTTTAACACTAACATATAGGATGTTAACATATCCTATGTTAACATCCTAACATATAGGATGTAGGATGGCGTAATGAACTCCTGTGGGCTCATCGCCCGGTGCTAACATCTTATGGCCAGCCTCACTGCCACTCTTCCCCAATCCTGTCTCCTCCTTCCCCTGTTATTTGTGAACACACTTACATTGATATTTATTTTGATATTTATCTCTCTGTTTTCCTTTAAAAGTCAGTCTCACTGAGATACAATTCTATACAATAAACTGTACACACTTAAGATACAGTTGGACGAGTTTTGACAGATGCATACACCCTATATCAAGCACTTCCTAACCACCACCCTATATCTGGTCTACGTCAAGGGGTAGAACATTTCCATCATCCCAGAAAGTTCCCTTGTGCCCTTGGCAATCTACATCCTCAGCTCTAGGCAGTCACTGACCTGCTTTATATTGCTGCAGTTCTGTCCGTTCTACAACTTCATAGAAAGGAATCTATTCCTTCTGTCTGGCTTCCTCCGCGTACTGTTTTGGAGATTCACCCTTGTTACTCTGAAGAAAATCCCAAATTTCCTATCATTCCGTCAGGCAATACGCAATGAGAACTTTAAAAAATAACAACAGGGTGTTTTCTGTTTTATTAGGAGTCCCTCCATAGATACATCAATACTTTTTATATTAGTGTTAACAAATGACTCTAAGACATGGATGTCTTATCCCTCATGTTCATCGCCTAGCAGTGTGCTAGGTGTTGTGAATGACCTCCTGACATTCTAACGAGGATGACAAGACACATAAAGTGAAAGCAAATAGAATAAAACAGTACCTGCCTGCCCCCAAGTAAAGTATGCAGGTACTTCCTGCTGTGGAAGCTTAAGGAAGAGAGAGATCACTGTAGCCTGCAGTGGTCAGGGGACTTGGGGTTTGAGTTGGACCTGGAAGAACATGAGAGGTAGGATTGGTCCAAGCACAGAGGACACGGGCAGATTTTAGGCTGGAAGGTCAGCAAAAACAAAGGCTCAGGATGCTTCCCAAACTATATGTTTTCTTCTCCACTTATATCTTCATCTCCTGGTTTCCATCAAAACCCAGGTGGCCTGGGTCTCAGTCTGTACAGAGACCAAGAACTGGTCCAGGACTTTGGTTTCTCCTCTCGTTCACTCTTTTGGCCTCTGGGTCATGGTTGAGTTTTCTCCAGCAGATGCCACACACAGGCAGCCTCTTGCTGCTTCTAAGTAGACTTAGGTCTCTCCTTACAAACTGATTGTTTTCAGTGTTCTCCATCCTTCTCTAAGAGAATGTTCTCGCTCTGCTTCCCTGGAGGAAGTTCATCCCCCCAGGCCAGCCTACCTGTCACTTCAACAAGGACAAAGTAGGAACAGGGGAGCCATTGGCTTCTTTCTTCTTTTTTTTTTTTTAACATCCTTATTGGCGTATAATTGCTTTCCAATGGTGTGTTAGTTTCTGCTTTATAACAAAGTGCATCAGCTATACATATACATATATCCCCATATCTACTCTCTCTTGCGTCTCCCTCCCACCCTCCCTATCCCGCCCCTCTAGGCGGTCACAAAGCACCCAGCTGATCTCCCTGTGCTATGCGGCTGCTTCCCACTAGCGATCTATTTTACATTTGGTAGTGTACATAAGTGCCTGCCACTCTCTCACTTAACGAATGACTTGCTAGCTTTCCTTTCCAGTTCTGCCGTCTGGTTTCTAGCATGGTTTGAGCTGTCCAGGGTCCTTGCTGGAGCAGGGAGTGATTGAGGACTGGCTTTGGCAATGGGCTATGCCCTTGCTTTCTCCTCCAATCCTTATTCCTTCTCTCTCCTTACTTCTAGCATCATAGTTTGTGATGCCCTCAGTTGAGATGTGTTAGGGCAACTAGAGAGATAATAAGATTTCTCTTACCCTTAACTAAAATTCCAGTCCTGGAGTCTGTGATGAATCACAGCCTGGGCCACCAATACCGGAAGCTCTACTAGGCTGGAACCCTTTGGCTTTGATGTTGAGGGAGCGGCTGCTGTTCTGTGCTTCCCACTCTTCCTTTATAAGGTGCTGACGTTTGTACATCAAAGCCCCACACTTTAAAGGCACTTGACATAGCGATCTCTGAAGTTCATTGACTGTGTCAATGAAGGTGAGATATTACCTCTGGCCTGTCCTTGTGCTATCAGAGGTAAAATATTTATATTTTATATAATATAATATATTGTATTATATATAAAAATGTATGTATTATATTGTATATATATTATATATAATATATTTATTATATATTATATAAAATATTATAATATTTTATATAATATAATATATAATAAAAATATTATATTTATATTCAGAGTTATAAGAGGGATCTGGTTCCCTTCCCAGATGAACTCTTTCAGGATGTACCTGGAACCAGCATTGAGAATAGGGGGTGAGAGACATACTTGGATCGAACATTGACTGCATTTTATGTTGGCTCAATTATTTTGTGAGCTAGAAAAGACGTCCCCAAACATGATAAGTTTGAAGTCTTTGTTTTGTTTTCTGGTGCCTGAAAGCCATTCCATCCTATCACTGTGCTCTGCCGATTGTAGGAGCCGCGTACGATCAAGAAGTCATTACTGTGTGCGTTTGAAAGAGAGGAATCATTATAGCACTAAGGAATGCATCGCTGAGGAATAATTATAGCACAGCAGTCAGCCCAGCCTCTTCATTGCAGTCGTTTGACATGACACGTTTACTAAGCAGCCTTCTCTGTACCTGGGCCTCTCTGAGCGTGTGCTGACGATTAAGATATAACCCACGCCCTCATAAAGTTGACGGGCTAAAATGGGTTAAAACACAATATCCTCCCCCATGCAAAAGAATGAAGTTAGACTCTTGCTTTATACCATATACAAAATGGATTAAAGACCTAAATGTAAGACCTGAAACTGTAAAACTCCTAGGAGAAAACATAGGCAAAAATTTTCATGACATTAGATTTGGTAGTGATTTCTTGGATAGGACGCCAAAAGCAAAAAGAGACCTGAAATTCCCTCATCTGTTCAGGCAAGCTGTCTATTCCTCTAGCACCTTTAGCATACGCTGTGATTTTAAAGTCCCTGAATGATAACCTTAACATCTGGGTCGCCTCTAAGTCTGATTCTGTTGATTGCTCTGTCTCTTGAATGGGGGCTGTTTAATCGGGGAGGGGGCTGGTTTTTGTTTGGTTTTTGGTTTTTTATAATGTGCCTCAAAATTTTCGACTGAATGCCAGATACCGTTCGGAGAGGACCAGTAGAGACTGGGGGACAAAACAATTACTCCTGGAGATGGGTATCCAGGCTGCTGGCAAGAAGAATTGGGTCAGTCTAATGAATAAATGAGCCAGGTTTGGGTGTGTTCTCACTGTCTCTACCTCTAGTGTTCCACAGTCCTCAAGTTTTCAAATTCCTCCGATGGCAGGATACTGTTACTCTATGGTTAGTGGGGGCCTAGGGTGCCGGTGGGTGTTTCTCAGTGGTTCTCAGCTTTCAGCAGCCCCTGCAGAGCTGTGCCACTCTGAGCTCCTCTCTCCACGTTCTTGCTGTTCTCCAGTGGGAGACTGCTGTGACTTACTACCACGAGGTGGGGCTGTGGAGCTCAAGGATTTTTCAGTTCTCCTGGTCCAGCTGCAGCACTAAGCATGAGCTGGGCATCCAGGCTTTAGGGTAAGGTCTTCTCCCCACCTGTGGCAGCCCAACTCTGGCTTGTATCCGTGGCAGATCTTGAGCCGGAGAGTTTGCTGCCCCTCCTCTTATAGTAACAGCCATCCCCCTGGGTCCTGCAGGAGATTTGCTGCCCCACGTCAGTGGCTTGAGGCTTTTGCCCCAAACGGTTGAAAGTAGGAAAGTTACACAGTAAGACTTGCTCAGAAATAATATTTGTATAGAGGTGTGAAGAACAGGTGAGGGGTGAACAAGACTGATGGGAAACAGAGGGACTCGCTCTGAGGCGAGAGTTGAAGCAAATGAAAGGAAGGGCTACAATGAAGAGTAGGCCATGCTCACCGCAACACGGGGAAGCTGGCGTGCAGCAACAAAGACCGACGCGGCCAAAAATAAAGAATTTTTTTTTTTTTTTTTTTAAAAAAGGAGGGCTTCCCTGGTGGCGCAGTGGTTGAGAGTCTGCCTGCCGATGCAGGGGACACGGGTTCAAGCCCTGGTCTGGGAAGATCCCATATGCCGCAGAGCGGCTGGGCCTGTGAGCCATGGCCGCTGAGCCTGCGCGTCTGGAGCCTGTGCTCCGCAACAAGAGAGGCTGCGACAGTGAGAGGCCCGCGCACCGCAGTGAAGAGTGGCCCCCGCTTGCCACAACTAGAGAAAGCCCTCGCACAGAAACGAAGACCCAACACAGCCAAAAATAAATAAATAAATTTATTTTTAAAAAATCATTGATTCTAGAAAATGTTTTAAAAAAAAGGAAGGGCTAACATAGGTTTTTATTTTAGTGCCTCAGTGCGTGAGGTGCTACACCCAGTGGTGTGTACGTGTATCTAAAGTCTCATTCGATGCTCAGAACTGCTCTGTAAGGTAGATTTTTATTAGCCCTGCTTTACAGATGAGGAACTAAGGTTCAAAGAGGTCAAGCAGCTTGTCCAAGATTTAGAGGCAAATCAAATGCTGCTGAAACCTGGACACTCACACTCCCCAGCTGCATTCACCACCGCCCTGCGGTGATGGGGGGCGCAGAGGAGCAGATCGTTGTGAGCTGTTAAAGAAGTGAAATGCACAGAACTGGTCACTGATTGGATAAGGAGCTTGTGGAAACAGGGAAATCTGTAGGAAGACTCTCAGGTTTCTGGCTTGAGTGGCTGGGGGGCTGGAGGTCCGTGAAAAGAATGGGGAAGTCTGAGTCACTTCGCTGTACACCTGAAACTAACACAACATTGTAAACCAACTGTATTTCAATAAACATTTTTTAAAAGAATAGGGAGGTCAATTTCTGGCCGTGTTAAGTTCAGACTGCCTATGGGACATCTCAGTGGAGAGGTCAGAAAGCAAAGGTCAGAGAGGGAAGAGAAGTGGCTGAATGGGGCTCCTGGACTCTCTTGTCAGTCAGCCTTGCCCTCCTCGCGGGCTGTGGACTAATGAGGTGTTCTTTGATTGCAGGCTCACCAGGACCAAAGGGGAGCCCAGGCTTCCCGGGTATTCCAGGCCCCCCCGGGCAGCCCGGCCCGCGGGGCTCCATGGGACCCATGGGACCGTCTCCTGATCTGTCCCACATTAAGCAAGGCCGGAGGGGCCCCGTGGTCAGTATTTCATCAGAGCTCCCATCTGTAGTTGGGGAAGGCGCGTTCCTTCTGTTAAACTAGGTCCCTTTGTCTTGTAGGGCCCACCAGGTGCCCCAGGAAGAGATGGTTCTAAGGTAAGTCTTCTGGGGGGTCCTTACACGCCTTAGGTTTCTCAGTTTCCACCTACTGGGCAGGCATCACGTAAAACTCAAGCACAGTTTGTTGTCCCCATTTTGCATGTGGCGAAGTTGAGACACAGATACACCTTTTGTCCCCAAAGCTGGGAGGAGAATCTAAAAAGCCATTTTCTTAAAATACGGAACAACCGTAATAACAAAAACAACCGCCAAAACCGCTTCTAAGAAAAATCACCCTATAAATGTTAAACAAGCCTCCTTGCTGTCAGGGTAGCGTGGGTTTTTCTCGTTAGCCAGTGTTACGTGTGGGGCTGTTTTGTGTGTGTTCCCATTTCTTTGTGGTGTTTAAGTCAAGAACAGGAGAAGTCCCATTCTGTGCAAGTGGGTGGTTCCACTCTGAGGGCTGCCTGCCACTTGCCTCATACAGAAGTCAGTGTGAGTTACTTTGGAGGCTTCTAAGTTATTCCACACACTGCCTGGAAATAGCAGCTTTCCTGCTGTCAGATCTGGTTGGAAAATATATGGCCTCGGGGGAAATCAAAATGAGAGGCACTTGACTCAAAGCAGCTCGGTTCAAACCAGCGATCCCACGTGTGGAGCTTCAAGCTTAACGTTTGTTTCCCGTAGGAGGTATTTTCTCTTTTGTGCAGGCAGATGGTAGTGGTGGGGTACCTAAATAGAGACTGGGGTGGTGGCATCCGTGTTGTCCAGAAAGCTAACCCTGACCCTTCTGTTCTTAGGGGGAAAGAGGAGCACCTGGCCCCAGAGGGTCTCCAGTAAGTAGCACCACCTGTCCTGCTTCCCCAGTGCAGTGTGCTCAGGGCTGCAGCTCTGAGGAGCCTGTAAGTTGGTCTTATGAGCAACAGCCAGCCCCTTCCAGCTGTCGCTCAGCTTGCCCACAGAGAACTCCGTGGTTAGAAGAAGAATCACAGAAGCCTTTAGCAGCTGGTTGGGGTTTACTTTTGAAAATTCATTTCCTATTGTTGTTTCTATGATCATAGCTAATCTCTACTTGGAATGTCTTCTCTTAAGATTCAAAACCCCAGTATGTCGTGAGTCTGTTTCCAGGTATGTCTTACAACATCTGAAGGAGCTAGAAAAGAAATCTACGGGGTTAAGTCATAACTCTGAAGGTTTAAGAATGTAGCCACCACTAGAACCCTAGCAGGTTGGATGACCGTCCCCTCCAGAAAGCTCAGACGTGCTCAGCTACTCAGGACCATTGAGACAAAATTAGCTGGATTGGACGTATAGTGTCTGGGAGATTAAAAGCGAAAATTAATCGTATCCAAAAGCACAGATGATTCAAGCAACCCCATTGCTTGTGAAGAAGTCAGTGTCACTTCTGAAGAAAGACAAAGATCCTTGACCTTAGAGGTAGGAGGTCTGAGATGCCATCTCCACTCTTCCACCTGTTAGCTCTCTGATCACGGCCATGTCACTTAGCATCCATCTCTGGGTGTCCATCCCCTAATCTGTGCAATGCAGGTGGCATCTGAACTGCCACACCTCAGGTGATCATCCACTGATGTCAGAATGCTCTCCGTGCAGCACTGAGTGCTTTGCAGAGTTACGTAAGCTGCTGTCCTGCTGCTTGCTAAGGTGGTGGCTTCAAAGCAGGGGTTGCAGAGGCTGATAAAGGTTGAAGTCCAGGGCTTCCCCGGTGGCGCAGTGGTTGAGAGTCCGCCTGCCGATGCAGGGGACACGGGTTCGTGCCCCGGTCCGGGAAGATCCCACATGCCGTGGAGCGGCTGGGCCCCTGAGCCATGGCCGCTGAGGCTGTGCGTCCGGAGCCTGTGCTCCGCAACGGGAGAGGCCACAACAGTGAGAGGCCCGCGTACCGCCAAAAAAAAAAAAAAAGATTGAAGCCCAGAACACTCATGTTCACACATTATTTTCCCATGTTCCACACAGCACTTCATAGAAACCAAGTAAATAGTTTATAATGACAAAAGGTGTTCACTCAGTAGAAGAATTAGGAAGCCTTCGTTTGGACCTTTCCTGGTCAATGAGGAATGGACGCCTTTACCATATACTGAACGTCGTTTAAATTACAGTTATAGGGCTTCCCTGGTGGCGCAGTGGTTAAGAATCCGCCTGCCAATGCAGGGGACACGGGTTCGAGCCCTGGTCCAGGAAGATCCCACATGCCGCTGAGCGGCTGGGCCCGGGTGCCACAACTACTGAGCCTGCACTCTAGAGCCCGTGAGCCACAACTACTGAGCCCACGTGCCGCAACTACTGAATCCCACGCACCTAGAGTCCATGCTCCGCAACAAGAGAAGCCACCGCAATGAGAAGCCCGCGCACCGCAACAAAGAGTAGCCCCTGCTCGCCGCAACTAGAGAAAAGCCCACACGTGGCAACAAAGACCCAACACAGCCAAAAATAAAAATAAATAAATAAATTTAATTTTTTTAAAAATTGCAGTTATAGTCAACCATCCTTATAGACATTTTAATAATTTCATTTTTAAAAAGATAACATTTAAAAATGTGTTATGCTACATGCCCTGTACATGCATTAACTCATTAAACCCTCACTTATGAAACCCTACAGAGTTAGGACTATTATTATCCCCGTTTTATGGATGGGAAACAGAAACCCAAATCAATTAAGTAACTTGCCCAGGGCAACACGGCTAGTAAGTGGCAGAGCTGAGGTTCAAACGCAACAGAACCCCAGCCTCTTAACCACTACTCTCTGCCTTCGTAAGTGTCTTCCAGGCTTCTTTGGAAAGTAACCTAGGAGGGTTATTCTCATATTCTGTCATTTTACCGGATTTGATAGAGCCTAGAGCTACGAGAGGTCAGCGTGTCACCATAGCTTATTCGGGAGCTGAAGGAATAGAAGGCAGAATCCCCCAGGCTGTTGTAGTCCTTATGTTTCGTCCCTTTGCAACACAGAGTTGACTTAAGTAGTTGCCAGCCAGCAGCAGGACAGCAGACCCCGGAGCCCACAGAAGCATCAGTCGGCCAGGGGTTGGGTGTGTGGTGGTCTAGCTTTGACACCTCTCTCCTGCGCAGGGACCCCCTGGTTCTTTCGACTTCCTGTTGCTCATGCTGGCGGACATCCGCAACGACATCACCGAACTGCAGGAAAAGGTGTTCGGGCACCGGACTGACTCTTCAGCAGAGGAGTTCCCGTTACCTCAGGAATTATCCAGCTCTCCAGAGACCATGGACTTCGGCTCTGGAGATGACAACCCCAAAAGAACTGAGACAAGAGACTTGGGAACCCACAGAGACTTCTATCCTTAGCACACGCCGACATCTTCACGCCAAAGGAAGAGCAGTGTTCGCCTGCAGTGAAATCATCCAGAGAACAGAACAGAACACCACTGGAGACCTAGAAAAGATACGTTCTTTTTTTCTTTTTTTTAAACTCTTTTCCTTTCTTCTCCGTACTTCTCTTATCCCAAACACTATTTTCAGGCTAGACATACTAAAGACAAGAGGGAGGAAATGATTGATTTACTTGCTTCCCCTGGAGAATCTGCATGGAACTTTCCTTTGACTTCCTTATTTCCCAGGGCCTTCTGATTTCTGAATCAGGTACTCTCACAGTGTCTTAAAATTTGGCAGACTATCAAAAAGTGGGAAATGGCAAGGCGAGTTCTAAGAAAATGTGAGTTTACTTATTAAAAATAATAGCTACGTGTCCAAAATAGACTATTACACCTCAGTGTCAAAGTTAAATCAAATTAAATGAATTAAATCAAATTAAGTCAAATTAAATCAAAATTTTCAGTGAAAAGGGAGAGATGACAATGTATATTTATCTTGGTGGATAATTCTTTTTCCTTGTCAATCTAACAGATTTAAAATATTCTGTCCTCTTATCCAACCTTGTTTCCTCACTTTGATTAAGGAAAGGAGAGAAGGAGTGGAGATTAGAAAAGATGGAGAAAAATTACAGTCCCATATTGACTGTCCTATAAGCTGCCACATACTGACACTCAAGATGTGACAGTTAAGGGTTCCTACCACGCTTATCTATAACTATCCTATTTGAAGAAGAAAATTACTGTCGCTGTAGGAGTAAATTCCATTGCCAAGACAAAAAGTAAGTGAATGCAGTGCCCTGGTTCACATTAGAACAGCGGGCTCCCGGTTGGCCAGGACGTTTTAAAGCTATCTGATCGATTGAGTGAGCTTGCTTAGTAAACCATAGATTATTTGTTAAACAAAGGTAACTGACCCTCAGGGAGAGGTGCCAAATTCCCTGGCTGTGACCGGGTGCCCGCCAGGCGCCATTAGGCTGTGATCCAGGTTGAATCGGTGTACGGTGGTGCTCAGGCTGGAAGAGGCTGCCTGCTCGGGTTGTTGGCCATGGGGCAGAAGAACCTTGGGCAGGGGACCTGCTGCGTCACAGAGGCAGGTAAATGTGCTGTCTGTGGGAATTAGAAGCCCTTGTCAGGGGCCAGCCAAGCTTGCCAGCGTGTTCAGACTGACACATGATTGAAAGATCTCTTGGATGAGGGAGGGGCAAAACAACAGTTTTCCTCGTTTGCTAAAAACTTCCTCCCGGTTTTTCCTTAATTTTCCATAATTTAGTCCTAGTTGCAGTTCTTGCAGGTCTTCTTGATTTCCTTTCCTCGGCAAACACAGGAAGCAGCTGGCAAAGTATATTCCCAAACCTCCCCTGGAGTCAGTGTTCGCTCTTACACTTCTGGGTCTCAGAAGGACACACATTCCGGAAAAGGCTTTCTCTGGAACCACAGGAGCACGAGTGCTCAAGGGAGGGGCAGGAACATCTGCCACTTTGTAATATTGTTGGGGAACCTCTTGGTTTTAATGGGCAGCTTACAGGCTCCTTCAGGTTCACTTTGTGGCTTTGTCGTTTGACACCCAGAATGACGTTTCATCGACCTGTTCAGGAGACCTTTGTGCTTGTATTAAGCTTCACAAAGGACCACTGTTACAACTTCTCTTTGCTCATGTTCCCATTTCCCACCCTGCAGTGTCCCCATGACTTTCTGGGCGGTTTGTGTTTTATTTTCTTTTTCCATCTCCTTTTAGCCTACATCATTTCACTCTCCTGGGAGAGCTTGTTTAAAGACAACCACCGTGGGTGTTTATATTGCCACTTTTCAATCTTTCTTCAGAACGATAAGAAGGGCTTGTGTTTGCAAATCTCAAGTGACACCAGCCTTCCTTCTCTCGTCCCCATCCTGTTAGAGACACAGGGCTCCAGTCAGCCAGCCAGTGGCTGAGTTTTTCACCAACACTTGACTCCGCTGTTTCTTACTCACGCAAAGTCCCCGTGACTGTCCACCAAAGTGTTACAGCTGAAAGCGAACGCATCCTCAGTGCTCCTTTTCTAGGATCCTTCCTGCCCCCTTTCAGCCTCTCCAGAATCTAATCTTCACAGCAGAAGCACTCGCCAGCCACGGGTTCGCAGAGATGAACTGAGCAGATGTTGATTCCCATCTGGTATATATATTTAACGTTTGCCTGCTTGTGGGACGCAGTATTTAAAGTGTGTGGATGGATGAATGCTAAAAAAAAAACAAAATCATGCACAGGCTCTATGAGAAATGATGAGGTTCATCTTTGATTTTTTTTAATGAAGAATTTAATTACCTTTTTAACCATGAACTGTATGTAGAAATAGAATTTTCTTCTCTGTTGTTGAGTACTCATAAAATGCAACGAAATTGCGTGTTTAGCCAGAGACTAGGGTAATATATTAACAGAATGAATGGAAGGTGGTAATATCTGGGATTTGTGAGACGATTCTGGATAAGATTTTCTAACAAAACACACAGTAACCTGTATTTTATCATCTCAATCTGCTGGATCAGGTCAACTTATACAATAATTATTTATCCTCAGAGTTTCAAAACTTGGACCGCTACCGTAGGACTGAATATGTACTCTGTATGCCCAAATTATATTTGTCAAAGATAAGACATAATAAGGCATTGTTATTCCTAATGTGTCTTTTAGCTATGGGTGGAAAACCAAAGCTTCACTGTCTAAACAGGACTTCCGCTTAGAACCTAATGGAAAAGGCTTTTGGGGGTAGGGGGCATAAAATTTGCTACTTTTGGTAATCCACTTCATGTGTCATGGGGAAGAAAGGTCTTTGTACACTCCTCAATTCTTTCCCAGAAATGCTGACTTCAATTTTTTGCACCCTGATAACTAGAACTTAGAATAGGACTCCATAGATTGCTTCTGTTTCGGAAAGCGATGGGCATAAAACTCTCCAGTTCAAAATAGCGCAAGGAGGGGATACATTTTAGTGTAAGAAAATTCTCCTCCCTTTCCAATTCCACAGGGAGAAATTATAAGCTTTATGATGCCAACGCCTATGGGGATACACAGGGAATGCTGTCTTGTCTCTCCTTCTGTATTAATTCTAACACCTGCCACAGAATGAATTGGTCAACTAAAGTCATTTCTACCGTATAAACTCAGGCAGGTGTGTTCCTAGCCAAACAGGTAAATAACAAATGCACATTGGCATCCAGGGGTCGGGGCTTTGTTACTCCACCAGATGCCAGGTGAAGGGCCCCCTGGTTCTGGCCATGCTCCCTTTCTAGGGTTCATACTACTGTCGGCCTCGTGAGGCCTGCTGCCAGGCATGCAGGGGGAGGATCTTCTTCGTGACTAGGCACCAGGCATCTCCTTGGGGTGATAGCAAATCCCTCCTCATACTTCGAGTGTCCCTCGCCCTCTCGCCACTCCAGCCTGTCACAGAGCAGCAGTATCACCTTAACATCTTTCAGATAACCTTTCCTGAAAAGGAAATTCATTTGCAGGAATCCAGGCCAAACAACTAGAAGAACAGAGCCATCTAAAGTTATTAATAGGGGCTTCCCTGGTGGCACAGTGGTTGAGAGTCCGCCTGCTGATGCAGGGGACACGGGTTCGTGCCCCGGTCCAGGAAGATCCCACATGCCGCGGGGCGGCTGGGCCCGTGAGCCATGGCCGCCGAGCCTGTGCATCCGGAGCCTGTGCTCCGCGACGGGAGAGGCCACAACAGTGAGAGGCCCGCGTACCGCAAAAAAAAAAAGCATGAAGTTATTAATAATGAGTTCAGGAAATAGATGAAATTTGTCCTGGCACCATCAGCAGGTATGTTTCACAACAAATCAAAAAATAATTTTCCATTTGAGGAAAAAACACAAACATGGCCATAATCGTTAACACATAAAACCTTGGACTTCACGTGCTCCTGCAACAAATATTACTGCTTTAGGGATATCATAGAAAGAAGACCCTTTTACACATCCCCCAGGGGCCTCAGCGTTCTTTATGAGATCCCCAAAGCGAGCACCCTGGGGAATTCCATGTGTGTCGTGACTCTGTTTTTATTTCCAGTGGCTAGTCATATCCTTCAGTAGCTATGTTCGTTATTTATAACAGGTCCATATAACAGTTGAGCTAGTATTCAGTTATGGATGTGATGCTATGACCTACTTTTGATAAGATTATATATGTCCAATAACAAAGTTATTTTTCTTATGTGGTTGTACTGTGCTTTATCCTGCTGCTCAGTCCTGAAGAAGTAGTCTGTTTATCAGATGGATACGAGGTGATGGAGAGACATGTTTCCCTGAGGAGCCGGAATCTGCCTTCCGGGGGGGCCACCTCCTGGGGGAGTGTGGTCCCAACATTTGAGTCTGAGTCAAGGTCTGAGGGCCCAGCTTCCACTGAAGCTGAGTCTCAGAGGCCCACGTCCCCAGATGGGGGGGATCCTCTGGGACTCCCGTAGTGGGGTTTTCAAACCAGAAACTCTCTGGGGATCATTGGAGGTGCCTTAGCGGGAGGCTCGTGAGGGTTCCACACCTGCCGCAACTCCCACTGCCCCGTGAACAACTCAGCCTTCAGTTGGATTTGGATTGGGATTCCACATAAGTTTTCCTTTGGAAGGAAAAAAAAGTTGACTACCTAAAAAAAGAGGTTACAGTAGAGTTGGGGAAGAGAAAGAAAGCCCCATGAGTTGGTTCCCTTCACGTAAGTTCCCTTATGTGAAGATTAAGAGGAGGGGAATTTTCATCAGTTGGGCCACACGGGAGATGGAGTTATGTAGTGAAAAGGGAGGTTACTTCTAAGAGATGTACAGCACTCTTCAGCAGGGTGACTTTGGCATCCCAATCTATTAATCTGTGTTTACACATCTCTCTTCCCTCGAGCAAATAGTTATCGAATGCTTGCTGTCAGCTGCACACCGCGCTTTGCGCAGCAGACACAGGGAAGCAAAAAGTCATAATCCCCATCCTCCTGGGGATTTTTGGCAAAACAGACACGGATCCTTCCAGGCAAAATAAATTAATTCCGTAAATATGCAATTATAAACTGTGATCAGTGCTATGAATGAAAAGTATCGCAGGAGCCAGTACCAGCTCGTGCCAGTAGGAACCGCCCTTCAGTCCCGTGCCCTTCTTCCCAAAATCACACACACACAGCACCCAAGAGCATTCACGCCAGAGCCCCACGAGAGCTCTAGCCCTGGCAGAGAAAAGCTGTCATCCTCTGGATGAAACAGCAGCCGATGGAAATCTACAAGACCCCTTCATATATGATACTTCCAGGCTTTTTCATTGAAAAAGGAGCTTACTGAACCAAAAGCTGGGTGATTGCCTCTGGATGTCCCATTTGTGCAGTTGGCTGGTAACCTCATGTGCTCTGGTCTTGATTCCCAGCACAGTTTGAGGCTTGTTTCCTCCCAACCAGGACACTGAAGTTTTGAAAAAACTGGCTGTGCTTTTGGACCACCCCCAGCTCCTGTGCAGACTCTCACCACCTGCTCACATCTAGATGCAAGGTTACCCGGTGGCCAAGTGGGAACCTGCACTCAGCTGCTGGGGGCTCCACACAAAAAAGGTGACTCAGTGAGGGACTCTGGGGACAGCTGCAGGTGAGTTGCAGGGTTCTGGGGAACTGATAGAGATGTGAGGAAGAGGGGTGTGTCCATTTCCTGGGGCTGCTGGAGCAAAGTACCACAACTGGGGACTTAAACAACAGAAATATGTTTTCTTGCAGTTCCGGAAGCTGGAAGTCCAGTGGGTGTCAGCAGGGTGGGCAACCTACTGGAGGCCCTGAGGGAAAACCATCCCATGCCTCTCTCCGAGAGTTTCTGGTGGTTGCTGGCAATCCTGGATGCTACGTGCCTCTGACGTCACACGCCATTCTCCCTCCGTGTCTCTGTGTCCCTGTGCCTTCCCACGGCATCCTCCTTTCCGTGTGTTCTGTGTCTCTGTTTTCTCTTCTTATAAAGACACTACTTACTGGATGAGGACCTACCCTAATCCATTATGACCTCATCTCAATTTAATTATATCTGCAAAGACCCTATTTCCACAAAGATCACACTGAGAGGTACTAGGTAGACATGAATTTTGGGAGGACACTATTCAACCCAGTACAAGAAGAAAATGTTCTCCCCAGTCATTGACTCTTGTCACCTGGCTTATTTCCTTTAATAGCATTTTTTCCAATCTGAAATTCTTACTGGCTCCCTTCATTCAAGACAAGTTTATTGAGCGCCAAGGATAGAGCAGTGATAGCACAAAGTCTCTGCTGTCATGGAGTGTGTCTCTTGGTCCAGGAAGACAAACAGATCTATATTTTAGGGTTCTCCAGAGAAACAGAACCAATAGGATATATATATATATGTGGGTGGATGGATGGATGGATATAGATGCGTGTGTATGTATGTACACAAACAGAAAGACTTAAGGAATTGGCTCATGTGATTGTAGAGGCTGTCAAGCCTTAAAACTGCAGGGTAGGCTAGCATCCTGGAGCCCCAGAGAAGAGCTGATGTTGCAGTTTGACTCCAAAGGCAGACTCCTGACAGAATTCCCTCTTCAGGGTCAGTGTTTTTCTCTTAAGGCCTTTGACTGATTGGATGAGGCCCAGTCACATTACAGAGGGCAATCTGCTTTATGCAAAGTCTACTGATTTAAATGCTAATCTCATCTTTAAAAAAATGCCTTCACAGAAACATCTAGAATCACGTTTGCTCACATATCTGGATACTGATACCAAATACTGGGCCTAGCCAAGTTGACACATAAGCCATTATAATATGTATCGGTATTAAAAAGAACTACGGGGGGGAAATTAAGGGTAGAGGAATAGAGTGCTGGAGGGTGTCTATTTTAGGTGGGATCTTCTGGAAAGACCTCACCGACAAAGGGGTTGTGAGCAGAGACCTGAATGAAGGGTGAGGTGAGCCATGTGGAGATCCTGGGGGAGAACGATCCACACAAGACCCTGAGGAGGACCTGCTTGGGGTGCTCGAAAAGTAGCAAGGGGTCAATGTGGCTGGAAGTGAATGAGCAAGGCAGGCGGAGGAGTGGTAGGAAACGCCTTGGAGAGGCAGCTGGAGCCCAAGTAGAGCCTTAGGACTTTGCATTCCCTTCTGGGCCCGTGGAGGGTCTTTGAAGGGGTGAGGGCGGAAGCAGGGGAACCCATTGGGAGACTATTGAAGCGAGTTCCTTGTTTTTTGACTGTCTCCCTCTGTGAGAACCTGCTGCTTGTCTGGTGTCTGCTTCCTTGCTAGACTAGAAACTCAGCGGGCAGGAACTTTCTACTTCTGTCTGCTGTATTCCCAGCATCTGCCACTGTGCCCGGTATACAGCAACATTTTATAGCGTATTTGATAGAATTACACATTTAGCCTTCCCCAGGCCCTATTAGGTAGGTACTTTTATTAGCCTTAATATAGAGAGGGGTAAAATAGCTTGCCCAGGGTCACACAGCTAAAGCAGGTGTAACAGAGCCGTATTTCAGAACACATTCATTCACCGTCTGATTAATCCTGTAGGATACATGTAACTCGGCCCCCCAGCCCACGTTCTCCTCCGACATTGGAATCAAACACGACGTCACAGAATCGGCTTCCATGGTGCAGGAGACCAGCATCACCGTTTGCTTCCACCATGCAATTTCCTGATCTATAAAGAATTAACCTTTCTGACCTTCTGATATGAGGTGACTGGCAAATGTACACAGACTATTAACATATATTCTCAAGGTAATGAAGAAAGAATTACAAAACAATTATAGTGACTATTCTGTAGTGTTGGATATGGCCCAAAGATAACTGGGAGTCAAGACTCAAAAAGAAATACAATAGATTAAATAACACATTATCTAATAGAAGGAAACGTGCTATTTTTCAGGAAAGATTTTTTTTTTCTAGAAGGAATATATCAAATGAGTCTTTATCACTGACCTACATACAAAACCATTTCTTTATAAAGCTTCATGGTGAAAGTGAGGGAACCTAAGAAAGCATGTTTCCGTTCAGCTGTCAGAGGGGTTAATTTCATGTTGCAGGTATATGTCTGATGGGTGAACTTAAGGAAAGGGTAGAGCTTAGACTGCCTTGAGGAGTAACCAACCAGATCATAAGATCAGCAGCTTTCACGGGACTTCCCTGGTGGCTCAGTGGTTAAGAATCCGCCTGCCAATGCAGGGGGCACGGGTTCGAGCCCTGGTCCAGGTAGGTCTCACATGCCACGGAGCAACTAAGCCGTGTGCCACAACTACTGAACCTGTGCTCTAGAGCCCACATGCCACAACTACTGAGGCTGCGCTCTAGAGCACGTGCTCTGCAACAAGAGAAGCCACTGCAGTGAGAAGCCCGCGCACCACAACGAAGAGTAGACCCTGTTCACCACAACTAGAGAAAGTCTGCAGGCAGCAACAAAGACCCAACACAGCCAAAAATAACTTTTAAAAAATTAAAAGATCAGCAGCTTTCAAATGTTTTGACATTGACCCACTGGAAAAATACACACTGACCCAACACTTACAATAATTGAAACAAATTTCACAAGGTTTACCCCTACTACATGTGATGCACTCATATGTTCTCTCTATCATTGCATTTTTTAAAAAATCCTGGTCGCAAGCACTGAATTGATTTCATGACTTACTAACGAGCGGCAGCCCACAGTTTGAAAACCACGTGCGTCTCAAACTTGATTGTGCGTATGGATCAGTGGGGGGACTTTACAAAAGTGCAGATTCTGATCCAGTGGTTATGGCAAAGGTGGGGTCTGAGATTTGCATTCTCACAAGTTCCCAGGTGATGTCACCCCTGCAGCTCCGTGAACCACACTGTGAGTGGCAAAGACCCATCTGCAGCACAGGAGTATGTGCTCTGAGCTTTAGATGGGAGCAGGAGAGAATCCGATTAATTTAGGACTCTGACAAAGAGTCAGGAATGCACATATGGCTGTTATATCTGAATAATGGAATCCCTTGTGCCTGCTACTGTGTTAAAGAAAACATGGCTTCCCTGGGAAATGGCATCCTGAGATACCGTCAAATAAAACTTACATCACCATTAACGTTTTATGAGTAATCAAGTTGAAAGCCAGCTGAAGGGGAAAGAAAATGTCTGGAGGGGAGACGGAGACCCTGGTGGGGAAACAGGAGGGTGGCAAACACAAGCTTTGTGCAGGTTGCTGTTATCTGGGAGGCTGGTTCCCAGAGATGGGAGGACAGAAATGAAGTCCGCGCAGCCGGTCGACTCAGCTGAGCTGGATTCGCCTCCTGTTCCCACGCGGTGTGGTGTCTTCACCAGCATTCCCAGGCAAGTCAGGGACTCCAGATTCTCGTCCGTTTCTGGCAAGGTGACAACTTATGTTTTGAATTCTAACTTCTTCAGTCTCTTTTCTGTGGCTTTTTATCCCCTTCTGTCTCTAACCTCACTGCCAACCGCACTGGGAGTGGAAGCTGGGTGGGGAAATGATTAAGCCAGAAGGAAAGTTGTATCTATGGAGTCATGTTTTGTTTTATAAATAGTTTTTATGATATATAAGGATGGCACTGTTTCCAAAGTCAAGTGCTGTTGGTGTATCTATGGAGTCGTGTTTTGTTTTATAAATAGTTTTTATGATATATAAGGATGGAACTGTTTCCAAAGTCAGGCTTCATTGGTTTTGTTTGGTTTTTTAACTGTAACCCATGGGTGTTCTTGGCGCTCTCTGCTTCGTCTGCCCCAGCTCCCCCAGAAACACAGTAATTAACGTGGATCTGCCCTGAGTCAGCTCGGAGACAGCTGCTGACCTTGTTACCCCCAGAATTCTGGAGATAATGCACAGCGTCTTGCTAGTCTGCCATCACGCCATGTAATTGAAAGACCACATCACGTAGAATACGCCTCCCCTGTACCAACAGGATCATTTATTTACAATTCAGTAAAAGCCTCAGCCCAAACCAGCAAAACCATCTATATGATTGTGGAGAGCTATAGGTGGGTAATTTGCCTTCTGACAAAAATCTGGAGAGGAGAAAGGTGCCACCAATTGAATTAGGTTCCGATTGTTCAGAAAGGAAATAACAGCTGGAAAACATTTCAAACAGAGATCCCTTCGAAGAGCCTTCCAGGGACAGCCGCCAAGTACATTTTTCTTTCCAGGCTTATTCTGTGTGCTGTTGGCTGCTGCGGTCCATGCCACCAGCCAGATTGACACACGCTTTATATATAAATATTCACACCGTGTGCGATGAGAGCCTTTGGATTGACAGGATTTGATTTGTTCCAAATAAGTGCAAGTGGCCCCAGGGAATTGGCTTTCCCAGCTAGAGGGGCATCCTTCTGCCAAGGATCACATCCACGGTCAGTGTAAGAGAGCACCTTCTCTGAGCAAGGCTCTGTTGAGTTACCAACGCTCACTTTGTTGCACCTGCGTCTTCCTCTGCTTGGTTCTCTGATTACTGGACTTGGAGTTCCACTTGGTGGCCTGTCCATGGTCAGACGGGACTGAAGGGCTGCAGCTATGCTCCTTCCCGACACCCACTTTGCAGAGAGGTACATGGGCATCCCTCCCTCGGGCAGTTCAGTCTCACTCTTGTCTTTTACTTGATTCCCAAAGTCTCCAGTGAGACCAGAGAATCTGGTTACTATTCTCAGGGGAGAGTTGCCCTGGGTTGCCTCAGGGCTAGGGGGTGAAGGTGGATCCTGGATGCATGGTGGGGACCTCAGAGGAGTGAAGGACCACCCTCTGGGGGAATGGGGAAGCTGCAACCGACAACCCCATATACCAAGCCTCCCCACTCCCCCCCCCGCCCCCGTCCCCGCCCCCTGCCATGAGTCTGCCTCGAGTCTGAAATTCTCACCACTAACTTCCCTTCTTAGGGACCGTCCACTCAAGTTACCGCTTTCAAGAGCTGGTTTATCCATAAACCAGCAGGTACATGGAAAAGTTAGTTACCTGACTCTATATTAAGACCCAAACAGAAAACAATTTTGACGGAATTTGTGATATGTAATGAGGAGGGAGAGACAGAACCAATCTCAGAGCTAAACTCCAGTATGGCTAGTTCCAGGGCAAGAGGGAGGATTACAAGAGAATCCAAGACAGCAACCCATGAGCTTTGTTACCTCAAACGCACCTCTCTTCCAGTTCAATGAATGTTCTCTCCACTTACGCATCATTGTGAATTGGGAGGCTTCTGAGTCACTTCCATTGCTAGCTGGGTGACCCCCGTGTCACAGTGGGGGAACAGGAAGGAGTGAGTTCAGCCTCACTTGCAACAATTCGGATCAGGGCTGTATCCGGGTCAGAGTCGTGCCGGGGGCTTCTCCACCTCCCACTCTTTGCTGTCTTGAAAGACCGGGTCCTTGCTTTCTCCCAGGCACTATTAGTAGGCAGTCATGCCAATCTGTTTCCTACCCTTCATCATAAACTTCTTGAGGACAGGAATTGACCATCTTCATAGCTTCCGGGGAACCTAGAACCGTGTTTGACGCACACACATTAAGAGTTCAGAAAATGTTAGGTAGCAACTAGTTGTTAAGGATACAGTCACGAGTGTCCCCCAGTTACTTCCATGCATTCAACTACTCAACAAATAACGCATGGACTGCGCTCTGTGTGCCATGCACCGTGGTGAGCACTGGATATATAATCGATATCAAGACCAGCTCTGGTCCCCTGTCTTTATGGGGTGGTGTAGTCTAGTGAATGAAATCACCGGCCTGTGTGGATACACACTGAAGCCCCGTCACCTTTTTAATTTTTGTACAAAATTTTCCCAAGGATCTTTACAATTCGAAACCGGATTCTTCATTCTAGACACCACCACCTGCTCTCGCCCATTTTATAGAAGAGCAACCACACTGGCCAACAGGACAAGGCCTGTCACATGCTTCTCCCGCTGCTTCCTCTTCCTCGCTAAGTGTGTGTTTACAGATGGGTTTAACAAGCTGCAAAGCCTGCTCAGGACGTGGAATTTTCCTTTTGAACCAAGATTGTGCTTTGACCCAAAGCTGAGGTCAAAATGCACTAAGAACCCTCACATTCAAATTGAGCATCTTCTAACAGGCAGTAGCCGCCTCCCCACAGGGCTTGCAGCTCCTGTGCAGGACGATGCCTCTCCCTCTGCCTCCCACACACCCCCAACTGTGGGAGAAGAGGGCTGGAGAGAGGGAAGCGTAGACAGACCTGCAGAGAATACGGTGTTCTTGTTGCCGAGTTAATTCCCTGCCCGTGGGGGCCAAGAGGGGAGTTTCCCATCCCTAATGTCAAGTGAAAGGGAGTTCCAAGAGGCTCACCCCTAACGATGTAGGTGCTTCTGAAATGTACGAGGGCAGCTTTTCTCTGGCTGGATGTGTGTTGAGCTGCAGAGCTCACGGGCCTGCTACTCAAGCAGGGCCCAGCACAAGCATTCATGGGAGGATGCTCTAGGAGGCTAGGGGTAGGGTTTGCTTTCCTTTTCCATCTACTCCTCCAACCACCATGGAGAAGAAGAGAGGGGTGCGTGGCATGGGTGCCTTGAAGAGAGGAGACGTATTTATACATAGAGATGCCTCACCTGCTGGTGGGAGGAGCCTCTCCCACAGAGCTTGAAGGCACCCTGGTTTCTTGTTCTGAGAAGAAGACGGGGATGCTCCAGCCACCTCTGCTTGCATGTGAAGGAGCTCAGAGGTGAGAAGACATGTGGGAGCCCAGTAGCAGGGTCCCCTCCCCACTCTGACATGTGACAGTGACCAAAGCCAGCCCTCCCACCTCCTGCCTGGCTCCAACCCTCCAGGAGCTTGAATTAGTGGAGACAGGGTGTAGAGGAACCTCAGAACCAAATCCCTGCTCCCCTCCAAGATGCCGGGCCCACAGCCCCGGCCTCCACTGGAGTTGGGGAGGAGGGAAGAGCCAAGCTTTAAGTCAAGTTCAAGTTTAAAGTGTTTTAAATGAACAGGGCTTGGTCTTAAACCCTAAAACTGATGAGAAAGTTAGAATTTGGTCAAGATTTCGTGAAAAGAGCCACAACCAAAAAAAAGGTGGGGGGGGGGGGCGCAGAGGGGATTCAACAAAAGTTAAAAAAAACTTTCTATCTCTAATAAATTTAGACATTTCAACAAACCAGTTACAGATGAGATGCATTTTTTTAATTAGTACTTTCAAGTTCACTTTATAGCTACTTCCTTGGGGTGCTACTTCAGTTATTGTAATTAGGCATGGAGATCACCTGTTTTTATCTTTTAGGTATGCATGGGTCCAATCACCGTCCAAAGTAAGTGCCGGAGAAACTGTAGATCTGAAAAAGTAGACATGTTCCTTCATCTTCGTGAGATGCAGCATCCTATCGCCATTAGCACCATCCATCAGAACTCTGGGCTCTGTTTGCTGAAGAGAAATGTCTTTGCTATAACCATTCTGGTATTTCACAACTAACGTTGCCCGGGGAATGCATGTGAGGAAATCCAGACATAGGCAGGGATTTCTTTCGAATGCCAGGGGAAGTGAAAAATGGAAGATGTGCGTGGCAAACCCAATGTTGAGGTCATTAGGTTTCAAAACGGGAGGGAGAAACACATGCACGTGTGGATTTGCCTGCAAAGATTCTCAATTCTTGGACCTCAGGCCCATAGTTGAGATTATGCTGTTGGCGTCAGGGATGTCCAAATATCTCCGTAATTATTCTTGACTGAGTTGACTCACTTTGGGGGAAGGTGGATGGCGGGGTGGGAAAGAGAAAAGAATTATTTTCTGGCTAGGTTTATCCAGTTCTCCTTTGTGAATTTGTGGAGGTCAGTCAGTGACACCATTAAAATATTTAATGTATGTTTCATGATTTTTAAAATCTTTTTAAAAAAATTACTTAAAATATTATGATGTCTGTTATACGATAGCTGTAAATAATCCCATGAGGTGGAGAGACTATAGACAAAAGAAGCTTGTCCATGGGTTGATAATTGTGAAAGCTGAGTGGTGGGTACATAGGTGTTCATTATAATATTCCCTCTACTTTTGTATGTTTGAAAATAAAAAATGTCTGTAATAAAACGTCTTTCAAAATTGCATGAAGATTTAATAGCTTAAAAAAAATCATTTGCTGGTTATCCAATGGAAGCATTACCTAGCCTAAGGCAGAGAACACAGTCCAGTGCCCACCTGAGCTGCAGGTGCCTGTCACTTGAGGGGAAGCTCTGAGCCTCCTTTCCGGAAGAGTCCCCACTTTACAGAATTGGCTCTGTCCTGGAGAAATCAGAGCCATACACTTGGTGTGAAAAGAAATCCCATCTCTCTGTTTTTTATTCTTTGTTTTTCTTCCTTACATAATGAGCCCAATACCTATGGAAGAAGTGGAGGTGTACACCCTTCACCGCCACTTCTGGGCAATGTTTTTCCTCTAAAAATTTCCAGTGGACTCATCTATTTATTTGGGGATTTGTCACAGTCATTTCTTGACCATCCCCATGGCCAGAGGCAAAAACTCTAGGACTAGGTTTGGTCCCTAATGGAAAGAATTTTTCAAGCCTCAATAAAGCTCAAAAGTCTTTACAGGGAATTTGCCTCAGGCTCCTTTCCACACCACGGGGCCCCACAAATTTGTCCCAGCTTCTCTCCACTACCTTTGGCCCTGGACAAAAGGGACATGGGTAGAGTGGGACTCTGGGTCTCATGGGAAGAGATTCCAAAGATTTTCCTTTTTTTTCCTGTCTAATTGGTCAATTTAGTAAATTCTAATTCTAAATGAATTGGAAACTTTGATTTTCTGTAAACAAATACAGCACCTGCCATGGTGGACTCTGCTGTTGATGGTTACCCAGCAATTCTTCCTCTTTCTCGTAACAAAATCTGTCTTTCCTTTGGAGAACCCATTGATATGGCTGGGGTATGGCTGACCCCACTTTCACCACAGAGGTGGACACACGTATAATCCCTGCTACCAGGCAGTGCCTAGAACGCAGTAGGGGAATAGTGATGAACTGGATGGGTGGATGAGACTTTCGGTTGTTAGTGACTGATTCATTAGTAAATATGTTTCCCAGCAGTTCTCAAACCTTTTTAAATCTCAGCACCATTTTATATTTTTAACTACTACTGAGGACCCCAAAGAGCTACCATTTATGGCAGCAAGTTATCTTCTCTGCCATATGGAGAAAGCCCACCTGAGAATGAAGCCAACATAGAGGAATGCGGAGCTGAGAGAGAGAGAGAAAAAAAAAACCAAACAACATGATTGGAAGACCTGGAAAATGCACAAAGAAAGACCTACCCCAGCATTATTCAGTTAAGTGAGCCAGTAATTTCCCTTGTCGCCTGAAATACTTTACACTGTATTTCTGTTGGAGGTGTTGGTTGCTGCAGGATGACTTAGGCTGTATAGTCCTGATTCTTTACTGTGCACATCCTCCCAGGTCTGAGTGATCATTAAACAGTGGGTCCATATGGTCGTGACGACAGTTAAGCAGTATCTAGAACCTCTCACATGAGCTAACTGCCATCAGAAATTTGAGAGATTTGTGAGACGTAATATTTATGAGACCTAATGGTCCAGGGAAACGGCTTTAGTAGTGGTTAGTATATACCCCAGCAGCATTTTAAGGATGGACAGCCTCGGGGACAGTGTGATGATGCTAATCTATGTGAAAGTCCACAAGGCCTCAACATTAAGAGTTGTTTGGGGACTTAAAGCACAAAGATGGGAGCTTTTGAGCAGATCTGCCCCAATTTCCTAGAATACACTTGATGGTGTTTGGAACCCATGCCAAACTCATGATCACATCTATGACCCAGCAGAGACTGCTTTGCTTCCATGCTGACAGAAAGAACCATAACAGTGTGCCCTTTTCCAGGGAATCAGAAAATGACTCTTGCAGCCTCAGAGAAGTCTCCAAAGTGAGTTGCGTGGAATAATGTAAAGAATTAATGAGCCAATTTTGAACTTCCTCACCACCCCAAAAGACCCACATGATTCCTTTGGTTGGTAAATCTAAAAAGAAGTGAGAAAGACAGAGAGGTAAGTCTGTCAGCAGAACTGGCCCAAAAAACTCAGGTAAGAGACTCTGGGATATACCTGGGACGCCAGAAGTGATATAGGTGTGACGTACAGCCCTTAAAATTGGACCTGTGAGGCAGAGACTACTAATTGTCCTTCACCTTCTCCCTTTGTAATAAAACTCCTGGTTTTTAGTTGGGGCTTGTGACCATCCAAAATCAAGACTACCTTTCCCAGCCTCCCTGGCAACTAGAGATGTCATGTGACAAGGAACCAGTCAATGAATATAAGCAAACTTTTATGTTTAATTTCCGGAAGGTGTCCTTAGAGGAAGGAGACAGTCTCTTTTCCTCCTTCCTGCTGGCTGGGGTTTAGATGTAATGTTGAGGAGTTAGGCAGCATTTTATACTGTGAATTGGACCATGAAGGAGGGTAAAGCAGGAAGAAAATGGAGCCAGGGTCCCTGATGATCATGGAACCATTACACTAGTCCTTGGCAGCCCACCTCTGGCCTTGTGTGCAAGGGAAACGTGAACTGCCATCTCTTTTAACCACTGGAATTACTGATACTTGTTAGTTTTTCGTAATGTGCAGTCAAACAATCTGATATGATTAAAAAAAAAAAAACCCTCAACAGACAAATTCTCTGCCAGTGAAAATTAGCAAAACCTCAAACCCAATTAGAAGACCCTCCAAAACTCTTCCTCAGGTCAGCGATGGACAACAGTCATCCAGCATCTCACCTTTTGCCCCAGGGTTAGTGAGATGGGTTCTGAAAAGGGGACTGGAGCTACCTTACTTTCTCTGGCTGTGGCATTGAGCAGCTTTGAGTGGCTGCTTGCTCTCACACTTGCTTTTCTTCCCGTTCAAAGGCTCTAATCTTAGAAGGAAGGTGGTTAAATTCTACAACTTACGTGTTTGCACGCTTGCTCTTTGGGAATCTGCTTTCCCCAGTCCCAGCGTTGGTAAGAGACTCCAATACTTGTCAGCACCTACAGGGGCAACTGAGAGGGACTGCATAGGCACCTAGTAAGAGAAGGAAAGGAGGAAAGGGAGATGTTAGCCCAGTGGCTCTCAAACTTGAGTGGGAATCAGAATCAGCTGGAGGGCTTGTTAAAACAGATTGCTTCGCCCCACACCCAAAGCTTGTGATTCAGTAGGTCTGGGGTAGGACCAGAATATTTGCATTTCTAACAAGTTCCATGAGTCACGTTTTCAGAACCCCTGCTGTCGACTAGAGATAGAAATAATGCATGGGTGTCTCCTTTCCATATTAGTCTTCTCTTTGACCAGAGGAAGGGTAACCAGACCAAAATAATTAACGTGTGTCAAGGTACTTTACCCCAAAGCAGAAGTGAAGAAGAGAGAGCTGAATGAAAAGAGAAAGAATCCTTCAGAATGCATCCCATTTTTAAAAGCAGTGAGAGTGGGAGGAAAATGGTCCTTTCGAGGAAGCTCTGCAGAGGCCTGTCCCCAGGGACAAAGGGAGTCCTGGTGAAAGTGAGGCAGTGGGGTTGGGAGGCAAGGTTTGGGGAAAGAAGCTAAGGTTTAGCTATGCTATTGTGAAAGAGGTGGGTGGGAAAGAACAAATCAATTTTTTTTTAAAAGAATAGAGTTATTGTGAAGCTATGTCCTGGCAGGAGCAAACACAAATCTACTCTTGAATATATAGCACTTGGAAAATTAGCACATGCGTTAAGGCTTTATAAGCACCAAACTACTTAAGTAAAGTTTATTGTTGTAGTCAGATCTGATGTGTGGGTACATATAGTCTTCATTCTGTAGCCCTGCAGTTTGCTGGTGGGATAAAAAGTTACTGGAGGTTGGACACTTCCCAGGTGGTGCAGTGGTTAAGAATCTGCCTGCCAATGCAGGGGACACAGGTTCGAGCCCTGGTCCAGGAAGATCCCACATGCGACGGAGCAGCTAAGCCCATGCGCCACAACTACTGGGCCTGCGCTCTAAAGCCCGCGAGCCACAACTACTGAGCCCACTCATCTACAGCCCGTGCTCCTCAACAAGAGAAGCCACCGCAATGAGAAGCCCACACACCGCAACGAAGAGTAGCCCCCGCTCGCCGCAACCAGAGAAAGCCCGCGTGCAGCAACAACGAAGACCCAACGCAGCCAAAATTAATTACTTAATTAATTTTTAAAAAGATATTGGAGGATGACTTTGAACTTTTAAAAAATGTGTCAGAGCAAAGAGAACTAATTTGGATAGTTCCAAATTTATATCAGCATCTTACCAGTTCAGGCAGGAGGGACAGCACTGCTAAATATTTTCTTTTTCTAAACATAGAATTCCTGCCAGGATTATATTTTGTTTAGTTTTCATGTCTTTCCTATCTTGTGCCATTTTAGGATGAGGAGTATTTGGGAGATATATTCAAAAATGTTGATTACGTTAAACCAATCATTTGAAATTTTTACTTCTTTCCAAGGGGAAGTCATGTAGAACTTCTGCATTCATCTTCCACCAAAAGGAGTTCCCACTTCCCGGAATATTTTGGAGTAGATATTCTGACAAAACACTCCTTTTGTGAACCTTAACATGATGGATAAAAATGTTAAAACATGTTTTTAAATGCCTGGTTGACCTGGTGGGAAACTAAGAGAATTATTTGGAAGTCAAAAATGACAGATCCAGGGCTTCCCTGGTGGTGCAGTGGTTGAGAGTCTGCCTGCCGATGCAGGGGACACGGGTTCATGCCCCGGTCCGGGAAGATCCCACATGCCGCGGAGCAGCTAGGCCCGTGAGCCACGGCCACTGAGCCTGTGCATCCGGAGGCTGTGCTCCGCAACGGGAGAGGCCACAACAGTGAGAGGCGCGCGTACCGCAAAATAAAAAAAATAAAAAATAAAATCTTCCAACAGACAAAAGTCCAGGACCAGATGGCTTCAAGGTGAATTCTATCAAACATTTAGAGAAGAGCTAACACCCATCCTTCTCAAACTCTTCCAAAAAATTGCAGAGGAAGGAACACTCCCAAACTCATTCTATGAGGCCACCATCACCCTGATACCAAAACCAGACAAAGATACTACAAAAAAAGAAAATTACAGACCAATATCATTGATGAATATAGATGCAAAAATCCTCAATAAAAAACTAGCAAACAGAATCCAACAACACATTCAAAGGATCATACACCATGATCAAGTGGGATTTATCCCAGGGATGCCAGGATTCTTCAGTATACACAAATCAATCAATGTGATACACCATATTAACAAACTGAAGAATAAAAACCATATGATCATCTCAGTAGATGCAGAAAAAGCTTCTGACAAAATTCAATGCCTATTTGTGATAAAAACTCTCCAGAAAGTGGGCATAGAGGGAACCTACCTCAACGTAATAAAGGCCATATATGACAAACCCACAGCAAACATCATTCTCAATGGTGAAAAACTGAAAGCACTTCCTCTAAGATCAGGAACAAGACAAGGATGTCCACTCTCACCGCTATTATTCAACATAGTTTTGGAAGTCCTATCCACGGCAATCAGAGAAGAAAAAGAAATAAAAGGAATACAAATTGGAAAAGAAGTAAAACTGTCACTGTTTGCAGATGACATGATACTATACATAGAGAATCCTAAAGTTGCCACCAGAAAACTACTAGAGCTAATCAATGAATTTGGTAAAGTTGCAGGATACAAAATTAATGCACAGAAATCTCTTGCATTCCTATACACTAATGATGAGGAATCTGAAAGAGAAATTAAGGAAACACTCCCATTTACCATTGCAACAAAAAGAATAAAATACCTAGGAATAAACCTACCTAGGGAGACAAAGGACCTGTATGCAGAAAACTGTAAGACACTGATGAAAGAAATTAAAGATGATACCAACAGATGGAGAGAAATACCACGTTCTTGGATTGGAAGAATCAATAGTGTGAAAATATACTACCCAAAGCAATCTACAGATTCAATGCAATCCCCATCAAATTACCAATGGTATTTTTTACGGAACTAGAACAAAAAATCTTAAAATTTGTATGGCGACACAAAAGACCCCAAATAGCCAAAGCAGTCTTGAGGGAAAAGAACGGAGCTGGAGGAATCAGACTCCCTGACTTCAGACTATACTACAAAGCTACAGTAATCAGACAATATGGTACTGGCACAAAAACAGAAACATAGATCAGTGGAACAAGATAGAAAGCCCAGAGGTAAACCCACGCACCTACGGCCAACTAATCTATGACAAAGGAGGCAAGGATATAGAATGGAGAAAAGACAGTCTCTTCAATAAGTGGTGCTGGGAAAACTGGACAGCTACAGGTAAAAGAATGAAATTAGAACACTCCCTAACACCATACACAAAAATAAACTCAAAATGGATTAGAGACGTATATGTAAGACCGGACACCATAAAACTCTTAGAGGAAAACATAGGAAGAACACTCTTTGACATAAATCACAGCAAGATCTTTTTTGATCCACCTCCTAGAGTTATGGAAATAAAAACAAAAATAAACAAATGGGACCTAATGAAACTTCAAAGCTTTTGCACAACAAAGCAAACCATAAACAAGACGAAAAGACAACCCTCAGAATAGGAGAAAATATTTGCAAATGAAGCAACTGACAAAGGATTAATCTCCAAAATATATAAACAGCTCATACAGCTCAATATTAAAGAAACAAACAACCCAATCAAAAATGGGCAGAAGACCTAAATAGACATTTCTCCAAAGAAGATATACAGATGGCCAAGAAGCACATGAAAAGCTGCTCAACATCACTAATTATTAGAGAAGTGCAAATCAAAACTACAATGAGGTATCACGTCACACCAGTTAGAATGGGCTTCATCAGAAAATCTACAAACAACAAACGCTGGAGAGGGTGTGGAGAAAAGGGAACCCTCTTGCACTGTTGGTGGGAATGTAAACTGATACAGCCACTATGGAGAACAGTATGGGGGGTTCCTTAAAAAACTAAAAATAGAACTACCATATGATCCAGCAATCCCACTACTGGGCATATACCCAGAGAAAACCACAATTCAAAAAGACACATGCACCCCAATGTTCATTGCAGCACTATTTACAATAGCCAGGTCATGGAAGCACCTAAATGCCCATTGACAGATGAATGGATAAAGAAGATGTGGTGCATATATACAATGGACTATTACTCAGCCATAAAAAGGAACGAAATTGGGTCATTTGTTGAGAAGTTGATGGATCTAGAGACTGTCATACAGAGTGAAATAAGTCAGAAAGAGAAAAACAAATATCGTATATTAAAGCATATATGTGGAAACTAGAAAAATGGTACAGACGAACCAGTTTGCAGGACAGAAGTTGAGACACAGATGTAGAGAACAAACATATGGACACCAAGGGGGGAAAGTGGTGGGGGAGGGGTGGTGATGGGATGAACTGGGTGATTGGGATTGACATGTATACACTGATGTGCATAAAACTGATGACTAATAAGAACCTGCTGTGTAAAAAAAAAGAAAGAAAAATCTTAAAAATAAAAGACAAAGAAAAAAGCAAGAAATGTAAAAGTGAAACTTTAAATCCTATTTCATCACAAAGGCCCCTTTATCATTTCCCATCCATGAGCTCTGTAAATGGTTTAAAACAGTGGTTCTCAAGTGTCACCTGAGGATCCCTGGAGTCCCAAGACCTAACCGTTCAAAGGGGTCCAAGAGGCCAAAACTATTTTCACAGTAACAGTAAACGTTATTTCCATTTTCATTCTGTTTTAAGTGTACAGTGGAGTTTTCCAGAGACAAGATATGTGATAACATCATAGCTCTAATGGCTAATAGAATGTATGATTGTGTGTGCTTGTATTTTAAATTTTTCAATTTTATTTTCCAATACAGTAAACATCAGTAGATACAATCTACTTAAACAAAAGTTCCTTGGAATTCTCAATAATTTTTAAAAGTGTAAAAGGATCCTATATCTGGATCATAAAAAAATAACTAATAAATAAATAGATAAATAAAAGGATCTTAAAGCCAAAAAACAGAAAAAGGTCTCAACAGATGCACACTATTTACTTCTGGGAAGTGTACTTGGGAAGTATGGGGGGGAGTCATATGACTTTACCTGTAATTTTTTTCATTTGTATACGGATAACATATACATGAAATAATGTGAAATTTATCTTTTTAATTGAAAGCAAATGCAAAATATGAACACGCATTTTTTTACAAAAAACTAAATTACAGATTTATTCCCTGCAACGAAACAATTTGCAGTGGAATCTATTTCAGTCGTGAGCATCCTTTCCAAAGTGTTCAGTTGACCAAGATTCTATCTACACACATCTTTTCTCATCTCTCTGTGCTGTGTAAAACAAAGTATATCCACTCATTAGAAAATGGTAAGAGTGGTGGTAAATCCAGAATTAATATAGTAGTGGTCCTTATTTATGGGTGTGATATTATTGTGTTTCTATTTGCCCACCTTCAACTCTATATTTATGAGGGCCAAGCTTCAGAACCAGGCAGAATTCTGCCATTTAGTGATTTGGGGACCTCAAATAAGTTACCTGATGTCTCTAAGTTTCAGGTTCCACATTTCTAAAAATCAGGAGAACACCTACTTCAAAGGCTTGTGTACTAAATAAGACAAGTGAAATTATTTAACAGAGTGCCCGATGGATGGTTCTAGATACTTTTGCCAAAAACATCTTTGCCACAAGCATTTCACCACATAACCAATTGGCCATAAGGCAATTTGCCATAAAAGATAACATAATGAAATAAACAATGAGGACCTACTGCATAGCAAAGGGAACTATATTCAATATCTTATAATACCTATAATGGGAAATAATCTGAAAAAGAATATATATACTGATATATACATATATATGTAACTGAATCATTTTGCTGTACACCAGAAACTAATATTGTAAATCAACTATACTTCAATTTTAAAAAGAAAAAATAATGAAAAATAAAAGAGGAACATTAAAAAGAACATAATGAAACATGAGAAATGAATGACGAAATTAAAAAGACTGTTGTGAAATACAAAATATTTGAGTACATTTGAAATGGGTGTAAATTCATGACGATACAAATAACTGATTTTATTTGGGGGGTTGTACCTAGGCACTTGTCTTCCAAGTCTTTTATTATTATTACTGTCACTATTATTGTTATTTTGCTTGTTGATTCGTCTCCTTGTTTGGCATCATACTTTTTTTTTTTTGATGGTGCCTTGCGGTTTGCAGGCCCTGGCAGTGAAAGCGTCCTAACCCCTGGACCGCCAGGGAACTCCCAGCATCACACTTTTTATTTTTCACTAAAATTTCTTCCTTCATTAAGAGAGGTATCAGCCAAAAAAAAAAATTTTTTTTTTTAAATTTTTTAAAACGGACCTCCCCGGCGGTCCAGTGGTTAAGATTCTGTGCTTCCACTGCAGGGGGCACAGGTTCAATCCCTGGGCAGGGAGCTAAGTACCCGCATGCCGTGTGGTACGACCAAAAAAAAAATTTTAATAAAAAAATTAATTAAAAAAAAAAGAGAGGTATCAGCTTCCAGACACTAGGCTGCATGTTGGCACCTGAGCCTTGTGCTACGCTGAGAGGCTCTACATCAAGGATTGTTTCTTGGCATGTTGTCACATGCCCCTTGATACATGTTCCAAAGTTCTACTGGAACTTTGTGGGTTCAACTCTGCGCCTTCAAGGCCCTCGGCCTCTTGCTCCTCCAGTGTAGTGTGTTTCACAATAAGACAGCAACTCTTGGGGCAAATCATCATCATCTGTCAGCTCCAGGAAGACATCAATAACGTCAATAACTAGAAGAAAAGCTAACACATTTCAACTAGTTGAAAACTGTCAAACCAAACCGTCCACCAGTCATTCTACCTTTCATGGCAAAATTGCCTTACAGCCAATACCTTATGCAACAAAAATGTTTGCAGCCAAAGTGCCTGCAGCCAAGATGTCTATGGCAAAGAAGCTTCCGGTGAAAATACCAGCCACCCTGACCGACAACATTAGCTCCCCCTACTTTCGTCAGTGGAAGGCCTTGAAAAGTCAAGCACGTCACTTAACAGTTGTGTGAACTTAAGCAAAGTAATTCAACCCCTCTGAGTTGCTGTTTCCTCACCTGTGAAATGGATATAACGATGTTTTCCTTGTATGGGTTTCTCTGACTCACACACGTGATGACCAAACTCATTTATGTGGACCATCACAGTTACCACGTCCGGCTTTGTTTCCCTTCCTTATTTCTCCCCCTTCCCTTCCAAGTGTCTTCTGCATTTCCTAGTTGACTCGGCAGATGGAGCAATTGAATCGCACGGTGAGCCTCCCGGCAGCTAGCCTGAGTCACATCCCCACCAAGCAGCTGCCTCTGTGCTGCTTTCATTGGGGACAAAGCTACATCCCCTCTTGAATGTTTGTCAGACCAAGGCAGTGGTCCTGGCAGGAGGCGGCAACAGCAGCATTGAAATACAGTCTGAGATTTCACTTAAACACCAAGCCCCCGGACGCCCCGATAGATACAGTCTGTCGTTGTTCATGCCTGTGGCAGTTAGACCAAATATCGATTGCTTTTCCACAGGCTCTTGGGCATGCTTCAGACGTGCTTATTCAGGGCCCAACTTATCAATTAACATTCTGTCTGTAAGGAAAACTTTGTTAATTACCTGGGTTTAATGAAGTTTTGTTTTTTTGTTTTGGGGGATTTTTTTGCTTTCGGAATCAAGGAGAATATGTTCACTCTCCATTTTTCGGCCTGCTTTGGTGAAGGGAAGTTGATATTCTAGGCTGGATTCAAGACTGGAAGAGGATATTCAGAGGTAGCTTCCTAAATAGGGCCACCTTTCCTATGCCAGTCCTCGGAATTTTATGAGTTTAAATCCAGCACCTAACTTGCCAGGATCCAACAAGCATCGCCTGGTTTGTCCTGCTCCAAGAAGCTGGGTAAGCCCTGGACCAACATAAAGAGTGGAGGGTTGAGGTCGGGGCACCTGCGTTACAGCTGCAGGAGGGCCAGCACCTGAGCAGTCACTAGAGTGTGCCAGGGCAGAGCCCATAGCCGTGATAGCCCAGAGGACAAGCCATTTCCATGTGATTCCACCACAGCAAAATTGCTGGGAGCTGCAAGTTCAATTTGAATAGCGCTTCTCCACACTATCAGAACCAATGTCCCCCTCTTATAACAATAGTGTGTAAATCTCCCCTATAGTATCCTAAAATCAAATGTACAGAATACAACTTATCTACACGATAATATTTTAATCACTCTAATGTCCTAACAGTAATATGAAGCATAAATGTAAGCAAAATCATTATAATAAATTAATATGTATTAAATATGTGAATGGTACAGTTCCAGCTAGAAGACAGAAGGAGGTAGTTCGAGGCTTGTGCCTGTGCATATACTCACCCAAATTTGACAGCTACGGAGTAAATGTTTGTGACTCAAAATACCATTAGCTGCATTACATTGGTGAATAACTCTCAGTAAAATTCCAACCAAATGTAAATATAATCTTTCCGTAATTTAGATAGAATTATTACAGATTAAAGTCATCAAAGACAAATTGGGTTCATATGTAAAACAGAGTTAGGTTCTGGGCTCTTCATTAGTTGTGACAACAACCCCTCCTACACACACACACACACACACACACACACACACACACACCCCACTCGTAATTTGCTAAACAACTCCTAGGAGGCAGTTTTGCCACTGTGAAGCCCAGGAGTGCCCCCAAAGCTTGCGAGTGCCCTTAGCTGCCTTCCAGAACTCCTAGAAAGCATCAGGTTCTCCAGGTAATTACCTAACAGCTCTCCCAGCTGCAAAATCCATCCCTTTTGCACACCTGGTCCCAGATTTGATTACAGCACAGAGTAGAGACCTATCATGGGTGGCTCTGGGCTAGATTCCTGTGTGATGACACAGCTGTTATCTCCGATCTTGGATGGAACAATCAGCCTGGGAATTGTAGGCAAAAAAAGGACACCTGCTTCATTCCCCTGGGCCACCTTCCACCCTACCCCACCTTTCCAGGCTACTGAGGAAAGGCCTGAAAGCTAGACCCACAGCAGATCCCCACAGAACAGGGCTGGTCACGCCCTGCGTCAGCCTCTGGGGTTGTTTGACAATCTGGGATGTCGAGGAGCTCCTGGCTTGGGCTCTAGTTAATTGAATGGTCTGGTTACTAGACAGTTAATTCACAATCCTGTGTGCTCCTATCCTTGTAAAACTTTTCTAAAATTCATGAATTCACCCTTCACCAAAATAACGATGGTTTAGTTAGTAGGCAAGATTCCTTTTTCTTTCCTCTTTTCTCCAATTTCCCATAATGGGGTTATACGTCTATATTAATAGAAATGCATTTAGTAAACACACAAGTCCGGTTTCCTCGCTTAATCAATAGTACGTACTAGAGAAGTGAGCTTTTGTTTTAATTAAGAATACTTCAAGTTTCAGGCTTTCAGTTCTCACCACTGAAGGTACCTATGTAGATTGTGTTTAATGTGGATTATGATTTCAGGAAATCTGAAAGCTTAATTGATTTTTGGTTTCAGTTATTATGTATTTTTCTACTGCAATCATTTTTTTTCTACAATAAATGCAGTTATGTGCTGTGTCAGTTGGGGTTCTTCTGAGAAGCAGATGCAAAGATGGAATTCGATGGGCATGGATTCTATTAGAGGAAAGGCTGTGAGAGGAAGTGGGGAAGGAGCCAGGACAGACTGAGAGCTGTCAGGTCATGTAGCAAGTGTAATCCCAAGTACCTGTTGGCGTAATAATGTAGCTGATTAAATATTGACTAAATCTACAAACAAATGAGTACGTGAAAAAAGAAAACAAATGTGACTACTTTAAGAGACTTGGTAAAAACAAATAGTTGCTAAAACATTTTTGATCAAATCAGATATGAGTAAGATTGCTATGAATGTTTAGGGGAAATTGATTAATAGTTATGGGTAGTATAATTCTACTCTTTTATTGTTTGCAATGTCTCTGCATTTTAAAGAAACCAAAACTGGTAGTCATCATCAATACATTAAGGATGTGACTTGTGCAAAACAAGTGATAAAGAGCTCTCATCAATGGAGGCTTTGCAAGGAAAAAACAATCAGTTTACATCACAAGACTGGTGTGAATATACCTGTCTATGCTTTAAGTAAATGAAAATGTTACTTTTTTAAAAGTCTGTGATTTGATGGACTTTCTCAATTAACCAACCGACTACTCCTGACCATGAGAGGCTTCTAAATTTGTTAAACACAGTCCAACTGCATTTACCACAAATTTTTACATGTGGGATAATAATGAAAAAAAGATGTTCCTAGGATGGAAAGAGTATGTGAAGGTCAACTTAGGGTCGTGGCTAGGTCCTTTCATCCCATAAATATTAAGAATGGTTTTAGAACCTTGCCAAATCATAGATGGCCTACTTTGATTTCATGTCTATATTTTGCAAAGCTGTACATATATATATACATATATATATATATGGCATAAATTTCTGGACCCCAAGAGATCAATCAAAGGGTTTCTCTACTGTCTCGTATACTCTCTGCCCAAGATATGCTAGGGAATATTCAGCTGTCACCTACATTCATCTCAACTCTCTCTGCAGGAAGCATCAGTTTTAAATTTTGATCTGTCCAGGCCTTAGTCAACCCCATTTTGTGTGGTTAATTCATTCATGCAAAACTGTCTGCAAACCCTTCACCAGCCCCCATCGCGCCCCCAGCGTTGTTATGAGGAAAGCACAGACTTAAGCTCCATGACCTCTCCCTGCCACTCACAGATGGTGTGATCTGGGCAGGCCCTTTGCCTCCCTGAAGCTCCAGTTCCTCAACTGTAGATACAGGTCCTAATGTCTACTTTGAGGTCATGTCATGGGACCCACAGAAATGGGTCATTAAAGCTCCTGGCTTAATACTTACCTGGCATGGGAGATACCATGATCACAAAGCTCCTGGCTTACACGGAACACCAGGAGTGGACACCCCCTCCCAGCTAGTTGCATCCTCACAGCACTGCCAAGTTCTGTTCTAGAAGAACCTGGGTCATTGTCCCCTTTGTACACCTCTGTTCTCAACACCCATCATGCAAATACTGTATTTAATCAACTCTTTAAATGCACATCATCTCCCACTCTAACATCTACAGAATTGGATGTGTCTTAACAAATCAAAGGCGTTTTATAATTGCTGTCAACCAGGTGACAGTCTTCACGTATTTGCCATCACCCGTGCATCTGCCAACGTATCGCTGTTCATATCATCATCACTTCCGTTGAGTTATATGCATCCTTGGGACTCGCGTGCCCTTTAAGGTGGCTTCCAAAAAATTCCATTCTGATCCAACATTGAAACAAAAAATTATTGTGTCCAGAAAAAGGCACAGAACTAGAATAGCTGGGTGTGGATTTGCTATTAGTAAAGCAAATATTCCTTGATAGCAATATGACCACAATTCTATATTTTCCCGTTAATCACTGTCAAAGATTTAAGAATCATGGATACCCATGAGCAAACGAAGCTGGGTCACTTTTTGTTTACTGAGATACATGCAAAAGGGTGGTTTACCAGGCTCCAAGAAATGCAACAGAAGGCAGAAGAAAGGGCCAAATCCCTCAGAATGGATGAAAGAAATGTCAAAGCGATTAGAGGCCAGTGACAATCAAATAGTGCCTTGCAAAGGACTATTGTTAGGATGGTGTCAGGGTTTAATGGGTGGTGGTTTTTCTTTTTTAGTGATACTTAAGTTAATGGTAGATTTTATAACCCATGGCCTCTTAGAATGGATAAGGTGTGGTACCTTCCCTTTCTTAAAGAAAATAAGTGAAATCAGCATAATGTGAATGTCGTCTCTGTTCTGAAGTCACACGGATATCCAAGGATCACAGGAGAGGCAGCTTGTAGACCACGCTGCCCCAGAAGGAGTGGTCGGTGGCTGAGGACCCTCTGCCTGCCTTCCTTCTGGCTTTGCCTTTCATGATTCCTCTTCCTTGCGAGGCCCAGCTGCTCTGCTTAAGACACTCTTTTGTCCTTGTGATAACTCACCCCACCTTTTTCACTTTGTTCTTTGATTGGGTTCTGCCCGTTACAGTCATAACAGTCTTGCTAAGGCATGACGGCTGCGTGCATATCCTCACCCATCAGTCGACTCCTCCAGTCCAGACTTAGTCTCTTTCTCAAGGTGTGATGATGAGTTTTACCGATTCACCCACACCCTCTTGTCCAGGCTTCTAGGAGCCCAAGCCATGCATGTCATGCATGCATGTGGGGAGGGAACAAGAATCTTCTGAGTGAGAAATCCAAGTGCACACTCCACGGCAACCACTCGGACCCTCTCCATCCACTGGCCTGTGGTTTGGGGTGAGACACTTATATTTAGTATTTAACTATCCATTGAATATGAGGCCAGGACAATACATTATCTGAAGTGACTGAGTGTGGGAAGACGTCTTAAACATTCCGATTATTAGATAAATGTCATACACACCACAAACAAAAGACAACGACAGAGAACTTTACAGAACACTATTCTGAGCACAGTGTAACATGGCAGAATGTTATGAATCTTTGTTCTAAAAATCAGTTGTCTTCATCCAATGAACTTCAATTCAACTCCAGGTTTAATAAAGAGGCCTGATTAATTGAATGCCAAATAAACCAACAATTCATAACTGGGTTTTGGAAGAAATTTCTGAGACGTCAGTTGTGTATTCCATGTATGCCTTTCGACGGTTTCAAGACTTCTGTCTCATCTAAAGATGATGTGAGGCTCAAAACCATCTCCTTTACCCTGCTCTCCACGCAGCCAAGCCAGCTGAGGACATTCCCTTCTTCTCAGAAGCACGTTACCATCCTCGGGTGTGTAGGCTGGACGTAGGTGAACCCTGGACGTCAGATGATTCTCTCCACCCGCCAAGTTCAAGCCAAGCTCTGACTGCCAGAGGCACCGAGTTTTGCCCCATTGGCCACTGCCGTTCCAAGGGCAGGGGAGCAAGATGGTGGGAACAGCAGAGGGCTCTTTGCCCAATCACAGCTCCCTGGAGGTTTCCAAGGAAGACCTTGGGGGAAATCGGGCTGGACCTTCAGAGGAGTCTACGGGGGGATGCTGAGAAAGCTAAGTATTGTGGTGAAGTCGGAGACTGGGATTTCTGACCCTTTTGGGAGGAAGAGGACGTGGCTGAGTGTGGCACTGGGGCACATTAATGCCCACATGCAGAGTGGATGTTTGAGAATTAAACCATCCATAAAGCAAGGCATTATACATGGGCTGTGAGGGTGACAAACATTTACTTTGGGCCACAGAGGTCTGGATTTGCTGAGCGTCACGGGTGAGTGAATGACGGGGGTTGGAGTAACCAAGGAGGTTACCAGGGGAGCCCCAGCGCTCTGGAGTGTTTTCAAGTCAATAAAACCTACCCAAGTGCAAGCCGATGGCTGAATAGGCCAATATAAAAAACCACAAAGAGACTCCAGCCTAATTCTCTTAATAAAGTTATGTGGGCAGGGGCCGGGGGTTCCTAGTAGAAAGTTGCATAGTACTTTCTCAGGAAATTATGAATTCCACTTTGGAACCAAACAAAACTGTTTGAACATACCGCTTTCTGAAGCTAGAATAACAGGCTATCAGTGCTGGGTTTGCTAACCCCCCGAGCTAAGCCACCTACAGTCTTGCGGAAGAGAGAAATCGCCCCTGTGGTCTTGTTGCCCCGGCTCACCCCTTAAGGACCTCCTTTTTTCCCTTTCCTTTTTCCTCCTTTTATGTACATTTAGTTCCCACAGGCTCCCTTTATCAATATTTCAATTGGTTGCTGCTGACCTCTACTTGAATCCAAATGTTTGCCCTATTCAGTGTGAACTGTGCATTCAGCAAATGCTCGATTATGTCTGTGCTCTTTTGAGCAAACTGAATGGGCTACTTGACTAGGTAATGCCGATATAGCCTGGTCATTAGGAATGTTTGTTAGAATTGACCAGATGCAACGAGGAAGGGAGGGAGGGGAGAGGAGAAGGGGTCCGTGTTCAGTGTTCCTTCCAGTGCAGCCGCGGTGAAGAACATGACATTGTTTGCTTTTCAGGGCATAATTACAGCTTGTCTCCATGTTCTTCCAAACCGGCCCTTAATCTAGTATGAATCAAATGAGCCAGTTTCAAGCAAAGGAGATGGATACCCCTGAAGGCCCACAGTTTTATTTAGTCATTGGAAAAGTATCCTCTGTAAGATAAATATGGTATTTGTTTAAGGGTGGCTAGCATTTTTGTTTTCATTGTTTAGATAAGGACAGGAGAAATGCAATAAGGCTATATGTGTCCCTTGCCATCAATTACTCTCACTCTCTACACTGCCATACAGCCATGGCATTGTTCTCCATATACAAACCGACCTTTTATGAAAATCAAATGTTACAGGACTGCACAACTTATAACTCTAATATGCTAAACTGTAATCCATACGATTATGTACTGACCTGCAACGAGCCCAGTACTGAGTTATGCTGTGGAAACACTTCGTGCGCAGTAAAATCATGGAGTTAGCATTCCTGGCCCTGACACAAGGGAGGAAACCAGCACAGGTACAGGAGGATTTGGCCAAAAACAAGAGCGGCTTTGAAATGGACATGAATTTGGTGAGTGCCCCAGAGCAGGACGTGGTAATAAGAATGTACCTGTGTGTTTACACTTGCCCTTAAGAAGTTCATAAGTTGTTGGAGAAGATAGACATGTAAACAACATAGAAAAGTAGGCATGAGAATACTTGGGACAGGATACAAAGTGAGGTCATTATAGACCAAAACAAAATATGAATAAAGTGGCTTCTGCCCTCTGTGAGCTTACAGTCTGTTAGAGGAGATCATTCACAAACATAAACAAATAGGATACAAGGCAGGTCGTGTTTAAAGGAACCACATGGCGACAGGTATTCAGAGATGGAAGAGGCCACATCCACGTGCACTGGGTATGTCTAACCTATGGTTTTTATAAAATTTTTAAAAAGATTTATTCACTTATTTATTTATTTATTTTGGCTGCGCTGGGTCTTAGTTGCAGTACAAGGGATCTTTGTTGCGGCACGCGGGATCTTTTAGTTGCGGCAAGCATGTGGGACCCAGTTCCCTGACCAGGGATGGAGCCCAGGCCCCCTGCACTGGGACTGTGGAGTTTCACCCACTGCACCACCAGGGAAGTCCCTACCCTATGTTTTTTAAAGTCTTGTTTGAAACTCCTGACTCTGGTGTACCCACAAGCTCACACCACCTGTATTTTAAATTTGTCTAAAGAATTTACCAAAGTATTTAAGCACCTCCTACATAGCTCTTTGATTGCAAGTAGATTTGCTGCCTGACTTCTGTTTCTGTTACACCTATTGCAAAGGCCCGTTGTATAACAGAGGAGAGGGAAGGGTGAAAATGAGTATCTATTAAGCAGTTACTATGTCCCAGCCATTGAACTAGACACTTCCAACTCTGTTTCTCAGCTTATCTGTGGAGAAGAGTTTCACTTACTCCTTGGTTCCTAGTTCCATCAATGGTTATAAATATATAGTTTCTTCTATAATTTTTTGAAGTGTACATATAGTATCTTCATTTTAAGAATGAAAGATGAAAATGACTTCCTGTTTGTGAGAAGGTCACCTTGACACCTGATGATTCTCGATAGTCAAGAACAGCACAGAGTAAAGACAAGACACTGAAGGAGCCTGTGCATATGACATTTGATTTGGGGGGCGGGGAAGGGGACAGTGTCAGAGAAGTGCCTCAGAAATATATTTTTTTCCTAATAAATATCTAGCAATGATCAAACTTATGGCTTGAAGATCTTTAGAAGAAAAGGATTGTATAAATGAAAACTAAATATTGCTCTAAGAGCATATTAACATAATTTATATGATAAATTACCATTACTAATGATCATGATGACATAGCAGTAAAGCCCGTTACTTATAACGAGGTTAAATAATCAATTCTAAAAATGTTTGTATTGCAGTCTCTCAGTTTTCCAGAGCTGCCATAACAAAGTACCACAAAATGGGTGGCTTACAAAGAAGAAACTTATTAGCTCACAGTTCTGGAGGCCAGAAGCCCAAAACAGAGGTGCTGGCAGGGGCGCTCCCTCTGAAGGCTATGGGGAAGGACCTGTCCCAGGCCTCCTTCCTGGCCTCCATTTGTTTGCCAGCAAGCTTTGATGCTTGGAGCTGCGTCACTCCAATCCTCCATGTTCATGTGGCATCCTCCCTGTGTCTGCACAACATCTTCCCTGTGTGTGTGTCTGTCTCTGTGTCCAATTGTCCTTTTTGTTTTTGTTTTTCGCGGTACGCGGGCCTCTCACTGTTGCGGCCTCTCCCGTTGCGGAGCACAGGCCCCGGACGCGCAGGCTCAGCGGCCATGGCTCACGAGCCCAGCTGCTCCGCGGCATGTGGGATCCTCCCGGACCGGGGCACGAACCCACGTCCCCCACATCAGCAGGCGGACTCTCAACCACTGCGCCACCAGGGAAGCCCCAATTGTCCTTTTTTATAAGGACACCAGTCATATTGGATTAACGTCCACTGTATTCCAGTATGACCTCATCCTGACTAATTACATCTGCAATGACCCCATTTCCAGATAAGGTCACATTCCCAGATACTGAGGGTAAGGACCTCAGCATATCTGTTTGGGGGAAATGTAAGCCAGTCCATACAGTGTCTATTTTCCAGTGACCTTCAAGCAATTTGAAATCGTATGTAGAATGCATTCCTATAAATATGTTTCTAATTCTAGAACTAGATCACACTGTGTAATCATTTATTGATATTAGTGATGTGACAACAGAAGGTCCTAAATTAAGAGGAAGTGCATTAAAAGATTCTTCACGAATCCTTCCCTTTTAGTGTCAAAAGCCCAAGGTCAAGTCTAAACACTGCACTATTGGAGTGAGGGAAGGTGGGCAGGGCTCCAGGATGTGCCCGTTACAGATCATACTACATTTAATGAGGTGTGTTGTCCACATCACTGTGTCTGACACGTCAGGATGAGAGAAAGCCTCACAATCCAAGTCAGCTGAGGTCTAACCTTTTTCAGTATCGCACACAAACACACATGTACACGCTGCAACCATAAATAGGGAAGGAGAAGCCACTCTGCTGATTTAAATAAAAGAATTTGGTCGTTAACATGAACGAAAGTTCCCCTGAGAAGTTAGCATAAAGATCTGGTGTTCGGGGCTTCCCTGGTGGCGCAGTGGTTGAGAGTCCGCCTGCCGATGCAGGGGACGCGGGCTCGTGTCCTGGTCCGGGAGGATCCCACATGCCGCGGAGCGGCTGGGCCCGTGAGCCATGGCCACTGAGTCTGCGCGTCCGAACCCTGTGCTCCGCAACGGGAGAGGCCACAGCAGTGAGAGGCCCGCGTACCGCAAAAAAAAAAAAAAAAAGAAAGATCTGGTGTTCGTTCCCCAGCTATTCCAAAACCTGAGTGTTTCATGTTTACAAATCAAGAAAATAGGGTCTTGATCAAGAGCATACAGTGGCCATTTCAACAATGACCAGGCCCAGTGAATTATAACTGAAGGCCAGAAAAATATCGGTCCTCACATATGCAAATTATGTGCAAATTATCCCGATAGAGTTACATAGACCTGATGTAGAAAATAAAATTTTTCCCCATTCTTGGTATTTCCTACAAGGTCAGAACTACTTGTATTTGCTGTTTGTTGTCCAAATATTTTATAATCTCAAGTGTTCAGAAACGCATAAAGTATTATAATAGCATGCTTAATATCTGGTGGTTTTAAAACAGTTGTCACTTAAAATATCTTATAAGCCGTAACTATTAAATATATGAATTAATGCAGAACTACATGAATTAATGCATCTTGGGACTTTTCTAAGGTATGGAAGGCATTTAGCTTGGGTCAATAAATAGTTACTATTAATACCATTTTTTTCCTTATGAAGGGGCCCAGAATAAGCCACTATGGCATAAAAATTATTTTGAGCTGAAAGCATTCAAGTTCCTGAAACCCCTTATCTACCTAAAAGCACTCAATTGTCATAAATTCTCTTCCCTGGAGCAACTCTACTCTCTTCTTGGAGAGGAGGAGTTAGCGCCACACCCAAACAGGCATTGCCACAAAACTATCGTATCTCCCATCTATTCTCCCATGAGCCCATTTATCTTTCTAAAAAGTAATTTGCTTTCCTTGAGTGCCCTTTCTCCCTCTCCCTCCACCCTATTCTAAGAAGTCATTTGTTTTCCCAGAAGTGCCCTCCCCATCCCCTATTAAAATGGTACATAAGCCCCCAATTCCTCCTTGAGTCACATTTTTCTGTGAATAGAAATCTGACTTTTCTCTTGTTAATCTAGCAGTTGTCAGATTTACTTGCAGGCCTCGAGTACAGAATCTAAGAGGGCAGAGGAAAAGTTTTTCCTCCCCAACGCTTACTCTCTGAAACTTGCAAGCCACCTGTATTAATGTCTACTCTTTTCATGTGTTTCCTTATCTTCACAAACCGGTTTTACTATCCTCCTTGAACAAACGAATTAACTCAGATTGAGAAAACAGAAGTAACCTGTTCACGATGGAGGTGAGATTTTTAAAGCAGATCTGACCCTAAGTCCCACACTTACTGCTGAGCCTCTGTATTGTTTTGATGGCTGTGTCACATAATTTCAGGTTTTGAAAGAAAAAGCTACATGGTCTTACTTGGGCCTCTCTCTCTGTCTCTCTCTCTGTCTCTCTCTCTGTCTCTCTGTCTCTCTCTCTGTCTCTCTGTCTCTCTCTCTTTCTCTCTCTCTCTCTCTCTCTCTCTCTCTCTCTCTCTCTCTCGTTGCTTGTGCTTCATAATTGAACACCACTTTGCATCCAGAAAGACCCTCTCCGTCCATTTGTGATTCACTGACATGCAATGAACCATGTGTTTCTGTGATTGACACTATATATATATTCCACCTAGGACGGTATAGCCTAGTTAGGTAAACCGTCGTCTTTATATACACGTTGAGATTGAGCCAATGTAAACATACTTGATGCTCTGGATGTTACAAAAAAGTAGCTCTATCCTCAACATCGAGTACTGCGTGTTGCCCCAGGCTTGAGCTGTAGTGGCTTTGGGTCCTGCACTTGCCACGAACCATGATTTTTTAGTAAATCCCTCAGACTCCCCGAACCCCTGCTTTTTCACCAGGCACTTACTATCTAAGTCTTGCTTCACAGGATCCTTGCATCAAATAAGAAAACATCTGGGAATGAGTTTTTTTAAGGGGTAAATCCCCAAAGTGCTGTAACTTTTAAAAAATCATTATGAAACACGTTATCAGAGCTCATGTACCTGGTGCTGCCCTAGCCGAGGTGTTAGGTCAGCAACCCGCTTGCTCAGTCTGTGCACTTAGGGGTTTATTTTCACCTAGAAACAGGGACATGCACGGCGCCTTCAAAACTCACGTTAGAAAGCATGGATAATAAATTATTAGGAGAACAAAGGCTGAGCTCATCAAAAAGCTATTGCTCTGTGGGTAAATACAACCCCACTGTGTATTAAACAAAAATTAAACCCCATTTTCTTTTTCATAGTTAAGTTGCCATCAATTCAAATAGTGAGAACAAGGCACTGGACACAGTTAATAGTCTGCAGACCGGCCAGGCCCGGCTTTGAAAGCATTTAAGCTTCCCTGAAGTGCTGCTTGTACCCAATTATAACTTACTACTTACCATCTTCATAATTTAAATCTGTCCGCCCCTTAGGGGGGAAAATTTTTTGCTAATCAAAGCCATGAATGCACCTTTTTCCTTTTGACAGCATTAAATTAAAGCTAAATGGTTGGTTTTGAATGAGTTACTGTGAAGAATAAAGGCATTAATGAGGTAATTTCATTATGGAGACTCATCCAGGCCTATGTGAATACAAGGGAAGTAAGTAGAGGGGAAAGCTGAAAGCTGCAGAGGAAATTAGGGTTCCTTCCACCCTAATTAATGTTTGGAGGCATTTAGTACAGGCACCAAATTAACTGCTCCAAAGAACTCTCTTGAAAAAAAAAATACATTGTTGCCCTCCCGTATAATTAGAAGACAGTACAAGGCGAACACTCAGTGAGTATAAAGCCAGCCTTTAACTGATGCTGTGGTCACAGAGAACTGGCCATTAAGGATGCTGAAGTTTAAGGAAGCAGTAGGTAGACAATATAGGATTGTTTAGGTCCTTGGGTTCTGTGAGCTGTAAACAGGTAGCCTCTGAATGAGGAATTATGAGACTCCTGGGAGGCCTGTCTTCCCAGCAAAACAGTCTTAAATGCATCCAAAGGGAAGAAAGAAAGGTGAATGGGCCCAGCGCAGTTAGCAAAGAGAATGCCCGATGCTTGTCTTAAGTGATTACATGAGGTTGTGCGGGCCTCTCTCATTGAGTTATCTTTACACGGCTTTTGTCTCCTCTAATTGGAGCTGATGAGGTGCTAATTGGAGGCCTTTTTAAAAAGCCCACTACTTTAATCATTGGAAAATCTGGGGAGACCAAGGGAGTGGAGTTAATGAGACAAAAAAAAAAAAGAAAGAAAACTTATAAAGTGTAGCTTGACAAAAAATAAAGCTGTCATTTGTGTGGATCTAGGAGGGTGAAAGGGAAAGGTTTGATGGGAAAGAAAGGGGAGCAATCGAGATATTTCATGTAAAAATCTTTCCAAAGCATCTTCACAGGTTAGCTAGAAGGGGAATAATCTGGTTAGACTGGCTGTTCCTGCCCCTTTAATTCCCATCGTGGACCTGAATTCAGGCTAAAACCTTTACGTTCCAACTCTGAGTCCCTTTCAAAATTGTAGAGAGAAGTTTGTATGGAGACAGGCCTGCGTCATGCTGACCTTTGTCCCTCCTCTCAAAGCGAAAGTTTTTCTTGAGCCTATTGGACGAGACTTGCCATTTCTTCTGGATGCGGAGACGACCCTTCCTTTCAGACCTTCCTCTACAACACAGGCATAGAGTGAAATGTGGTTATGAAAATATCTTTAAGGAATATGACTTGGGGAAATGAAGGCAGAATTAACTTACCCACCGTACCTCTAAGAGTTAGGTGTGTTCTGATTTTTAAAAAAAATTTTTGGCGTTTCCTTTATGCTTTCCAAATCTTTAGAATGAGGCTTCATCATTTTTATCATAAGAAAAATAGCACTTTAATATCTTCATTCAAGGTAACGTTGTCTAATTTTTGTAAGTAGCAAAGAAATCAGAATGGAGTGTGTGGCAGGGAGGAGAGAAGACGCTGTGGAAGCGTGTTCTTCCAGAAGCACCTTCCTGAGGGTGCCACACCTGGCTAGCCTGCTCTTGCTGTGTCACAGGACCTCACGGAAAGTAAAGATGCCATGGAGACTCAGAGATAAGTATCAAGCACGTGGGTTACACAGGCTCCCATTCAACTCTCCCTTCCGACTGCTTGGAGGACTTATAAAGTACGCCAAGGGATTTAGCACTTTATATGTTATCTCATATTGTTGTCAAATATTTCTTGAAGGTTTATTTCCTGACACATTATAACTGACTTTAGGGCAGTGACCCTGCAGGATGTCTTCCATTCCCACCTAAGTATTCAAGTGCTTAAGTGACCTTTTCAAAACATGCGGCCTTAATGTAAAATCCAGCCACACTAGAGCTTATCAACCAATGACATACAAAACTGACATGCCTCGGGTCGGCCCGTAAATACACGCGCAGAACCTTGTGGGATTGCACTCTATCTTTGTGCAACGAGTTGATCCACGTCAAGTGCTTGGAACAGGGGCTGGCACTGCAGTTGGGAGTCAGTCATTTAAGGCTGACACAAGGAGACTGAGAATGAGAGAGGAAAACCTGGCAAGCAGAGTCCCAAAAGGCAAAAATGATGTGCAAGGAAAGAGATGCAGCGTTTGGTTTGAAAGCCAAGGAAGCGTTTGGTGTAGGGGGAGATGTTTCGAATGAACATCATTGATGGCATTAATGGGCTGAGAGGGCAGCCTGCCAGCACCTTGGCTCTGGTTCGGTGAGACAGCACTCCTCACACGCAGAATCTGAGGATCACAGCACTAAAAGGATCCCTACAGGTGCCACTGTTCTGCAGATGAAGACGTGATGTGCTCACAATCACCCGGGCCGCCATGAGAGGAACCAGACTCCAGATCTTCGACCTTCCAGCTCAGTGCTTTCTTTTCCCCAAATAACACGCAGCCCCACAGCACCAGGAGCCGGCCAGCCACCTCCTCCGAAGCTCCTCCTTTGTATACACATACGTGCATTTACACACATATACTGACACCTAGACCTACACGTCAGCCCTAATTTGGGGACAAATCCTTCTTTCATTTTACATGGACAATTCGTACATCAAGAGGAAAGTCTCTGTGTGTCCGGTTGGCTCTCCATCAAATTGATTTATTTGGTCACTCAGGTACCCATGCATTCGGCATCCAGCAAATACTGGGATGCCTGCAAGGTGCCAAAGCCCCAGCTGAGTGCTGGCGCTAGGAAGGGAAGCAAAATCTGACACAGCCTGCCCCCGTGGAGCTTGCTGTCCACTGCAGGAGGCAGGCATTACACAAAGATTTGCACAAGTAGTGCTTTGATTCCCGGTGCTGTGATAAATGCTGTGGAAGAAAAGCACCGTGTGTGATGCCCTAGTAGGTGGATGTTGTAGGAGATGTTTACCAAGGTCTCCAGGTGACGCTGAGGCAGGTGCTTCGAAAACCCTGAGCTACAGACAGCAGAACCTCCCCAACAGCTGCTATCAAAGCATCTTCTAATGAGTTAACGAGCAACCTGAGGATGGAGGGCGACTGGGCTGGGGGAGGGAGGGCGCGCAGCAATCTGCAGAGCCTCGGCAGATGCTTCAGCAGGAGGCTGGACAAGCTATTGGCCAGGTGGCTGCAGCTTCTGAAAGAGCAAGCGGGAGGGTCAATCAATGCAGCCTCTAGCAATTCAGGGACCATATTCTTTTTTTTTAATTTTTGAATTATATTTTATTTATTTTTTTATACAGCAGGTTCTTATTAGTTATCTATTTTATACATATCAGTGTATACATGTCAATCCCAATCTCCCAATTCACCCCACCACCACCACCCACCCCTGCCACTTTCCCCCTTTGGTGTCCACACGTTTGTTCTCTACATCTGTGAGGGACCATATTTTTTAATAATAATTTTAAAAACCAGAACATGTGATTTAACAATTTTTTTTTGTTTTACAAATAAATTTGGTAAAATAACTTTCCCAGACAGAAATTAAATTGAACTCTGTAATACAGTTACTCAATTGACTTTATTGGATAAACATCTTTATAGGAATTCAGGGGCACATGAGATCCAGGAATTAAGATCTCAGCATTTTAGATTGAGAGGGACATTTAAAGATTATAGAGGCACCCTCCCCCCACAATGTGATAAGGAAGAAATGATCCTAAAAGATAAGTGACTTCCTTATATGTCATCCCAATGGCAAGATTAGAGAACAGCGCTCCTGGTTTACAGTTCAGTACTCTTAAGAACAGCCCACCACCTGCCTGGCCCACGCATTGGTTAGCTGCAAACTCAAAATACACCCAGTTAAATACATGAAAAGCCCCTGTACATCACTACTAATAAAAGAAATGCAAATTAAGATTCCATGATTTGAAAAGTTCAGAAAGCAAGAAAGCTATCAAAGATTATTGGGACTGTATCAACAGGACTCAGGAGGCACCGAAATGATTTGAGCATCATTAAGGGTAATAACTGAAGTGGATGAAAACACATCAAATATGTTAAAAAATAAAATAAAATGAAACACATCAAATATGTTAAAAAGCCACGAGTTTGGGCCTCCCTGGTGGTGCAGTGGTTGAGAGTCCGCCTGCCAATGCAGGCGACACGGGTTCGTGCCCCAGTCCGGGAAGATCCCACATGCCGCGGAGCGGCTGGGCCCGTGAGCCATGGCCGCTGAGTCTGCGCGTCCGGAGCCTGTGCTCCGCAACGGGAGAGGCCACAATAGTGAGAGGCCTGCGTTCCGAAAGAAAAAAAAAAGAAAGAAAGAAAATTATAACCGTCTTCGTAGGTTTTTCTTAGAGTCTTTTAAAAACACAAATATGATGGCAGCAGTGCTTCTCAAAGTTTCACACACCCATTCATCCCTTGGATCTTGTTAAAATACAGATTCTGTTTCCGTCGGTCACACTCCAGTTATTCCGCGCTTCCTTTCCCGCCCCAGGGACGTTGTGCTTTCTGTCCCCTCTGCCTGGGACACTCTGCCCCTGATCCTCACGTGGCTGCCTCTCTACCCCTCAGGCCTCCAATCAGATGTGTCCCCCATAGAGAGGCCCTCCCAGAGCCCTCTACCTAAAGCACCGGGTCTCCCTGTCCACCCAGCCCCACCAATCACACTCTCAACCCCATTTCTGTTTGTTTTGTTATTGTTGTTCCTTGTTTTTGCAGCATTTATCGATATCACAATTTGAAATTTTCTTTTTTTTTGCAGTACGCGGACCTCTCACTGTTGTGGCCTCTCCCATTGCGGAGCACAGGCTCCGGATGCGCAGGCTCAGCGGCCATGGCTCACGGGCCCAGCCGCTCCGCGGCATGTGGGATCTTCCCAGACAGGGGCACGAACCCGTGTTCCCTGCATTGGCAGGCAGACTCTCAACCACTGCGCCACCAGGGAAGCCCTGAAATTTTCTTTTTAAAAATTTCTTGGTAGTTTTATTGTCTCTTTCCCCAGATTAGAGTGTAAAACTCCACAAGACCAAGGCCTCCTCTGTCTGGTTCACTGCTCTCTCCCTCATGCTTAGAGCTGTGCTCACACATATAAGTGCACAATGAATGCTTACTGAATGAATGAATGGGTTGGTTACAGTTTCAGGCCTTTCTTGCACATCTCCCTGGTTTTCAGTTGTGGCTATGCACATCTGAAATTTAACCCAGAGCAGGTTATAAATTATTACCTTAATGACAGGCCTGGAGCATCTTCCTGCATACCTCCAGATCATTTAAACAGACAAATAGCTTCAGTTCACCTCTACAGTCGACCCTGGGTATCTGAGGGGGGTTGGTTCCAGGAACCTCACAAACACCAAGATCCAAGGAGGCTCAAGTCCCTTATCTAAAATGGCACAGTGTTTGCATATAAGCTATACACATCCTCCCGTATACTTTAAATCACCTCTAGATACTTATAACACCTAATGCAATGTAAATGCGATGTAAATAGTTGCCAGCAAGCAGCAGATTCAAATTTTGCTTTTTGGAGTGTTCTGGAATATTTTTCGCCGAACATTTTTTTTTTTTTTTTTTGTGGTACACGGGCCTCTCACTGTTGTGGCCTCTCCCATTGCAGAGCACAGGCTCCGGACGCGCAGGCTCAGCGGCCATGGCTCACGGGCCCAGCCGCTCCACGGCATGTGGGATCTTCCCGGACCGGGGCATGAACCCGTGTCCCCTGCATCGGCAGGCGGACTCTCAACCACTGCGCCACCAGGGAAGCCCCTCGCCGAACATTTTTGATCTGCAGTTGATTGAATCGAAGGATGCAGAACTCACAGATGCGGACGGCCGACTGTACATCCCAACAGGCGTGTTCATTGTCTCTGCTCTCAGTCCACCTCCCTTCCCACCCCAGTGCTTTTATATCTGTTTACAAATACTCAGAGAAAGGAAAACAAGATGCCCCCTTACCTCTGCCTGTTCCATTTCCCTCTGTAAACTCACGTGGCTGCGTGAACATAGCTGAGTCATCTCTTTGCAGTCTGAGCTTCCTGTGCCCCATCTAATAAAGCAGTCCATTTTCCCCACTCGAGTGCCTTCACTATACAAGGAAGTGTTTTCCATTTCCCTCGGTAGAGCTGACATCTCCTTTTCTCGTTTTTGCCTTTGGGCCTGAAGACTCCGAATTTCTTTGGCCCTTCTTTGGCGCCCTGCTTCTTCTCCCTCAGTGATCTTACTTGGGTCTCACCTCCCCAGAGCATTCTGAGCTTTAGTCTGTCAGATACGTTTCCTTCTTCTTTTTTTTTTTTTTTTTTGGCAACACCACCCAGCTTGTGGGATCTTAGCTCCCCAACCAGGGCTTGAACTGGGCCCCAGCAGTGAAAGTGCCAAGTTCTAACCACTGGACCACCAAGGGATTCCCATAGGTGTCCTTTGGTCTTTCTCATTTTTTGTCAAAATTGGTCCTTCATTCTTTTATCATTAAAACAGTTTCCTAAATAAACATCCAATCTTCATAAATCCCATCAGCCTTTACATCTGTTTCATGGAATCCTAAGACTAGTTCCCTATGACTGTGAAACCTGTCCTTTTCCAATTTAGTGCCACATTTAAAGGGAATTCTCTTTCCATTTCCTGTCATCTACACCTGGTCGGTTTGGGCTCGCTTTCCTCTCTCACACACTCAAATCCGTCCTGATGGAAGAATTAGTTCAGAAGGATGTATACCTCGGCAGACCCTGAAAACACATCGTGCTGGTCTTATATTCCTGGCAAGGAGGCTAGAGTAAATCTTCACCAAAATATCTTCCTTGCTCCTTACTCTTTTCTACCTTAACCCAGAAATTCACTACTTTCTGCTTTTCTTCTTTTTCTTGACTTGGTGATTATGAGCTAAAAGTTTTCACTGCCAGTATGTCCTCAAAACTTTTCTTCACGGTGTTGTCATCAACCATGCCATGGGCCTTGGTGATAAATCATCTTTCGTGTCACTAGCTCTCTTTCTTGTTACGGAACATCCAAGAACATACGGCACCAGAGGTACGTCCAGCTGCGTTACATCCCTCCCAGAGTTCACGACACATTTCTGCTCGCTTACCTGCCTCCTTCACTCCCTTCACTGTGAGGTCCTTCTGTCAGACACCACATTTTATTCATCTCTGTATCGCCGGCATTTAGCATGGTGCCCACCTCACCCTTGAGTCTCAGTACATGTTTCTAGAATACTGAATAAATATACCATGACTTACAAGCCATGAGACACAAAATCAGGGCAGGTGAAACTGTTAATAAGCCTTGAAACAGAATATACAGTTGAGTGTGAAATGTGGTTCAGTGAACGTTTAGAGGAGAGAAGTAAATAAGGGCTCAAGAGTTGTAGAAAGCTTTATGGAGAACGTAAGACCCAAACTTGGCCATTGGGAAAAACAAAAAGAGAGGAGCCGTAAGAAATCAGCAAGGGCACTTCAATTTTCCACTCTGTCCCTCTGAGTTTTCCGAGTGGGGCTGTCTTTGTTTTTCTGCTCATCTTATCCCAGCCTCTCTCATTAGGTCGGCTGCATGCTTCCCTTCCACCTTTACCAACCTGGCCTAAAAATCCTCTTAGGGTGCTCATCTGTGCAACCTCATCTTATTTTTTAGCCCAGCGTGAGATATCAAAGACTCTGATGGACAATGCCACTTTTGTCTCTTCTTCCAAAGGTCCCTTGGGCCACTCTCCCAGCCTGGTCTGGTTACTGAGGCTGCCCCTCTGGAGAAATGAGGCTGTGGGGTAATTAGGTCATAGAAAGCACTGAAACCAGAGGATTCATAAATAAAGATTGGCATAGCTTGAATTCAAGATAAGCTAATTTTAGATCCCTAGGCTTGGTCTAGCAGAACAGTGACAATTATATCCTTTCTTGAAATGTTTTGCCTCTGCTGGCTTTTGAAGCATTTATTTTCTACCACTGAATCATTCAATAGCAATATAATTGTTATTTCCATTTCCCTGGTTCGACCGGGTCTGAGAGCCAGTTACCATTCCCAGTTCATTAACCGACTGGCCTTCGAATTAACAGCCCCTCCATCGGGGGGTTGCCTTGGAGACAAAGCTTCCTGTGGGTAATCCAAGATTATCTAGCTCTTTATCCTGCATGTGACCCTTAATTACTTGCTAAATTAGAATGGTTTTCTGAAAATCACAAGCGGAGGTTAATATGTTCTTCCAGAGCTGGTCAAGCTAAGATGACACTGAATTCACAGGGAATTCAAGTTACATGATCCCTGAAGGCGTCTCTTTGAGGAAGAAGATGAACTCTCCCACTGGGAGGCACTGCCCCCCCATAAAGCCCCTGTCACTCACTGTTCCTCTGCCTGCTTTTCGAGCTGCAGTTTAATCTCCTCCGGACAATTCGCTATGTCAATATTGAGCAGATTCATTCTGGCGCAGGAGCCCGCGCCCATTTGTCTTCGATAACTCATGCTTTCAACTTAAGGACATATTTTTATCATAATTGCAGATTTTTGCTCTATGCATTTACACAATTACAAGGCTTCATGGACCAGTTATGGACAAACAAGAGAATGGAAGAAACTATTTTTAAAAAAACAAAGTAAACACTTTGGGGGAAAACGTTGGGGCCCTGTAGTATTTTCCCTAACATTATACAGGCCTCAAAGCACGATTAGTGGAAAGGAGGGACTCTTAGAATGCACCTAATGGGATGCCTCTTGAGATGGCTTTGGAAATAAGGAAAATACGAGTAAGTGCAGGTATTGAATGAGATTTGTCATGAAAGCGTACATTTAGCGTTACTAGGTTTTTATTCATTTAGACTATAATGAAATTATTGAGTGTAGTTCCAGAAGATTAAAAAACCTGTCTTAAAATCTTAAATATTATTAACAGTCCTCAACATTAAAGTATCAAACTCAAAATAGTACAGAGCCTGGAATCTCACAGGCATCCATCCAAAAAGTGTTTAGGAAGTTGAACCGAATCGAATTAGAAATACGCATCATTGGTGATTCGGCACCTCAAATAATTCATTCAGGTTCCTGAAGGAGTTGTCTGCAAACTGCTGAAATCCTAGTCTCTCAGAATGCTTGACTGATTACATACACAGCTTTGTGTGTTCATGGTTATATTCCTCAGCTGTGTACCACCTTTAACCATATTTAAGCATCTATTGTGTATAAGGCATCACGCAGCCCTCATTCTGTTCAACTGTAGTAGTCAGAATAGGAGTTATTAGAAAGGTTATATGAGAATCATTTAATTACATCTGTTCATAGCTTAATCATGGTATGTGGGAAAAACCAGGAAATTGACTTTGACCGTGGCACCTTCAATAAGCCATCAGAGTGATTTGCTTTTAGAGAGGTTTGGTAAATCTTGGAGTGGTTACCCATGGAACTGAGATTTTCTTTGACAGTGTTTTAAAGTAGTTTTGTTCCAGACTTATGGTTGCAAGGGGGAGGGGAGAGTGGGGATATGGGATGGATTAGGAGTTTGGGATTAGCAGATGCAAACTATTATAGAGAATGGATAAACAAGGTCCTACTGTATAGCACAGGGAACTATATCCAATATCCTGGGATCAACCACAATGGAAAAGAATATGAAAAAGAATATATATACTTGTATATATACTTGTATACTTGTTGACTAAAAACTGATTATTTAAACGATAGTGTAATCTTGAACTGAAAAACTCTTTGTTCTTATAATCATGTTATCACATCCTCCTAACTTAGATCACTCTTTCATTTTGCATCCTTAGTAATCTATAAACTCTATAAGACATTATCGTGTTGTTGCTTAAAGAGTGGAGACATTGTTGGTTGCCTTCCAGTCTTTCATTTCAACTTTCTTCCTTCTGAACTGAGCTCCTGGCTTTGGTTAGATATTCACCCCCTCACACATATAGCCCATGTGGCTTGGGAGCCGACCCCATCTTCAGCTCCTAGGATAGACCATGATTTGCTAGGCCGGTGATTGTCAACACGTAGTCCCCAGACAAACATCATTAGCATCACCTGGAACTTGTTAGCAATGCAAATTCCTACATCCTATCCTCAGCCTACTATGTTATCTAGAAAGGCTGGGCGTGGGGCTCCCCAGGTGATTCTGAATCCCACTAAAGTTTGAGAACCATGGCTCTTAACCACACCTCCTAATCCCATGCTCTTTACCAGTAACTGAGTCAGTGCATGGTCTTCCCCTGTCTACTGTTAATGTTCCAAAGATGGACATGTAACCTAAGTGGACCTCATCAAATGAAGGGTGGAAATTTTATTCCGAGGTTGGAAGAGAGATTTTCTATCTCTCATGGAACATGAGGAAGGAACCACCGTCTTAGAACTTGGAGAGAAACCTGAGGACAAAGTCAGTGCAAGGTAGGGCCACAGACATTTCCAAGATGCACAGCAGAGATGGCTTATACCTTCCTGCACCCAGCCCTACCTACCTCTAACTTACAGTTCTGTCCAATGCCAGGTTTCCCTATTGTTTCAAATTGAGTTTTTTCATTCTTGCAGCTGAAAGCATCCCATTTATTAATTTTTTTTTTTTTTTTTTGGCTGAGTTGGGTCTTCGTTGCAGTGCGTGGGCTTCTCTTGTTGCAGAGCACAGGCTCTAGGCCTGTGGGCTTCAGTAGTTGTGGCTCGCGGGCTCTAGAGCGCAGGCTCAGGAGTTGTGGCACACGGGCTTAGTTGCTCTGTGGTATGTGGGATCTTCCCAGACCACGGCTCGAACCCATGTCTCCTGCATTGGCAGGCGGATTCTTAACCACTGTGCCACCAGGGAAGCCTCTATTAACATTTTATAACAATTTTTTAAGCTTAAGTCTGAAATCTCCCAGGAAGTTGTATTCCTACTACCTTGCCTCTAGTATAGCGGAGCACTCAATATTTTTTTTTATTATACCAGCAAAGCAAGTTTATTTGGGAGCAGAAAACAACTGCAATTCAAGACACGCAACTATAGTAAACCACATGCAAGTCCAGCAAAGAAGGAGAAGAAACGTTTTGTTGAGGAGAAGGGAAAGTCGGGAGGCGCTGTTATAAACAAAAAGTCCACTAGAGCAGGGGTCCGCAACCCCCGGGCCATGGACGGGTACTGGTCCATGGCCTGATAGGAACCAGGCCGCACAGCAGGAGGTGAGCGGCGGGCGAGTGAGCCATTCATCCCCATCACCCTCACCACTGCCTGAGCTCCGCCCCCTATTGGATCAACATCCTCATTAGATTCTCATAGGAGCACAAACCTGTGAACTGCGCATGCGAGGGATCTAGGCTGCGCGCTCCTTATGAGAATCTAACGCCTGATGATCTGAGGTGGAGCTGAGGCGGCGATGCTAGCGCTGGGGAACGGCTGCTAATACAGATTATCATTAGCAGAGAGGTTTGACGGCACAGAGACCATAATAAATCAATTGTTCGCAGGCTCTTATCAAAACCCTATCAGTGAGTGGCAAGTGACAGTTAAGCTGCGTCTGGTGGCAGGCTTTAAGTCAGAATTCGACACTTATTTTAGTCCACGCATGGCCCGCCCATTATTTTATTTACCACTTCCATCTGCGCCTCTTTCCTGCACTGCGCACTTGTCTCAGTCACAGTTTTGGTAAGGCCACAAGCTAACCCTAGCCAAAACGGGTAAAAAAACAAATGTTGCTGGAGAGCTTCTTTGAAAAGGGGGACGACCCAATGATGAGAGAGCAGAAGACTCTGAGGCTGCCAACAAAAAGAAAGCTGCATTTAAAAGAAAAACCAAGAGTCCTACTTAAATTACAGGTTCATTGCAACAGGTGATTCACGTTCTCCAAGCCCACTTTGTACAACATGTGGTAACCAGCTAGCCAACGAAACCATGAAACCTTCAAAACTGCTCATCTATCTCAGCTTTCAAAAGAGTTTGAGCATTACTTCCCAACCACAAAAGAGCCCCTGAACTGGGAAGGAATGGATCTGTGACCCATTTGTGAATAAACCTGGTGAATCGACTTTGTCCGTGCTAGAAGAGGATCAACTGCTTGAGATCGCAAATGACGGTGGCCTTAAGAGTATGTTTGAGACAACTTCAAATCTCCGCACGTTCTGGATTAAAGTCACGGCGGAATATCCTGAGATTGCCACAAAAGCACTGAAAAGCCTGCTTCCATTTCCATCATCCTATCTTTGTGAAGCAGGGTTTTCTGCAGTGACAGCAACTAAAACGAGATTACAGAGTAGATGGACATAAGCAACACACTTCAGTGTCACTGTCTCCCATCACCCCCAAAGGGGAACGTATAGTTGCAGGAAGACAAGCTCAGGGCTCCCACTGATTCTGCATTATGGTGAGTTGTATAATTACTTCATTATATATTACAGTGTAATAATAATAGAAATAAAGTGCACAATAGATGTAATGCTCTTGAATCATCCCGAAACCACCCCCACCACCACCACGCCCGGTCCGTGGAAAAATTGTCTTCCACGAAACCGGTCCCTGGTGCCAGAAAGTTTGGGGACCGCTGCACTAGAGGAAACTGGGAGTTCGAAGTATAGTGGCTTTCTTTTTTTTTTTTAACATCTTTATTGGAGTATAATTGCCCCACAATGCTGTGCCAGTCTCCGCTGCACAACAAAGTGAATCAGCCACGGGTATACATATATCCCCAGATCCCCTCCCTCTCGCACCTCCCTCCCACTCTCTCTATCCCACCCCTCTAGGAGGTCACAAAGCACCAAGCTGATCTCCCTGTGCTATGCGGCTGCTTCCCACTAGCTATCTATTTTACATTTGGTAGTGTATATATGTCCATGCCACTGTCTCACTTTGTCCCAGCTTACCCTTCCCCCTCCCCGTGTCCTCAAGCCCATTCTCTATGTCTGCATCTTTATTCCTGTCCTGCCCCAAGATTCATCAGAACCTTTTTTTTTTTAGATTCCATATATATGGGAGCACTCAATTATATTTGATGAGTAAATAGGAGTAAACGCGTGCATGCATGAATGGATAATCGCATTCAAGAAGCAAGCAGACAATGCCATTTTCAAATACAATTGATTCGACGTCATTATGAGGTTCCACGAATGCAAGCAAAGAACTGACACGTAACCGTAGTTTTAACACCAGTTTTGCTGCAGCTAAGTGGAATCCTTTCCAGCTAGCTTAAGCAAAAATAAGGATTATCATATCGAATTCTAAAGCTACTGAAGTGTCTCATGGACTATAGATTTCATCCCCGACTCTTTGCTAACAAGAATATGTGCCTTTGGTGAGGGGAGTGTCTGGAAGTTCCCATTTCTCTATATACTAGCCAGTATTTGATATTATCATACTTCTAAATTTTTACTAGTCTGATAACTAGGAAATGGTACCCCATTGTTTTAATTTCAATTTCTCTGATTTAATTCACATTACTTGGGCTAAATCTTAACATTTATTTCTTGGCAATTCAGATTTCCTCTTGGGGGAATGGCCTATTGTAATCTCCTTTTTTTTTTTCTTTTTTAATTGGGATGTATGTTTTTTCTTATAGATTTCAAGGAGTTCTTCTTCTGTTCTAGATACTGATCCCTTGCCAGATTTATGCATAGAAATTATGTTCTTCCTGTATGTGACATTTTCTTCCACTTTGTTTAGTGTGCCTTTTGTTGAATAAAAGTTTTTGTGAATTTTCAGTAGGTGAGTATATCCATATTTCTTCCTTGTGGGTTGAGCTTTTGTGTTTGTTTGAAAGAAATATTTTCCTATACTGAAGTCATAAATATATTCACTTATATTTTCCTCTAAAAGATTTGTAATTTTGCTTTTTCACGTGTAGATTTTTAATTCACCTGGAATTTAATTTTGTATAAAGTGGGAAGTTTGAAATAATATGGCTTTACTATATGCGTGCTGTTCTGGAGAGAGGAGAGAAAAAAAACCCCTAATTCTGACCTAAATTGCTGAAAGCATTTTTTTGGTCTGGTGGGAGATTTGCATTGCTGGAGATGTGCTATTAACAAATTATTCTCTTTCCAGCATCATCTTGCCATGGGTGCCACAACTTTGAAAGAATTAAATAAAAAATCCTTTACTTATTGAGCTAGCCAGTAGCTGACAAATTTTTGTTATTGCCTCACATGTCACTGAGATTTCTTTCAGTTTCCATATTGAATACGCTCCAGCATTCCAAATGTGTGCAAAAGACTTTATCTCCAGAGAATGGAGAAATAAACTCCTAAAAGCTCTGGTTCTTCTTTAATATATAGTGGAGGGTTGCGATTATTCCCTATCTATGTTAATGTCCCCTTTCTTTACATCGAACTTTGACTCCCAATTTAAGTGTTTTGCTTAACCTCCCTTTACTGGTCTTTGTCATTTTGCATTGGGAAATCAGTATCTACAAATATTTATTCTGTGGTCAAAAATGGTTCAGGCTATCACAGTTCAGATAAGAACGTTTTCCTCCCCTCTCCAAACATTTCTTTCTCTCTCCTTTTGCTTTCTGTTCTCCTGCCAACTATTTCTTTCCTTTTTTCCCCTTCTTAACTTTACCTTGAATTTGTCAAAGGAATGAAAGATAATGTTTTGTCCCAGTGGAAGTATAAAGGGTCATATTATGACTGACCTTTTCATATATGAAGAAAAGTTAAACAGTTCTGTTTTATGGTGAACAACATATCTTCTTTCAAGTGTCAGGCCTAATTTTACATTTACCAAGATGGAATTTACGTGTTACCAAAATCTCACATTTTGGTGAAATTCCAAATTTAAAATTATATATTAAAGGTTGGAATGGAGTCAATTAGTCTATTTAAACATCACAGGACCAAGAAAAGTATCTTCACATACACCGACTGCTTAAGACAAATATTATTTGATAGCTTATGGATACCTAAGCCACACATGACATATTAATACATAGACAACCGATGTCGACACATACTGTGTCAAATATAGCATCATTCTCCCTTCTCTGTCCTAACCTAAACTGCATCCAAGGCAATTCTTACCTATATTTTATTCATTGACTAAAAGGTAACCATGAAGAAATTAAATTGCAACTTTAAATGTAATTGGCAAATTCTTTAGCACTAACTACTATAGCATTTGTAATACAATTAAAATAGACCAAATTAGTCATATTAGCTCTGCTCTTTCCAAATCTGTGGCATGACTCTGAGGCTATTCATAAACTATCTGCTACTTACCTAAAAACTGTCGGGCAGTTTACATTACTATGAAGTCACGAGTTCTTCAGTGTTCACTGTTCAAATCTGACTGCAACTTGGGTGTGTTTTCTTACCTTGAGGAGAAAACAAGAGATGGGAAGAAGGGATGGACTGTGTTTCTTGATGAATGCAACCGTGATGTGACTGATTTAATGGGGCTGAGTTAGGCTTCTCTTTGCTATCAGTGGAAAAGGGAAAAGACGTCAGCAGAATAGTTCACGTTTATTGAGACCTTACTGGGTTCCAGGCAGTGAATTCTTTCTAAAATGGAAAATTTTAAATGGCATAGGTACTGTTATTAATCTCCCTTATCTAGATGTGGAAACCAAGCTTTGGAGAGGCTAAACACCTTGCCCAAGACCACACGCTGGGAAAACCAGGGGTCACCCCCCAGTCAGTTGACTCCAAAGCCTTTGTGCTTCATCACTGGTTTATAACTGGCGAAAACTTGGAGAAGAGCTTTTAAGATGTCCAACATGTTATTTTAGGGAAGGCAGTCAAGTACGTTAAGAGGACTGTTTCTTATACATGAAACAGTAGCAGCAGAGTAAATGAAAACATTGGGTTAATTTCCTCTTAAATGAATGAATGTATATTTACCACCCAGAACAGTGCCTGTACATAGTAGCACTCAATGCATGTGAGCTATGGTACCAGTTAGGATTGCAGGTAACAAAACCTGGAAACAATGGCTTAAATGAGTGAGAATCTTATCTCAGAAGATAGGAGTCTGGAGATAGGCAGAACTCCCCTGCCAGAGGGGCTCAAGAAAATTGCTAAAGGTGGGGTTCCTCTGGCCTCCTGGGCCATCATTCTTAATGGTCACAAGATGGCTGCTGCCCTCCGTCATTGCATACACATTTCAGGCAGAAGGAAGGACAAACAGGGAAAAGAAAAGCCTTCATCTCATGAGGTTTTATCTTTTTACTTGGTAAGTGACTCCTTCCTCAAATATTTCTACCTACCTCTCATTAGATGCCCAGCAGGCTGGAGAAACAAGTATTTCAATACGCTGTTGTATAAAATAAGCTACAAGGATATACTGCACAACACAGAGAATATAGCCAATATTTTATAATAACTGTAAATGAAGTATAACCTTTAAAAATTGTGAATACTATACAGTATTGTACACCTGTAACTTATGTAATACTGTATATCAACTATACTTCAGTAAGAACATTTTTTTTTTTTTTTTGCGGTACCCGGGCCTCTCACCGCTGCGGCCCCTTCCGCTGCGGAGCACAGGCTCCGGACGCGCAGGCCCAGCGGCCACGGCTCACGGGCCCAGCCGCTCCGCGGCACGCGGGATCCTCCCGGACCGGGGCACGAACCCGCGTCCCCTGCATCGGCAGGCGGACTCCCAACCACTGCGCCACCAGGGAAGCCCAGAACATTTTTTAAATGAAATAAATAAGCTAATATGTGCAGAGAGCTTAGTGCAGTTTCTGGCAGATAGTAAGCATTCATTAAGTATTTGCCATAAAGATAAACGTTAACATTTCTGTAACATTTATTGATTTTTCACTCTATGCAAGGCATAGAGTTAGCTCCCACAGAGATGAAAGAATTGGAGGTAAACTGATTAAATCCTATGAATTGAAAACCCTGAAGAGACTGGAGCAATGACCCACAAGTACTATACAGACACTAAATGTTTGTTCCTGCTGTTGCTGAGGTGGCAATGAGGAGTGTACTTTCATTTAGTTACATCTGGAGACTGAAGAATGGGAGCCATAAATCCATATTCAACTTAAAGGTTTGATTTGAGCACTAGAAAGATTTAATAGTAATGGCCCATGAATCTGGAGGTAAGTTGGGAGGCCAATGAAAAATAAGTTAAAATAATGTGGGCACAGCTCCTAGGGCTAATGTGGTACTCACAGCCCACATTAAGAGCTAATGAGGAGAGGGGTCAAGATGGAGGAATAAGAGGACGGGCAGTTCACCTCTCCCCACAAGTACATCAAGAATACATCTACAGGGACTTCCCTGGTGGCACAGTGGTTGAGAGTCCGCCTGCCAATGCAGGGGACACGGGTTCGTGCCCCGGTCCGGGAAGATCCCATATGCCGCGGCGTGGCTGGGCCCGTGGGCCATGGTCGCTGAGCCTGCGCGTCCGGAGCCTGTGCTCCGCAACGGGAGAGGCCACAACAGTGAGAGGCCCGCGTACCGCAAAAAAAAAAAAAAAAAAAAAAAAAAAAAAAAAGAATACATCTACAGGGACTTCCCTGGTAGTCCAATGGTTAGGACTCCAAGCTTCCATTGCAGGGGTTGTGGGTTCGTTCCCTGGTTAGGGAACTAAGATCCCACATGCTGCACACGGCTCGGCACAAAAAAAAAAAGGAAGAAAAAAGAAATCTACAAATGGAACAATTCGCACAGAGCACCTGCTGAACTCTAGAAGAGCTAATGAAATAAGCTATTTAAATCATACTGCTTATTCTCAGATTTGAAAAAAAAAATTCAGTAAGACATTTATGAAAAACAAAACTCTGGATGATCATTAATATTTTGACAATATTTTTTCTAGGTAAGGCAAAGGAGATTCCCTTTTAAAATGCAGAACTTATTTGTTGAATCAAAGACCAATACTATCTCAAATGTCCAGGTTCTATTTCTCCCTCCCTTCACAGCACATTATTCCTCTTATCAAAACTAAACTCAGTTTCATTTGAATGCCTTATTGCTATGGTTTCAAAATTTGGAAAGCTCTTGGGATTAGATTTTGAGAACGGTAAATGTTGAGTGATAAACTCACACCTGATTCAACACCAACAAAAAGATCTTAGGTTTCTCCGGGCCTGTGGATTGCTGGTTCCCAGTCTGAAATGCCCTAACACAGGTTGGTGGAGCTCAGGGGCTAGGACCATTAGTATTCGTGATTATGCCTTGTTTCTGGAAAAACATGATTCTGCAAAGTCCACCTAATGAAAACCAGCTACTGAACAATGGGTATCACATCAAAAGGAATGCCTTTCTTCTACCTAATACTGAAAAGGTTTATTATAGTCAGGGAGGATTGACGTGTTGGGTCCACAGGTGTCAGGGCTCGAGAATTCTTTTTTTTTTAAATAGTTAAAGTATTTTATTTTATTTTTTTAACCTCTTCATTGGAGTATAATTTCTTTACAATGGTGTGTTAGTTTCTGCTTTATAACAAAGTGAATCAGCTATACGTACACATATATCCCCATATCCCCTCCCTCTTGTGTCTCCCTCCCACCCTCCCTATCCCACCCCTCTAGGTGGTCACAAAGCACTGAGCTGATCTCCCTGTGCTATGCGGCTGCTTCCCACGAGCTATCTATTTTACATTTGGTAGTATATATAAGTCCATGCCACTCTCCAATTCGTCCCAGCTTACCCTTCCCCCTCCCCGTGTCCTCAAGTCCATTCTCTACGTCTGCGTCTTTATTCTTGTCCTGCCCCTAGGTTCCTCAGAGCCTTTTTTTTTCTTTTTTTTAGATTCCATATATGTGTTAGCATATGGTATTTGTTTTTCTCTTTCTGACTTACTTCACTCTGTATGACAGTCTCTAGGTCCATCCACCTCAGTACAAATAACTCGATTTCGTTTCTTTCTATGGCTGAATAATATTCCATTGTATATATGTGCAACATCTTCTTTATCCATTCATCTGTCGATGGACACTTAGGTGGCTTCCATGTCAGGGCTCGAGAATTCTAAAGTATGTTAAGAGGCAGGAGGAAGCTCCTGGCCTTCGGGTCTGCTCCTCCAACACTCCACATCAGGTGGGAAGGGTAGGTTGCAGTCCCTTTCCCGCCCTGGGAGAGGATAGGAGGAGCGGGCGGACCTTGCCGCCCCAGGCCCCGCCCACAGATGCTCTGGGTCCAGCAGCCTCCTGGACAGCGGAGCCTGGGGGCGGAGCTCACCCTTGCCCTCGGGGTCCCCCGGGCTCCGCCAATCATGGAGCGCCCTGTTGGCCGGCGGCAGCGCCCGCCCCCACCTCCTTCCGCCGGCCTCCCGTTTCCCAGAATCCAAGATGGCGGGATCCAGGCAAAGGGGTTCCCGGGCCGGAGCTCGGCCGCTGCTCTGCGCTTTGCTGCTGTCGCTCTGTCGTTTCGTCGGGGGCGACGGCGTGGGAGGCCACCCGGCAGCTGCCGGCGCCACGGGCACCCCAGGCGCGCAGCCACATCGGCGTTTCGAGTACAAATACAGCTTCAAGGGACCGCACCTGGTGCAGAGCGACGGGACCGTGCCCTTCTGGGCCCACGCGGGGAGTAAGCCAGGGCAGAGGTCGGGAGGCCCGGGTCCCCTCCCCGCCTTGAGCCTCCTCCTCTTCACCTTCTCCCCGCTGCTCCCCGTATGCGCGGTGGAGGGGACCTTTCTCAGCAGCCTCGCCTGCACGCCGGCTCTGGTCCGCAAGGTTCCCTCCGCCAGCCCCCCAGTCTTTCCCACATTCTCATCACCCGATCTTCTTCCTCCCGTCTTTGATGTTGTCTTTTCTTTCCGTTTGGGTTAGAGGTTTTTCGTTAGTTCCCGCACTTCCAGGTACTAACTTGAGCTCGCTTCTGGGCATCACGTCTCACCCCAACGCCACGTCTCCTCCGAACCTGAGACCTGGTCTGGCAGCCCTCCACTTTCTTTCCCGCTCCCCCTCGGCCCTCCCCTGCGTTTTCTCCTCCGGTGTTAGCAGTGGGTAATGCTCCAGTTTGTACCCGATGCCCCCTGACGGCTTTAGAGGTGGCATGTGTTGGCTTTAGAATAATCTTTAAGTCTTTATGTCAGAGGACATTTTTCTCACCCTCTAGGAACTGTACGTTAAGTTTGCCTTTCTCAGTGACTTGGTGTGGTCTTTGATCTTTTCTCTTGTATTAACACAGTAGGTAATTTAATAGTCACACTCGTTGCTTTATTTAGTAGAAGAAGGGAGGGGGGTTATTGACTGAGAACTTGAGGCTAAGAATAGCATTATATATACAGCTGTTTTGGGGTTTTTGTGGGGGGGAATTGAAATAACCTGTGCGCCATGTGTTACTGATTTTAGGTGTTTGGCACTGTTAAGCACTGTTAATGGTTGAGAGAGCCTTGCTAGGTATTTACATATGTGAAAGAAAACGTATCTACTTTAGTGCTGATGTGTCACCTCTGACTAAGGAATCAGCCGTAGCACTTGGCATGCTGTAAACTCTGTTCAGTGACCATCAGATGCAACCTTTGAAACAAGTGGCAAATGCCTTTATCTGGGGTTAGAAGCACTGGCAGTTTGAATTCCATCTTTATGGGTTATTAAGCAATCATTTATGTAAGGCTTGTATACATCGTTTTAGATTGTCGAGTGCTTGAAACAAAATGTTCCATTTCTAGAAAGTAGTTGCTGACTAGGAAGCACACTTTTAGGAAGTGCTATTTCACTGAAATTAATGTATAATTAAAAGGCATAAATTTCAATTTGACTTAATGACCAAGTCATTAAATATTTGAAGTAGAGTGCATTTTGTTACTCAGCGGACATTTATTATGTGATCACTCATCAAGGGTATGTAGCTGGGCAACTGTTATCAAGGTAGCATTGTTTTAATACACAAAGACGATGCAGGTGTACCAGACACAGGTTTGGGGGATTTTTGTTTCTTTTCTTGGAATGATGATGAATTTTTCAGTAGTGGTGGTAAATGTGTTGACATTTTTTCGCTTCTGCCATTCTCCATTGCCGGCTTGCTGTTCTTTTTCTCACACTCACACCACATACATCAGCCAATTAGGAACGTTAATCAGCTACTTAAATTAGTCACATTGACTTTCTTTTCAGAACCTATAACCAACTAAGATTTTCTGCTGCAGAAATGTCAGATAATGTACCTGGGTGAATGAAAGTTGTATGGCTAGATTGAATTTGAAATAAAGAGATTAGAATTTTAGCTAGTGACTTTTCTGTCTGTTGACTCTGGGAATCACTGCTTATGGGTATCCCTTGCTTTCATTATCACTGTAATTTTTACAGTCTCACAGCTTTCTTAACTCCACTGATCATTTTTTCGCCTTTCATTTTGCCCTGAGATCCATTATTTAAAACAATTTTTTTAATAGAGAAATTTTTAAGATTTAGTTTAAACGTGTCCCCTTACATCATCCCCAAATTAAGACCAAATCTATGGTGTTTCTTTTTCTTAACTCTCATGTTCTTTTGTACTGTCAGTACACATCCTTGGGTCCATAAGGGCAAAAATGATAACAGCAATTTGTAAGCCTTTATAGCTCTCAGAGCTCTTTCACCTTCGTGCTCTGATTAGATCCTTGGTAGGCAAGGCAGGTGTTATCTGTTTTCTAGGTGAAAAAAACTGATGTTCAGAAAGGTTAAGGTTCTTGGAAGAGGTTACATAGATAGTGTCAGTAGAATAGTACTCAAATCCAGGTCTTCTGATTTCTATATCCAGTGCTTTTCCTGTGATGACTGCCCCAAACCTTTAAGTGTTTGAAAGTCATGGTGACAAATAGTGGCTGAACTTACTAAAATATCTCAACTTGTCTTTTAGTCAATTTTTCCTACCTGTAAAGAAACAATACAGTTATGTCCCAGTGTGGATGTCAGAATGTCAGAACTGGTTAATATCTGAAAAGGTGTGCCAGAATTGTTCAAATATAGACCTCATAGGTGCTTTAATAATTATCTAGTCCAATAATAGGAACAGCTAACATTTATTGAAATATTTATATGCACTTATATGCCTATGAGGTTGTTAGAGAAATGGAGTAACTTGCCTACGATCAAACAGCTAGTAAGTGAATGGAGATGCAGGCCATCATTTTGGGGATCACTGTTCTCTCTGAGAAGCTCCTGATGCTGAAGAACTGATTATTGACTTGAAATTCAGTTGATTGACCGTCTCCCTAGAAGAATGTTTATATGCTCAAAATTTTGCATATAACTTTTAGGGTGTATATAAGTGATTGAGCCCAGCCCCTTCATTTTACAGGTGAACATATGGTGAGCCCGAGAGAGTAAGAGAATTATTTGCTCAAAGTCACACAGCTGAACTGAGACTAGGAATAAGTCTCTTGATTCCTAGTGGTATGTTCTTTTCACACTGTTTGAGATTTCTAACGTTTGTAAACTGGTAAAAAATATATATATACAGTTTTAAAAAAGAAAATATGCGGATTTTTCAGGTGTTTGAAAAAGAGTATCATGAGAATTAAATAGTTGATTTACCTTTCAAGCTGTAGTTTCCTCCCTGCTGCCCCTTGAATTTTTAGTGTTTGGTTGCAGCTTTAATTTTTTTTGCAGAGATATTGCACTCTTCCAAAGATAGGAGGCGGGTATCAAAACCCGCTAAAATTTAAAAGCTGAAACTGTCAACATGAAATTTTTTCCTAACAAAGTTACCATACAGGTAACTGAGTTAAACTTAGGTCTCAGTAGGTATATGTAACAGTTTGGTGGTGATTCATTGAGTTTTATCTAATTATAACAAAACTTTTCTTCCCTTATTTCTATTCTAGATGCTATTCCAAGTTCAGATCAAATTCGAATAGCACCATCTTTAAAAAGCCAAAGAGGATCGGTGTGGACAAAGACAAAAGCAGCCTTTGAGAACTGGGAAGTTGAGGTGACATTTCGAGTGACTGGAAGAGGTCGGATTGGAGCTGATGGCCTGGTACGGTAATTTCTTTAACTTGGAAAATTTGTATAAATGCATATACCAGCAGTCTCTAAATGTCCCGTGTTATGTATTTACAGGCAATTTGGTATACAGAAAATCAAGGCTTGGAGGGTCCTGTGTTTGGATCAGCTGATATGTGGAATGGTGTTGGAATATTTTTTGATTCTTTTGACAATGATGGAAAGGTATATTTGTTTTCAGGACTGTTACCCATTTTAATATATTTGCTAACAAAGTTAGGCTGTGAACAATATAGCTTATTTAACACTTTTGTCAGTTTAATAGTAGAGGACTCCCCAAACTGTATTTTAAGTGTGATGATTAGTCTTTATATAGCTGGGAATTTATAAATTTAAAGCTAGGAGTTCATGATTCGTCATCTACCAACTTGAGGTAACAGTGGAACCTCAGGTCTGAGAACTTTTCAGTACCCACCTCCCCATCACCCTGTTTATGCTTAATAATTTTTTTTTTTTTTGCGGTACGCGGGCCTCTCACTGTTGTGGCCTCTCCCATTGCGGAGCACAGGCTCCGGACGCGCAGGCTCAGCGACCATGGCTCACGGGCCCAGCCGCTCCGCGGCATGTGGGATCTTCCCGGACCGGGGCACGAACCCGTGTCCCCTGCATCGGCAGGTGGACTCTCAGTCACTGCGCCACCAGGGAAGCCCCTATGCTTAATAATTTTGATGGATCAGCATGAGTCATTTAGATGTAGGTGGTTAGTGTTTAGAAGATTATTACTGTTTGTTTTCATGAAAATGTGTGCATAACTACTACTAGCTCACATGTTGATATGTTTTCGTATATGTTAATCACACTTTTTGATCAGCCGATTTCTCTAAAACAGTTAAGAGCAAAATGTACTTATGAATTGGAAACATTAACTTGTGCTTTAGCAGCCCGAAAACTGATGATCATTGTTTCATTTAGTAGTTTGTCCACTGATTATCCGAGGTCATGATTAGCAATTTAAAGGAGAGCTTTGACATTGAGCTTCTTGAATGCTGAGGCCATGTTAGTCCTCCTGTTACTGAGCTCCCATAAGTCCCATACCAGTCCCATGCTCACAGTGTCCTAGGATTTTAGAGGTGTAAGAGAACTTATAGCACACCCAGAATGATCTATACTTCTTTGGTCTAAGGACTTTAAAACAAATACATTCTCTTTATTTATAGAAAAATAATCCTGCAATAGTGATTATAGGCAACAATGGACAGATCCAATATGACCATCAAAAGTAAGTGTATATTTTTTACATTATTCCTGATTTCAGCTTCTTTTTAGAAACCTTATAAAATATATTGTTTCAAATCTGAACATTTTCCAGATGAAGTAAGATTATTCTTTTCCTTGAGATGTTTTTTGTAACTTAGTGGAAAGGTCTTATCTTAATTTGGTTTTGTTTTAAAGTTCTTTCTGCGGACCACCTAGATTTCAAACGTAAAAATGTGTTGTAGTTAACCTGAAATTAAGTAGTACCTTTAAAGGTTGATAAAACATTCCTGGCTCTCAGTGATAACAATAGTCATGTTTTTTCATCTTTATTAAGAGGGATCTTTAAAAAATAAGGTTCAGAGCCTTAACCAACCTAATGACTAAGCAGTGCGTGCCATGTCATTCAGCCTTTGTATTGCTGTATTGAAAAGATTCTCAGTGGGCTACAAAACTTCGAGTGTTCAGTATATTTATAATGTGTATGAATCAGGTATGTACATTTTTAATTTTCACGTGTTTGTTGGGGGGATTACCTTTTAGCCAGTCAGTGAACTGTAAGAAAAATTACTTTCCTACCTTAGTGATTTGTAACTCTGGTAGTTCATCATGACCACCCATTGAAATATATAAACAAGAGGTCCAAGCCTCCCCCTTGTGATGCTGCTTCAGCTGATTGAGGGTGGGATCTAGGAATCTGCGTTGTTGAAAGCACCGTATGTGACTCTGACCCTGCCCTAGTCTTGTGGAGAGGAAGAGTATCCCTTCCCCTTGCCGGCAGGCAGCCGTGGTAACATTGGCTCCTTTTGTTATCCAGAGTCCTTGGTGTTTTCTGCATAAATAACTTCAAATATCCCAAGCTTTGTCATAACTTGATTTTGTTTTGACCTTTCTGGACATTAATCATTTTAAATAGTGAGTTTTTAACATATCGAGAAGCTTTAAGTTTCTTGTTTGTCTTCCTTTCCCTCACACTATAGTGATGGTGCTAATCAAGCTTTAGCAAGTTGCCAAAGGGACTTTCGTAATAAACCCTATCCTGTCCGGGCAAAGATTACGTATTACCAGAAAACATTGACAGTAAGTAACATGCATTTAGAGATAATCAAATGAACAATATTCTAGTATGACTTCTCATTCTGAATCTTTGATAGAAATTCAATGCATTTGAAATTTGGATATTGTTCGCATACTCATCAGTGTTACTCTGAGAGAGCAGAAGTGGCTTCAAAGCTCGGTGTAAGTGGTCATGTGTTGTCAAATTTGCCAGTAGGTTTGTGTTTAGTCAGTGAATGTTTAGGCATTCTACTGTGTGCCACACAAATATGAATAAGACAAAGGTCATTTTCTCCAAAGAGCTTGTCTAATGGAGGTGACGTTATGTAACATTATGCTTATGTAATGTTAGTATGCTATGTGGTAAATTTAAGGGATCAGGAGGTTAGACTCCTGTAACTCTGCCAGGCTGGAGCAGTGAAAGTCAGGAACAGTTTCTCAGAGTTGAGCTGCACCTTGAAGGAGAAGTAGAAGTTTCCTAGATGGAGTGCGTATTCCAGGCAGAGAAAACGGGCATCGGGACTGTTGAAAGATTTGGGAAAGGCAAATAGTTGGTATGGCTGGAGGATAGAGGAGATTTGGAGAGTGAGGTTGAAAGGTTGGCAGTAACAAGTCTCGCAGCCCTCTGTGTAGTTTATCCCGTAAGGAACAGTTTACAGTTTTAAGCAGGAATGTGAAATGATCAGGTTTACAGTTGAGGAAGATGACTTAGGCAGCAGTGTTTTTATAATGGTATTTGTGAAAGGAGCAAAAAATAGGATGATTTTAGCCTCCTTGCTGTAAATGAGCCACCACCTGTACTTGGTACTCTACATGCAGTTGCTCACGTTTTCTTTTTTCTTCCAGTTTTATTGAGATATAATTGACCTACAGCACTGTAGAAGTTTAAGGTATACAGCGTAACGATTTGACTTACATACATCATGAAATGATGACCACAACAAGTTTAATGAACATCCATCATCTCATATAGAGAATTAAATAGAAAAAAAATTTTATGTTAGATTAGAATTTTTTATTAGATCGTATTTCGTGCATGATTTCCAAACTGAAATAAAACTGCACATGTAAAATAAAATTTAAAAAATAAAATAGTAATGTCAAACATTTTTTTTCCTTCTGATAAGAACTCTTAGGATTTACTCTTTTAACCATTTTCATATGTAAGACGGCAGTGTTGATTATACTTACCATGTTGTACATTACATCCCTAGTACTTATTTATCTTATAACTGGAAGTTTATCCCTTTTGACTGTCTTCATCCAATTCCCCCACCCCCATCCCCTACTGCTGGTATCCACAAATCTAGTGCTATATGTTTGTTTGTTTGTTTGTTTGTTTTTCAAGTAAAATTGACCTATAACACTATGTTAGTTCCTGGTATACAATGTAGTGATTCAATATTTCTGTACATTTCAAAATGACCACCATGATAAGTCCAGTTATCTATCACCATACAAAGATATTTCATAATTATTGACTGATTTCCCTACACTGTACATTTCATACCTGTGAGTCATTTATTTTGCAACTGGAAGGTTGTACCTCTTACTCTCTCTCACTATTTCTCTCCTCCCTGCCAATTCCCTCCCCTCTGGCAACCACCTGTTTGTGCTCTGTGTCTATGACTCTTTTTTGTTCTGTTTGTTCATTTGTTTTTTAGATTCCACTTATAAGTGAAATCATACAGTACTTGTCTTTCTCTGTCTGACTTCACTTAGCATAACACCCTCTAGGTCCATCCATGTTGTTGCAAATGGCAAGATTTCAATCTTTTTATGGCTGAGGAATATTCTGTTGTATATATGTACTACATCTTTATCCGTTCATCTGTTGGTGGGCACTTAGGTTGCTTCCATATGTTGGCTGTTGTAAATAATGCTGCAGTGAACGTAGGGGTGCCTATATTTTTTCATTAGTGTTTTCATTATCTTTGGATGAGTTCCCTGGAGTGGAGTTGCTAGATCCTATGGTAGTTCTGTTTTAAATTTTTTGAGAAATAATCTCCATGCTGCTTTCCATAGTGGTTGTACCAATTTACATTTCTGCCAACAGTGCACAAGGGTTCCCTTTTCTCCACACCCTCACCAGCATCTGTTATTTGTTGTCTTTTAGATAATAGCCATTCTGAACAGGTGTGAGGTGATGCCTCATTGTGGTTTTGATCTGCACTTCCCTGATTAGTGATGTGGAGCGTCTTTTCATGTACCTGTTGACTATCTGTATGTCCTTGGACAAGTGTCTATTCAGATCCTCTGCCCATTTTTTAATCTCGTTTGCTTTTCTGATGTTGACTTGTATGAGTTCTTTGTATATTTTGGATATTAACCCCTTGTCAGATATATCGTTTGCAAATATTTCTCATTTATTCCAACAGCCCTATGGGGAAGGCATCCCCATTTTATAAATGGGGAAATTGAATATGGGAGAGTTTAAGTAACTTGGACAGTGTCTTACCACATAAGTAACAGAACTGTGATTTGAACCCAGCACTATTTTAGCGGCAAGACTCCACTTGTGGTCTGAACGAGGGTAGAGGAAAGAAGAGATGATTAGGAGGTGGAGACTACAGAACTTAGTACTAGTTGGCTTGGGGCTGGGAGAGTGAATATAGTTGTGGAGTCAAAGATAGTTCCTGAATTTCTGGCCAGTGTTCAGCTAAATGGTACCATTAACTAGCCAAAAAGCAGCACGTTTCTTTGTGTTTGAGGGAGGAGTGGGAAGGCAGACAGTTGGTAAGGAGTTTAGTTGTAGACAAATTGAGTTTGGGTTAATATTTAGGTTAGGTAGATATACCCAGCAGGCAGTTATAATAACTAAGGTCACTAATACCATGTGAACATTGCATTTTTAACAATGCCATCAGTACCTGGTTATATAATGCTTATAAGTAAAGAATATCTTGTATACATTTTTCTTTTCCCTAAATCATGAGCCAGCCTTGCACTCCTTTGTATAAATTCTGAAAAAGACAGTTATTTGGAAAACTTTGTATTGGCTTAGTCTTAAATTCCAAACTAATTTAGAGACCTCAGAGTAGAGGCACTGTCCAGTCTATTATGACTAACTTGGATTTGAGTTCCGCTGGAATTATTATACGTCCTGTACAGTTTCATCAGGGGCATCAGTAGGTCATGCTTACCTTCATGTGGCAGAACCCAGATACCAACCATGGCGAGTACAGACACACACCTGAGTACACAGATCACAGGGAGGCTGCCTAGACGACCCCACACAGTGAGGCCGTCAGCCCTACCAGCAGTTCGCAAAACAGTAATCCTGCAGGACCCCAAAAAAAGTTCCGTGGTCAGATAAGATTGGGAGGTCTGTGCACAAGCACGTTAAAGACGCTGGGAAGTCCCGAAATAAAGAACCTTTATTAAACCCCTCATTCTTTAGGCTTACTGGGCCATGGAATTCTCTTTTCACTTCGTATCTGTGAATGTCTATAGAGCCAGTGTTCTGAAGAATACATTTTAGAGAGACTTGGCAGGACATCTGGTTGTGACTTAACGGTCCTAGCCTCCGTGTGCTTGCTCCGTCTGCTGCCCCTTCCTGTAATACTCTCCCCTTTCCTCTCTACCTGGCAGAGTTGTGCTCATTCTGGAACGTACTAGTTCAGGATCCCTTTCCATCAGATTTCCCAAACATCAGCTCGTAAGGATCTGTCTCTCTTAAACTCTAAGTGTTTTTTTTTCCTCTGGTGCTTATTTGCCCTTTAAAATATGTTGTCTTGACTTGCTAGTTAATTATGGTTTGTATGTCTTTTCTCATCAGTATGGTTGTACACATCTCAGTGCAGGCACTATATCCTACATTCCTCATACTCTCTAATATTGTGCCCGTGTTTAGTACTCAAGAAATGTTTATTAAATATACTTACATCTTTAGCTCCCAGTTGTTTGAGCTTTGGAGGGAAAAACAAAGCAAGGGGAAAAAGAAATGCTGTTAGTGGAGGAAATATGTCAAAACAAGATATTACACACTTTTTTTTTTTTGGCCATGCCGTGTGGCACGTAGGATCTTAGTTCCCCCGACCAGGGATCAAACCCACGCCCTCAGCAGTGGAAGCGTGGGGTCCTGACCACTGGACCGCCAGGGAATTCCAAAACAAGATTTTAAATACTGCAAGCATGGTATTTAACAACGGGTCGAAACTGTAAGATGAATAAGGGATGTTATCTGTAATCTCAAAGAAGCATTACTGGTATTAATCAGTGGATATATGGTACCTGTACAGTCACAGCCCTAAGCTTCCTCCAGACTCATCGTGCAGTGAATATATTGTACCTTTTTTTGTTTGTTTAAAGAATGAGAACTGGATAGTAAATACTTCTGATGGATTTTCAATTTCTTAGGGCTCAAGGAAAAAATATTGAAGAGTTGAAAGTTCTTAGTATTAATTTTAGAATATGATTAACTTAACACTTCTTTTTTTATCTCTCAAAGGCAAATGTCTTACTGATCGGCGATTTGAAAGACTGTAGGAGAATCAGTTGTACATGCTATAAACTCAAATAGGAACATTACTGAATAGAGGAAACAGAAATATTAATATTGGTCAATAAATGGCAGGTGATTTTTAAAAAATTGGTAGGAGTTCCCGTGTTGCCATCCTACGTTATATAGAGATTAACCCTTCATATTGCCCTGTCCCTTACTCTTTTGCTAAAAATTTGGATCAAGTACTGTCACATTTTACCTGTATGCCTTTATCTTAAGTGTCACTAAGGAAACTTTGCATCTGGAGGTAATGACAGAAGTGCCCTTACTCTGGTGCTGTGTACCTGCTCCCTTTGCTTCCACTCTATCTCCGTGGCTCTTCTTTAGGGTGGGGCTAGTGGTTGGGTTGCTAGAAGTGAAAGGTATTAAAGAGGCCAGACCACTGCTTGACTGGGCTCATGAGAATATTCATGTGCCAGGTGGATTCCTGTGCTTGCTCAGATTTCCAGAGTTCGTTTAAGACATGTAGGGTCATTATTTCAAAAATACATTCTGCAGCGTAGACGCTTATGTGTCTTTCTGTTTTTTTCATTTTCTGCCTTTTTTTGTCTATATGACTTGTCACTTTTGCTGACTCTCTGCTAACTTAGTACAGTCCAGTTACCCCCGTTTTTTTTGTTTTTTCTTTTTGGGCAGTATGTGGGCCTCTCACTGTTGTGGCCTCTCCCGTTGCAGAGCACAGGCTCTGGACGCGCAGGCTCAGCGGCCATGGCTCACGGGCCCAGCCGCTCCGTGGCATGTGGGATTTTCCCAGGCTGGGGCACGAACCCGTGTCCCCTGCATCGGCAGGTGGACTCTCAACCACGGCGCCACCAGGGAAGCCCACCCCCCTAACTTAATGAAGAGGAGTTCACTACTTGCTGAGGCAATCTGTTTAATTCTCAACCTCTATAGTAAAAATTGTCAATTTAACTTATTCGTTGTAGCTCTGTCACTGGAGTTTCAGACCAAGCCTGATCCCTCTTCTGTAGGAACCATTCAGAGAAAGTAATCATGGTTGGTTCCTTAAGTCTTCTCTAGAGAAGGTGAACCACATTCTATTTTAGAAAGATTTTCATGGAAAGTTATCAGATTTTTATTTTTAAGCCTTTGACACACAGTAGGGCAAAAACCATTTCCTGAAGTGAATTATCTCATTGTATAATGATCCCAAATAAGTGAGTTTATTTAATGGACAAGGGATTACAGCTTTAAAATTTTTTTTATTTTCATTTTTTCTTCCAACTTTATTGAGATGTAATTGACATACAACACTGTAAGTTTAAGGTGTACAGCATAATGATTTGAAGCTGATAGCTTTTTGGTGGTTATTAGACCAAATATAAAGATCAAATAGTCATAAACTGACTGCTTGAGATTCGTTTTACAAGATCTTTGTAAAAGCTATAGCTACAGTTTGTCTTTCTAGGTAATGATCAATAATGGCTTCACACCAGACAAAAATGATTATGAATTTTGCACCAAAGTGGAAAATATGATTATCCCTGCACAGGGGCATTTTGGAATATCTGCTGCAACTGGAGGTCTTGCAGGTAAAATCTTGGTATCTTTTAATATTGAAAGGTTGTGAATTAAATTTTATTGGGAATAATGTATTTTGGAGATGGGTAGCGTTGTTTGCTTTTAACCTTTTAAGACTGGTTGTAACCTTCCATGATCTGGGATGCCAGTCTTTTGGGTCTCTTGGGACTGCTGATCCGCTACTTTCTGTAGGTTTACAGTTGGCTGGGGCTATGTGCAATTATGTAAATTAGACTGTCAGTTTGGATGTGATATTTTATAGTGAAGGAGACATTTAAAAGGTTAACTGCCAAGTGCTTTAGGATCCTGAGAGCTGTCACAGCACATTTAAATGAGGAAATATTATTGGGGGCTAAACTTTAAAGAAGACGTACTTACCCTTTTTTTCCCATGAGTGGTGATAAATGAACTTATCATTGGATGTTAACACCATCTTGTGTTCATATTGTATAATATTTTTATTATTTTCAAATATGTGAATTTTTCCTTACAATAGAACAAGGAAGGAAGGAGAAAGGATAGACCATATTTAACCGATTTTTAGGTGACTTGGCCAAATCTTGGATTAAAGGGCTTTCTAAAGATCACATGGCCAATAGATCAGACCCAGGCAGTACTTGGTTTAGATTTCTGGCTCCTGGGTCTAGGGCTCTATTAACACTGCATGACTTCTCCTAATGTTACCTAACCTACACTATGGTATTACAATTTTCTCTTTAATCTGGCTGTATATCTAGATCTCCATAAAAGTAGCAGAAAGCAAAGAGATTGCTGCAGTGGAAATTCATCTCTCTTGCTTTATGGATGAGACACTAGCCAGGATGAGTATTGTAATTCGATGTTATGAGGTTTGATCTGTTAGCTGTTTTTAGCTTAAACAGCTTGAAATGAATTTGATTTTTTTTTTTTTTTTTTTTTGCGGTACGTGGGCCTCTCACTGTCTGTTGTGGCCTCTCCCATTACGGAGCACAGGCTCCGGACACGCAGGCTCAGCGGCCATGGCTCACGGGCCCAGCCGCTCCACGGCATGTGGGATCTTCCCGGATGGGGGCACGAACCCGCGTCCCCTGCATCGGCAGGCGGACTCTCAACCACTGCGCCACCAGCGAAGCCCCTAATTTGATTTTTTAATACGATTTTAGGTGAAATAAAATCTGTATGAGGGAAACAAATATAAATAATATATAGAAAATAATCATATTCTAATCGAGATGCTTTGGGAGTAACAGGAGATGCTATTAGTAATGCCAGGGGAACACAGATAAATCAGGACTGTCCCAGTAATCCAGGACAGAGCAGTGTCATGGTTAAAACAGGAAAGTAAGGCTGGGACTGATAAGCACTATAAGAAAGGTTCAGAGACAGGTAGGAACAGGAAATACCTGAAGAACAGGATTTTGTCTCACTTGACTGGAGCGCATGAAGGAGATTTGTGGAAAAATAAAGGAGCATCTTGCTGCCAGAATTAGGAGTTTGGACTTGTTTTGACCCTTCATTTGTTTGTTCATTCCCTTATCAGGCATTTATTAAACATCCATCATGTGTTAAGCACAGCTAAATGTTCTGGTTTAGGATTTTAAAAGTGAATTCTAACCTAGTTCTAATATAAGTCAGATGAATTTTTGTCTCTAAGCTCACAGAGCACCGTTGCCTTTACCAAATTAGAGCAAATTTTTGTTGTTTCCCTTATTGATTATTATTTTAAAGCAACAGATGTCTATAAAGTAAATTCACAACCATAAAAATAATCTATTACAGAACTTTTTCAGATTTTTTTTTTTTTACTTTGTAGATGACCATGATGTCCTTTCTTTTCTGACTTTCCAGTTGACTGAGCCTGGGAAAGAGCCGGTAAGTATACTCATTTTTTTCCAAAAGTTTATCTGTAGTTTAGTGGTACTGCCTCGTAGCTGAAAACTTGAGAAGACTGACTTAGGTGTGGATCTTGTTTCTGCCAGATATTGCCATTATGACCTGGTACAAGTTACTTAACCTCTGTAACGCTCCATTTCTTCACTGGTAAAACTGAGATGTTTGTACTGGCCACCTTAACGTTGTAAACATTAAAGACAGTGCCCTCTGGCAAGCACTCAGTAAATGGTAGTGGCTATTTTTATTTTTTGTTGTAATATTAGTAGCAAGAGTAAATTAACCTTTCAACTAGTGGTAGAGTAGTTAAAATGAGAAAAAGAACATATATTGAGGTTTATTATTTTCTTTTTAATTTTTTTAATGATCTATTCTTAAACTCCAAAAAAGCCTACACCAGATAAAGAAATTTCTGAGAAAGAAAAAGAAAAGTACCAGGAGGAATTTGAGCACTTTCAACAAGAATTGGATAAAAAAAAGGAGGAATTCCAGAAGGACCACCCTGACCTTCAAGGGCAGCCTGGTGAGTTGGAGCAGAGCTGTCCTCCGCTGCAGCAGTAGCTGTGGCGCTTCATTCATTTCATCTTTGCTCTGTGACCTGGCACATTCCAAGTCATTTCGAGAAATAATTTTTAAGCAAATCTTCAGTCTTTAAAGGGCTCGGAGATTCATGTTTTTACCGGGAAGAGTATCGCTTAGTGAAGTGTGCAGTCGGGAGTACCTGGATGATGTGGACAGTGAACCATTGGAGTGTAAGCTCTGTGAGCGCAGGGGTCTTTGTTTGCTGTGTCTACTTCTGTGTCCCCTAAGCCTAGAAAAACAACAGCGGTGCTGACGTAGTAGTTGAGACTCAGTAAATATTTGTTGAATGAAATCGTCCAAGGTTTATTTCTTTCCTTTTAGTGACACACAATTACCTTAGTAATATAGAGCTAACACTTGAAAACTATCAAGACTTGCGAGAATAAGTCAGTCTCTTACTACTCAACAGAATTCTGGACATTAAAGGTTGAAAATGTTTAGATATTAGTCTAAGCTAATGTAATTAAGAACTTACATGGGCTACATGTCAAAAACAAAACAAGATAAGGCCAAATAGAGGGACTATATATAATCTGCTAACTTTTATGATCTCGGTTCCCTATGAGCACAAATGATCAAGGCTATATTTAATAAAGCCTGGGCTAGCTTTTGAACTAAGTAGTGCGTTAATATAAATGATTAACAGTGGGATTCAGATTTAATGAAGATAAAAATGAAAGGTAAGTTTTATATTTTCCTTGGATTTGTTTTAAACTTCACATATGATTTGTGAATATATCCTGAAGCTTATTGTAGTAAGTGTTTGAATGAAACGATCTGATTTAAGCATGGTCAGGAATAAAAGGAAAATCAGCTGTTCTCAACTCCATTTCTTAATCTTTTTTGTAAGTAAAATGCATAAATTTTAAGAGAATAGTTTGATGAATTTTGACAAATGTGTATACCCTTTTAACCATCAGATCAGTATATAGAATATTTTTATCACCCCAGAAAGTTCCCTTACCTCTTTCAAGTCAGCCCCCTTCCAGAGGCAACAAATTACATTAGTTCTGCCTGCCCCTGTAAATAGAATCACACAGTCTATTTAAAAGACAAAATAATTTTTAGGTGAAAAATTTCAGACCTAATTTATAATAAGTATTCAACCACCAGAGATGGTGAAAACAGTAATTTAATCACGATTGAATTAATTACATGCATGTTTAACACTGTGGGAAGATCATAACACTGTGTTGATGATGATCTTATTCTAGTATATGTTAGTGCTTTGGTCACTTACAGTAATTTGAAAACTATGTGTAGGTGATTCTAATAATTTTGATTTGTAATTTCCATTTCAGCAGATGAATTATTTGAGACTGTAGGAGATCGTGAGCTGAGACAAATCTTTGAAGGACAGAATCGTATTCATCTTGAAATCAAGCAGCTGAACCGACAGTTAGATATGATTCTTGATGAACAGAGAAGGTATGTCTCTTCCTTGACGGAGGAGATCTCTAAAAGAGGAGCAGGAATCCCAGGGCAGCATGGACAGGTGAGCTTTGAAAATATGCAGATATGCCTTAGTTATTAGCCTTTGGTGGCGGAGAGGTAGAAAAGAAAAGCTGTATGTTCTGTAGAATGGGGATTATTGAGCTGGGTGGTCATCTTGGTCATCTTTTGTTTTTTTCTCCAGACCACTCAACAAGAACTGGATACTGTTGTGAACACTCAGCATGAGATTCTGAGACAAGTAAATGAAATGAAGTAAGTATACAACAGTAATGTCGGAGTATTGCGTGATACCTTTATCCTAAATTCATGACCTCTCTAGATATGCAAGCACATTATTGTTGTAAGACTGCAGCATGAGTAAGAATCACGTTCTAGATTATTTTCTAAATAGGGGAATGTAAAGTATACGGGGACTTTTGATATTTAGGAAACCTGTCTAAATTTTTTTATTTGTTCCAAGCTAGAAAAGAAAAAGATGCTTTAGCATCTTTAAAAAAAAAAAAAAAAGGTTTTGTCACAGTTGTTTGACTGTGTTTAACATCACAAATATTTATAATGTTAAATGAATAGTTAAACTGTTTTAGAAACAGACCAGATCAATATAACATTTAAAAAAATATTTTGATCTAATTTTAGACTTTAGACATAGCAAGAAAAAATAAGGACATATCACTCATATATCCCATGTATCCCTCACTTATCTTCCCCCCGATGGTAACATCTTACATAACCACAGTACAATTGTCAGAATGGAGAAATTAACATTGGTACAGTACTATTAACTAAACTAATGATCTTACTCAAATTTCACCAGTTTTGTACCAGTGCCTTTTTCATTCTAAGATCCTATCCAGTATTGCACGTTGCATTTAGTTATCTCTCTTGACCTCTGCAGTCTGAAATAGTTCATATTTCCTTGTCTTTCATAACCATGGCAATTTTCAAGAACATTGATTAATTCATTGGACCAATTTGGTTCCTCAGTTTGGGTTTGTCTGGTATTTACTCATGATTGGATGGAGGTTCTGCATTTTTGACAAGAATACAACAGTGCATCATGTTCATGATGTTGGTATGTCTTATAACTGATGATGTTGGCTGTGATCACTTGGATATTGTTGTTTCTTCCCGGTTTCTCTACTTTAAAGTTACTATCCTTCCCTTGGTGGTTAATAAATATTTGGGGAAAGATACTTTGAGTCTTTGTAAACATCCTGTTTCACTTTAACCTTTGGTTCACTAATTTTAGCATCCATTGATGTTTTATCTGAAACAAGAATGTGGTGTTTACCAAATGCTCGTTTTTCTATTTCCATAATTCCTTCTGTATCTACTTACTGGCATTCTATAAGGACCACTCCTCCTTCTCCCCCATTTATTTATTTCATCCACTTATATCAGTGTGGACTCATGGATTATTTATTCTGTGGGTTATAATCCTGTACTATCATTATTTATTTTGTTGTTCAAATTGTTCCAGCTCTGGTCGTTAGGAACTCCTTCAGGTTGGCTTCTGTGTTCTTTCAACAAACCCCCATCTTTTTAAAATATTTCTTTACTTTCTGGTACTGTAATATGTTTCAAGCTCATCTTGTATTTTCTGTGCCCCAGCTGTAGAATCAACCACTTCTCAGTGAGCCCTGGTTCCTTTTATTGGAGAAAAGTATTTAGAAACCAAGATCTGGGCACTAGGTATACTCATTACTACTGGGGTGCCATTGCTTCTAGGTCCTCTCAGTGGGCAGGTCTAGGGAATATGTGAATGTATACTAATCACACATATACACATATTTTTGTATGCCTTACTCTACATTTGTATACCACGAGATTATACAGATACTTTGGATTTTGGTTGGACTGGACTGAACTGAAAACTGAAGGGCTGATTTTAGCCTTCCTCCTTTCCCTATTTGAAAATTGTTTCTCCAATAGGGAGAAACCTGGTTCTTATCTATAATGTATTTACTTATTGGTATAGTTTTAGTGTGTGCATAAAGTATACATAAAGTGGTGTCAAATTATTAAGCCATATCCCTAATGAGAAACACATATAGTGATGGATTTATGATTTATGTAAAGCTCCTTTTGCCTCTAGCCCTACAGTATCTAGTCCAGACACTATTTTCCAGGTAGTTAGTTTAGTTCTCTTCTTCCCCACTCTCTTCAGTATGGTTATGATATTCATTTATAATACAGTTAGGTTTTTTGTTAGTGTTTGCATTTCTCCTACATCCTGGTTGATTTTAATTGTTTATATTTAGGGTATACGAAGGGTATGTGAATGCTATGGTTCTAGGAGCCAGGATATATTCATTGAGGTATCCCTTCCTCTTCATCACTGCTGCCCCACTTCCATTCTCTCCTTCTTTCTAGCTCTTTCCCATCCACCCCCTGTTGGTAACTCATCCCATTCATTTCTGCTTTGTTCTTCCTCTGTTTCTTCTCCACATGTGTATTTTCTTAGATCTCCTTCTTTCTGATGTAAATGGTAGCATGCTTTAGATACTGTTTTGTGCTTGTTTTACTTAAGAGTAATACTAGAACATCTTAAGATTCAGTTAGTGGTTAGCAAAGCCTAGCCACCCAGTTGTATTATCCATGCAAACACTTACTTAGGGTAGTTGGCAATCCATGTAAATTCCCCCTTATTAATGAAGGACACATGTCATGCATGCAATAAGCTAATGTAAAAGCTGAACTCAAATTTCTGAACTTGTCCTCTAAAGCTTTTTCTTCTGAATAAACTTCAGAAAAAAATGCAAAGAGATAGGAAATATTTGCCTTTCATAGAAAGGGTGGTTTGCGTCTTCATGGATTTTCACGCTCTTAGGGGATCATAGAATTTTTTTTAGCAGAAGCATGTAGTTCAGTTGTCTGCAGTTTACAGAAAGAGGGGGAAAGGCTCTGAATGATAAAAGATCATGATATGAAAACAGTCAGAACTAGTACTCATTATCTCTACTCTCAGGTGCTATTTTTAGCATACCATAAGTCCTTGCCAATTTTTATTTAATTATAGAAAATTTTAAACATACAAAAAAGTTGAGGCTAATATAAGGGCCTTCTCTCAGATCCCCATCACCCAGTCCAGCAGTTACTAATAACCAGATTTTGTCAGCCTGAGCCCTTCATTATAAAGTGTCTCCATCAGCCTGAGTTTTAGCCAGTGGTGGCCGCAGCCTAAATCCATCATTTCATTAGAGGTTGAAGAAGGATGACACTCTGATTCTAAGATTCCCTCTCCATGTACAAAGAATTTCTCTGATTACTTACTTGTTATCCTGAAATAGTTCAGGAAAGGCAGGATAAATACTTGATTCTTTTTTATCATTTTTTTAGAATAACGAGTTGGTCCCCTGGCAGTGACCAAGGTTAAATGATGAGATAGTGGGAGGTGATGTTTGTTTGATTGTTTTTCAACTCGTGGAGTTTAACATGTTTTGCTGTTTTACGTTAGTCTTTATAATTGCCGTTCAGATTGTTTCGTCTTTGGGCGCTAGCTGTCCCTACAGGTTAGCTTCTGCATCCTTTTGATGCAACCCCAGTAGTCTTTGGTAGCTTCCTTCCTTTCAGGTGTAAGACTTTCCAGGTTTCTCTTGTACATTTCTGTCCCACACGTGTCAAAGGCATTTTTCTTTGGAGCCCTGGTCTTTTAGTGAGAAGTGGTATTTAGAGACAGTGTCGTGCTTAATGCTACCGGATTGTCATTGCTTCTGGGCCTTTTCAGTGGACAGAGTTACTAATGTTCTTTGAACTCTGCTATTTGTATGTGTTGACTGTGTTATTAATCGGTTGTAATTTTTTTAATAAGTTCTTTTTGGTGAGCAGGCAGCATTTAGCATTTCATATTTACCTTTACCAGATTTTTTGAGTACCTATTGCATTCTGGGTACTGTGCTAGGCATTTTCACATGAATATTTTCACATATTCTTCTGGAATCTTGCTCCTAATTATCATCTTCTGTACCTTCAGCCTGTCCCTGTAATATAATATTTAAGCTATTCAGTGATCTGTATTCATTCTGTATCTTCACTACTCTCATTCAAGATCTTCACCACTCTCTTCAAGCCCCATAACTCAGCCTGCCATTGACATTCTCCCTGGGAGATGACATTGTCTCCTCCTTCACCTCCTCTTTTGTGCTGCACGCTCCCTCCCCACACTTGTCTCCATCTGCACAGCTGTTGTCCAGGCTAGTCCTTAGCCCTGGATCCCGTTCTTTCTGCTTCTCTGACCCTTGCTCTTTAATGATCCTTTCTCTGTCTTCTACCTTTAACTTACACCTCATACAAAAGGGCTTGCTCTTCCATTATTGAAAACTAATCAAAACAAAACCTTTAATTGACATTTTCTATTATTTTTACTCTTGCTTCTCTTTTTCCTTCCTTTTTAGTGAGTTTCTAAAAAAGTAGACCAAACTGCCTGTCTTTGTCTCCAAACCACTGTAATTTGTCCTGAAAGCACCGAACTGTTCTTTCTGCGGTCAGTGGTGCCCTGTAATGAGTACCTTTCAGTCCTCATCCTGCTGGACTTTCTGTAGAAATTGATACCTTTCCCACCCCCTCTATCTTGAGACTTTTTTTTTTTCCAAGGCTTCTAGCATACCACTTACTCTTGATGTTCTTGGCCTCTGCTTCTTAGTTTTCTTCATTTGTTGGTCATCCTTCTATTATTCCTTAAAGGGTATTTTTTCTCTGGTGTTCTATCCAGCCCTCTTCACTTGACCTATTCCCTAAGCTACATATGCCCTCCTTCCGTCACAATCCCATCCTCACAGAACCCTCCTTTATCCTTTAACACTCAGCAGTGGGTGCCCAGCTAAGTTAAATGCATCTTCATAGAACTCTAGATGTGCCTCTGTCACATTGCTCTCCTGCTAGTCTGTTAGTCTCAGCAGGGCAGGAATTATATTTTTCTTGCACAGTTTATATCCCTAAAAATTGCCTGGCTCGTAACATGTAGCAAATAAACATTAGCAGAATCAACAGGCAAATGAATGAATGATGACTCAGTCTTTGTGTATTAAAAAGACATTTATGTATATGTAAGCAAGTTCATGTTCTGGGAAGCAATATTTTAAAATGGAGATATGTGAGAAGGTTGTATATTCTGGGATGCTTTATTCTTGGTTAAGTATTTTAGAGATAGTAGAATATAATTCTTAATTTGGGTTTAAGTGGAAAAGCTTAGACTCACATGAATTTCCTTGAGCATGTATGCCATTCAAAGAAGTTTTAATCAATAGATGTCATTTATTCAGAAAGCACTTGAGATATTTTGTAGCAAATTTTTAACTCTTCATTGCTTGTGTAACTCAAGTAGAATTTTTGAAGATTTTTTATTATACTTAACATTCAGCCTGACCTACTAAGTAATTTTAATATTTGAGTTCCTTTTTTTTGTTGTTTTCTTCTAGCAAAGCTTTTATTGATAAATTTATTTATTTGTTTTTGACTGTGTTGGGTCTTCGTTGCTGTGCATGGACTTTCTCTAGCTGCAGGGAGCGGGGGCTACTCTTTGTTGCGATGCGCGGGCTTGTCATTGCGGTGGCTTTTCTTGTTGCGGAGCACAGGCTGTAGGCGTGCGGGCTTCAGTAGTTGTGGCGCATGGGCTCAGTAGTTGTGGCTCGCAGGCTCTAGTGCGCAGGCTCAGTAGTTGTGGCGCACGGGCTTAGTTACTCTGCGGCATGTGGGATCTTCCCAGACCAGGGCTTGAACCCATGTCCCCTGCATTGACAGGCGGATTCTTAACCACTGACCCACCAGGGAAGTCCAACTTTTATTGATAGTTTTTAAACCAAATTTTACTTCAAGGAAATAAGGTAGATAACTTATTTATTCATTCATCCAAATTGCACTGTAACTGTTGAAGGCTGTCAGAACATCAGAGACATTACTGTTCTCGCGTAGCTTATGCTCTATGAGGGAGAAAACCCATATACAGTATTCCGTTCATATCCATGCGATTGGTTCCAGGGCCCTGCAGATACCAAAATCCAGGGGTACTCAATTCCCTTATATAAAATGGTATAGTATTTGCTTATAACCTCCTGTGTACTTTAAACCATCTCTTGATTGCCTATAATACCTCATATAACATATTGCTATGTAAATAGCTGTAAGTACAATGTAAATAGTTGTCTGTGTTTTGCTTTTGAGAAGTTTCTGGAATTTTCTTTTCTGAATATTTTTGATCTATGGTTGGTTGAATCCGTGGATGTGGAAACCACAGAAAAGGAGGGCTGACTGTATATAGATACAAAGGAGAAAAGTATGTGTGATGTTTAGGGGATGGTTGCATTTGACAAGGAAGCCTCACGGAGAGGAAAGTATGGAGGAAAGGCAGTAGTTTGAACTGGCCCTTCCATTTTAGACCCTCCCTCTTGGAGGGAAGGGCCAGGACTAGAAGAAGCATCCCAGACACAGAAGCTTTTTGTGAAGGATATTCTCAGGGAACATCAGGACCAAGACAGGTGAAAGGGAGTAGTAATACTTTCAGGTAAACTGAAATTCAGAAATGTTTCTTTCTTTCTTAATAAATAGCCCTGTTACATTTCTGCCATTATTTAAAAAAAAAAATTGTAGTCTCTTACACTATCGTGCTTACAGACTCATATCCAAAGGGCATACTCAGTGGTAGAGCTCTTTATCTTACATCTGAATAGTGGAATCACATCTTACATGGGGATTATATTCTGAAGTCAGAGTGTAAGGTAAAATGTATAAAGTCAGAATTACCCTTCAAAAAAGATACCATGGTGGAGATTACCACACCATTGCTCGGTATGCCAAACCACCAGTTTTTCCTTCATATCTGAAACAGATAGATGTTCTTTAGTTGGCTTCTGGTTGAAGCACTAGGTTTGTATATAGGGGACATCTGATAGAACTGTAAAGAGAAATTGAATTATTGATACATTTGTCTTATGAGTCCCTGAGACCGCCTCTAGATTCTGTGGTCTTCTAGAAGTGCTTACTGAACTCAGAAAAGCTGCTGTACTCACAGTCATGGTTTATTGCAATGAAAGGATATATAATAAAATCAGCAAAGAAAGAAGGTGCATACAGTGGAGTTAAGGAGAAACCAGGCACAAACTTTCAGTTGTCCCCTCCCAGTGGAGTCACATGGACAGTGTTTATTCCTCTCAGCAGTGATGCGTGACAACATGTGCAAAGTGTTGCCAACCAAGGAAGTTCACCCAAGCCTTGGTTTCGGGGTTTTTTTTATTAGGGGTCAGTCACATAGGCATGGAGCACCCACATGACTGACCTTAACTGCTCAATCTTCCGTCCCCCTAGAGGTCAGACTGGTACTGCAGCCTAAGGCCCCAGGCAAACAAACATACATCATATTGTTGGCCTGGCCCAAGGCCCCAGGTAGACAAAGACACTCTTAACAGGCAGGATATTCCAGGGGCATAGAGATTATCTCCCAGGGGCTAGTCATGGGCCGGGTCTGAAAACCTTTGGAATGTGCGGGGTTTGGGCAGCCCAGGCCTGATGGGTTAATCCTTTACTGCACAACATTAAACACTTAGAAAGATTTAAGCTCATTAAGAGTATCATCCATTATGTTATTCAAGCCATTTATAATATTGTTTTTAACACAGATTATTTAGTATTATTCTCTGGGGTTAGACAACCTTTAGTAAGAGACAAAGGCATAATCTAGTTTTTATAAACTATTTTCTAATCTTGAAGACAGTTTTTTAAAATACTTATTTTGTTTCTGGGGTTTTTTTCTTTATTTTTTTTATAATCTGATGCATTGGGTTTAGAAATATATCTAACCATTTGAAATCTCTGACTGTAAAAATCATCTTTCTAGTGATTCCATTGTAAAAGGATTTCCTATTTCAGGAATTCCGTGAGTGAAACTGTCAGACTGGTCAGTGGCATACAGCATCCTGGATCTGCAGGGGGCGTTTATGAGACAACCCAGCACTTCAATGACATCAAAGAGCACCTCCACATAGTGAAGCGGGACATAGATAACTTAGTGCAGCGAAATATGGTAAGCTCTTTTTTCTTCTAGTTTATGATTATCACAGTCTTCTTTTGGAAAGGAAAACCACATGTTCCACTGAAAATATTTTAACTTTTAAATTAATGCCAGTGCTCCTTCTTAATATTCAAGGTAGAATTACTCCATATGATTCAAATGTCTACGTGTTCCATATCATGCTTCCATAGCCTATTGAATAGAATTTTTTAAAAAATAAATTGCTATTCCAGTTAGTGGAGTCATCACAATCTCAGACTTTTTTTGTTCTAGGTTCTTTTCTATAAGTTCTCTTTTAAAAACATGTCTCTTGTTATCAGTAATGATACCTTTAAACGGCTCTGAACAAGGTAAATGTCTCTCGACACACCCATTTGTTAGACAGACGGGCACCAGGTAATTCATATTTCTCTGTCTAGGCTGTTCAGGAAGTGCAGATCTAAAACTGGCTGACTGATAGCAGCTTTCTTTAGGCAAGATTTTTGTTTGTTTCCAGCTACTTTCCTGTATTACTTGGTTCATTTTTTTAAGTTTTATTTTATTTACTTTATTAGGTCTTTTTTGGAGTGTAAGTCCCATCTACATTTTTGGAGATAGGCAATAAATATTAAAAATAGGTAGCATATTTTTGAAGTTTAACATGCATAGGAGATATTATTTAGAAGACAGATCTCTGGAACTTTTAAGTTTTTTCCTAACTTATTTACTGGCTTTGAAAACCCTTATAAAATTCACAAATGTTTGTAGCATTTGCCTCTTCCCTTCCAGTTTTTCAAATATAGCTTAATAGTTTTCTTATTGACCATTTTACCTCCCATCCAAAGCATTGTCATCTATTCCCTTAGTTCTGTTTGAGTTTATTTCCCCCCAACTCTTGCCTTTGTTGCAACGGCCAAGTTGATGCTGTGGGTAGTATATATGAATACATAGTGAAGACCTTTGTCCCATAGGTGTGAGCATATTGAGAACAACTAACCTTAGAAGCCGTTCTGTCTGGATACCTTGATGAAATCTTTGTCCCTGGTATTTAATTACTTGCTTATAATAAAATGAATAATCATGGAAATAGGAAAAGAAACATTTTCCAAAATACTAATTAGTGATGTTGAATGTTAGGAGATTGGGGTGGATGAGAGCTGAGAAAAGGCCATTATCTCTGTCAGGTAGTTCATTGGTAGGGCAACTGTGTAATTGTCTGAAATAGAACACTTTTGAGAGTGAGGATGCTGCTATTAATAATTGCTCTAGTACAGCAAGTATAAACTGGGAGTGTCGAGGGAATTGGTGATCTGTGACCTTCAAGGACACTAAAATCATTGTCACTGTGATGAAGGTAGAAGCCAGACAGCAATGAGTTAGTGACAGGACAGTGAAAGAGCGGAGGCCTTCCCACATTGCCTGCTCTTTCAAAAAGTTTGGTGGTGAAAGTTAAGAGGGTGGAAGGCAATGATGAGATGAATTAATGAAAATACTTGAGTTTATACAGTAAACCATGCGTTTTATAAAGATTTCACATTTATTTCCTTTTCTAAAATACTGATTTGACTAATTGTAATAGAAAGTTCTTTGCCTTATAGCCAGCAAATGAAAGACTGAAATGTCCAGAACTACCGCCATTTCCATCGTGTCTGTCTACGGTGCACTTTGTTATATTTGTAGTGGTACAAACGGTGTTATTCATTGGTTATATCATGTATAGGTAAGTCTCTAAAATTTGACCCAACGTTTTTCTGTATTTATTTAACTTGAGATAATTCAATAAAGTTATCAAGGTCCATAATAGAACTTTCAATACCTATAAAATTAGGTTCATACAAAGCAAATATTATGTCTAGTCTGTTTCAGTTCACATGGGAATACATGTGTAGGACATATGTTTATCTTCATGTATTTCATACTTCAAAAGGCATTTTTAATTTTATGCAATCCTGTTTCATTCCAATGTATATAGAACTTCTTTCAGTTTTTTTTGTTTTGCTTTGTTCTCTTTTTCCGTAGGACTCAGCAAGAAGCAGCTGCCAAAAAATTCTTCTGACACGATTTTCACACGTGTGCGTCATGTATGATTCTTCTGACACGATTTTCATATGTGTGCATCATGTATGTATGTACAAAATGCCTTTTCGAGGGAATTGAAGTATTTAAATTGCTTCGTAGTCTAAATTATTAAATTTTGTATAAAATAACTGTTTAAACATTGACTTGAATAAGAATAAACCTTAAAGACAACCATATGTAAATTTGTGCATAGTACATAAATCTATTTAAATTTCCGTGAATTTCCGGCCAGTAGAATACAGCCACTGAACAGAATATTGATAAATCAGAGGGTAAATAACAGAAAGGGGGCACCCCCATATATGAAAGTTACCCCTAAGTCTCTGATGTTTGAAGTTTCTATCTTTAGCATAAGCACCCTTGCCCTCTTGCCCCCTGCCAAAATAAGAGGTCTGAGAGCTACCCATCGTGTTTATTCTGTAACCAAAGCCTTTTTTTTAGAGGCCAGGATTTCCTACTCGAAGACTCAGTCCTGCAGTCCTTGAGCCTAATACAGCTCCCTTTGAAAGCAAAGAATGTTTTGTCTGAGGGCGTTAGGATCTGGATAATAGGCTTCAGAATGTTTATTGAAGTATTTTTTCCCTTCTGATTATCAATGATATATTTCACTTTTAAAGGAAGTTGGAGGGGAGAATTAAGAGCTGCTTTTTGCCTGCAAACCCCTTGAGGTGACAGCATTCCTCTGACGATGGTTTTTATGGGTATTTTACCTAGTGATGTGTTCATTTCGTGATTGCTCATATTCTTGAATGTCTGTGTTCCAACAGTGTCAGTTCAATATTAGGAAAATTACTCTGCGTTTATATCTCTAAATTCAACTCAGATTGCATGTCCTGAGTATATTTTAAGGTCATTAAAAACTACCACTGCATTCTGACTTACATCACTCCATGCAACCTGGCGATTGTGATGCTGCATATTTGTGGAAACCAAGAAGGCAGTAGTAGAAGCAGTGTTAAAGTTTTTGAAGGCAAAATTTGAAAAATAGTGTTAGTACTTCTGATTTCTTTCTTTTAATGCCAGAACTAAGGATATTGTGAAGCACTTGTTAGTAAGTTAACTTTGAAACATCAGGCTGGAAGGGGTTGTTGTACATAGTTCTAGGTATAGTAGAAACAATCTGTAAATGACATTTTGTTTTCACGACTGATGTAGACTTCAAAATATTCTTTTACTTTACCTCTTCTGGCTAAAACGATACCTTTCATTTGTCACAGAATCGAAAATAGTACCATTTTGTAAACAGCACTATCTGATTCTTCACAGCCTTCATAAATTTGCTCTTAGTTGTCATTTACAGACTGGACTAACTGCTGAAAACCCATACAAAGGCTCTAAAGAGCTCTGCCTTATAGCAGTACCTAACTAGCACTACATATGCAAACGGTCCTAGCACGGCTTTCTTACAGTAGCCTTTATCCCGGAACGCTGAACGGGAACATTCTAACGATCACTCTCGTACCAACAGCCACTCCAACACAGAACTGCTTTGCTAGCATTTTTCCTTGTAGTGTTAGCATTTTGAAATTCATATTTCAGAGACATGATCATCACAGAATTTACTCTTATTCCATGAAAAAAAATTAATACCTTCGGAAGAATGTTTCAGTTGTAGACTATGAGACTTGGAAATCCTCTTGAGATAAAAGGTTGCGAAATACCCAGTATTATAAAATCCATGGTCACGTGTGCCTGAACTTAAAGAAATGTTAGACCTATGCAGTATACGAGCATGAACCTTCTTTTCTTTCGTACTGATTTAATTTGCTGAAAATCACTCAGTAAATCGGTTCATACAAGTTACCATATTATTGGAAATTTGGTTTATTTTCCTCAAAATCGTCAACTTTAAGTAGCTCATTTCTGTAGAAAAATGTTTTCTCTGTGGAAAAATCAGTCACTGCCAGGATTCTTTCATTTCTGTACTATTTTATATAATTGAATTTAACTTCTCTCACACCAGCAAGTATTTTACAGGTGCCTTGGATTAAAACAAAATTGATTTTACAATTTTAGTGTAAGTCTTTGTGCTTATGCCACTTTAAAAAAGAAATGCAATTATATTCAATATAATGGATAATACTCTTATTTAATGTAACTCTTCGTGTTGTAATTGTTTGAATGTTTTATTCAGCTTGAAACTCTATGAGGCCACAATATTTTGTTATGTATTAAAGGGATAATAGTGTTTCTCAGAGTGTGGTCTGTGGTCCATCTGGATCCTGGAGTGCTTGTTAAGAATACCGATTCCAGGCTCAGCTCCAAACCACGTGAAGCAGAACTCAGGGGTGGGGGCTTCAGAATATCAGTATTCAGCAGGCACCTCAGGTGATTCTGAGCACACTGCTGTTGAGAAGTGCTAAGATGGGGGGTGAACAGAAGTCTCTTGTTAACTTCAAAGCTGAGCTGAGAGCCGATGTAAAGTTTTCATTGTCAATGACATTAGCAAATGTGCACTGATTCTCTTATACTTACAATTTTTTACTTAATGTTCTTTTTACTAAAACTCCTGGTTTATTACAATTACAAACTAAACCCAGATTGCTGCTTGTAGCTCTTGGTACTTTGGTTGACAGCTCTTAGACGTACAAAAGCATCTTCAGATCATGGTCAAGCCATGAAAACCCCCATCTTCAAGATGGCCTGCTAAAGCTTTTTGCTTTGCTGATTGTGATTTTTGTGACATATTATCTCAGACAGTTGTACTTTTTGATAACTTGGGGAAAACAAAGATTACTTGAATAAGAGATTGCCTGACCCACTGCGTTGCAGACATACAATCCTTGTAAAGAACATAAGTGACAGTTGTGAATATTAAGATGTGATTATCTTTTCCTGTCCATGTGCTTACCGCAGGGAGATAGTGAACAAATGGTTATATTGGGGATTTTTTAATTTATAAGATCTAATGTAAAATCACCACTTGCAACTTTTTAGATCTGTATGTTGCCTGTTTAATATATTTCTTTTAAAGTTTAAAAGGGTTTTCTATCCACTGTTGATTTCAATTGGATAACATTTTGTCAAGTGTTTTTTTCTGATTGTTAATTTGATGCTAGCTGGAATTCAAGAAATGACATTGACCTTATTCAAATAAAGAAATATTTTAGTAAACTTACTTTTTTCCTTCATTGGTCTCGGGTAATAAGTAGTTATTTATTTCCCAAGTAGGCCCCGACTTGTGGTAGTATTTCATGTGTCACGTGCTTTGCGTTCTGCCCTAGGTAGCCTCCACCTGCAGAGTCAACACATGGGAGCATAAGAAGAGGATAAGCAATGAGAATGGATCAATGCTTACCCTTGCTGGTAATGAAAAACACAAAATAATTAAAACAACGTATTTGATGTTTTCATCTTTAATAACCAAATACCGGTAATAGTGTGGCTAAGCTGGAACTTTTAGTCATTACTAATGGCAGTTTTATAAAAATCTTTTCCTCTCTTTGGCAAGCACCATTCAACCAAGTAATTCCAATTCTGAGAGTCCATGTGGTATAAAAAGGAAAGAGTAGAGCTTTAGCGTCAAACAAATCCGAGTTTAAATCTTGACTTTGCCACTTACTAAAGATGACCTTCAGTTTCCTCATAATACTTCTGTCTCAGGGTTGGTAGCTTTGTAAAGATGGTCTTTATAAAGTGGTTTCAGAATATGGAAACTAACGTAATGGACCCTTGTGCTATAAGCCCACAGAAAATACTGAGTAATGTAAAATTAAAGAATTAAATTAGATAGGTTTGAAAGAAATCAGAGGAAACTTAAAGCCTGATCAGTGAGCCTTCTGTTGGGGGGGGGAGGCAGTGCTGGAAACTAGACACTGGTTGGGGCACTGGGGACATGGCCATAGTAAAGATTTGGGATTTTGTTCAAGTATGATGAGAAGCCTTTGGAGGAGGGGTAACACCTAGTCCTGTTTCACCTGGAGTATTTATTTTCCCTTTCTGGAGGATTCCACACACAGCAAATAGTTGCTGAATGTCCAAGTGGAAAGGCCATTATAATAAACTGAGGAATAAAAAGTTTTTAAAGACGTGATCCCACTTCCAATGGAATCATCTTTTGGGAAGACAATGGAAGATTTGATTTCATAAAGCACCACCAGGGAGTATTCATTTGTCACACTGATGTAGTTACCACGTAAGAGTTTCTGTGATGCTTGACACCCACCCCTCCCCAGCCTACCCCCATCCCACACACACAGACAGACAGAAGAGGACTGGACAGGGAGAGGCTGCTTCACCAACTGGCTTTGGAGTTTAGAATTGAGACCCTCACCATTCATAATATTTCCTAATTCCTAATAAAATGGAATTTTAATAATTTTATAATCTAATAATTTAATAACTTAGAATAACTTATAAAATGGATTTTTATTTTAAATAATAATTTAGAGATCATGGTTTGAATGTATTAAGTCCCAGGCAACACATCTTAAAGTAGAAGTGGAGCTAAGTATGAATGTACATTCTCAATCAGAGAACACCGAGAAAAGTTTCTATTTCACCCTAAATCTTTGTTAATCTTTCAAATTGAGACCATTTTAGCAACAATTTTAAATTGGTTAGTAAGATGAAAAGCAGATCTTAAAATACATTAAAAAAAGCATTTTACGCAAAAATCCAGTTTGTATAGTTCTGTATAATCTGAGGGATAGTCATCTATTTCCTGAAAGGGCTCATGCCTACAGATAAAATAAGCATAGGTTACTAATAGGCTGTATCTTTCCCCTCTGCCCCACCTGCTCTTGGAGTGCTTTAATTAGAAAGATACTAACATAGATTAAAGTCTTAGCCATGCTCAAATTCCTCCCTTGACCTGGAGAAAACCACAGCCACTGAGAATCTGTGTTACAAAACATTGTCAAAAGTTTTCTCCAAGTAACACCAGTGAGCTTAAATAGAGCACCCAGGAAGTGACTGCGTGTAAGAGGAAAAGGTGACCTCGATACACACTGATGATTTGACTCGTGTTCTTACCTTCTGGATCAGAGCAGTTAAAGTATCCAGCGCGTCATTTCCATGCAGAAGTGTAACGATGCAGGAGCAGGCTAGGGTAATCCAGATGTAAGCGGAGGACCCTCTTGCCTCTTGCCTCAGTTGGGTATTTATGTACAGGACACAGTAACCGCTGAAACAGTATAGAATTCAAGCAAATCCTTGCATAGTCCTTAGAGTCCAATGAGATAAAATGATGGATCAAAGGATTATTTTTGCTTAATGAAGCATTTCGGGTTTTGAGTCTCATTGGACTCAGTTTTCAACAGGATGTTGTCCTCAAGGGCTGGAATTTGGAAATTCCACTACAGCCATATAATCGGTCTGCTCTGATTAATTTAATTGAACCAACTCTTGATGAAGCCCTGCTGGCTTATAATTCAGAAATGGGTAGGGAGAGGGATGGATAATGTGAAGGGTTTTTTCCCCTCTGAAATTAGCTTAGTGTATTAGTTCAGAAAGTAGTCGGTCGCATCTGATCGTATGCTTTGGGAATCTGAACCATCTGCCTCTCTATACTAAGGAGTTCACCTCTTTAATCCAGCTTACAGCGCACAAACCACTCTCTGTATCATTATGCCCTTGAATAGATGAGCCTGTGCGAAGTCCTCTGCTTTTAACTGTGTTGCTGTCGTTGAAGATATTTAGAGGTTTTGTGGGGGTTTTATTTCCTTCAGGTTTTGTCTGAGTTCTTGGTATTCTTTTTCTGGGGCAGAAACAATGGCTTTCTTTATGAAAACTATGATAAGTAGTCAGGTAAAGAATTTAGGACTTGGTGGCAGGTCTGAAGAAAAAAAAGAAGAAGGAGGTACATCTGATCCTGCCGCAGCTCAGGGGATGACTAGAGAGGAATATGAGGAATACCAAAAGCAAGTGATCGAGGAGAAGTGAGTACATGCAACTTCCTTTCCTTTTAAAAGCACAAAGAAATTCATTCTGGCCAGACTGTCTTCAGCTCCCCAGTTTCTACCTGTTTGCTCTTTAGATGCCTTTCCTCGTGCTGTTTGCTTCTAACCTGAGGAAAGTCTGTTCTGCTAAAGTGAACCATTTCCTAGCATCAGCAGTTACTATGTCCTACTTGTATGAAGGGAAATGAAAAATACGAAATAAATCTGCACGTTGTCCTGAAAGCCACTGAACACTTTCTGATGCAGACGCATTTTAATTGACCTCAATTGTTCAAATGAAAAACTGTGCCTAGATAACTTTACAGTCGTCAGGAAATTCACCCTCCTAGCAAGTAGAAAGCTTTCAAATTGTGAAAATTCAGACTTTGCACTTGGAAGAGGGCCTTAAAGAACATAGAGTACAGTGTTCTTGATCTTACATGTGCAGGAAAAAAAGCCTAGAAAATACGACATGACAATTATGTCATAAAACTTGGCTTCTCAAAGACTGAATAAATGTGTGGACTGCCTATTATGAGAAATTTAAAGATGGAGAAGAGTACAACAGTGTAATGAATGCTCATATATACCTACGGCATAAAGCTGACAGTTGACATTTTGCCATATTTGCTTATAGATGATCATCTGGTTAGATCATAGATAGATACATGGAAACGTAGACAGATAGAGAGAACCATTTTTAAAGTAAATTACAGACATCACGATACTTTACCCCTAGATACTTTGGCTATATACCTCCAAAAAATAAGGACATTCTTCTGGCTATATAAAATGTAATAAAAATAAAACTAACATTTCAGTTGGGTATTATGGAATGTGAATATCACCAATTTTCACTGCTGAAGACTGATCTTTAAATAAGTGTAATATAGATGTAATTTTTTAAAGTTTAAGGTAGAATTAATTTGAGTCTTAATAATCAAATCAACTGAGTATTGAAGCATCAGTCTTGAAGTTCAATGTACATTGTATGTTACAAAAGTATTTCTTTTTGCCACCGTGGCTGTTTTGCTAATGATCAATTACATAATAGTTGCCTGGGTCCTAGATGATTAGAGGTGAAAGGGTTAATGACCTGGAGGAAACTAAGAAAGCTTAAAAGCCTGCATTTAATGGAAACCTTGTCTATTGTATTTTTTCCTGAAAGAAATTGTGACTTATACAACTACCTAGAATGTATTATGCTTGGCTCTGCGGTAAATTTAAGATCAGTTTTTTTAAAAAAATGCAACTGCAAAAGTAATGTTTGTGCTAAAATAATACTTAGGCAAAAAAAGGCATCATTCCTTGGCATGTTTTAAAAAAAAAAAGAACACATGTGTAATGAAACAGAAGCAGAATAGCACCAAATGTTCTCAGCTCAAGGGGCCCAATAAAAAGAAAATGGTCAGAAATATAGACTATATACCTGATATTAAAATATCACTCAGTATGTCCCAGCAATAAATCTGGTCACAGATATGGCATCTGTTTGATTAACTAATGACCTTGTTTTACTTAATTTTATATCTGGACAGATGAAAGACTGAGACAGTCAAATGGTATGGTCAGTCAGTGGATTGGGTTGTTTACCAGCTACTCAGGGGTGTGTGTGTGTTATACATTTATGTGATCAACCAATTTAAGCAATAGTAGCAGGACGATGAGGCTGGCCTGCTTTCCCATGGCAAGAGGCATGACTTCCTGTCCATTGCTTGAGTTTTCAAGAGCTTCATCACCTAGAATAGAATACAACATAAAGAAGTAGGCATCGGGGAACTATACTCAATATTTTGTAATAACCTATAAGGGGAAAGAATCTGAAAAAGAATATGTATATGTATATATATAAAACTGAATAACTTTGCTGTACACCTGAAACTAACACAACCTTGTAAATCAATTATACTTCAATAAAAAAATAAAATGTATAAATGAGAGCAACTATTACAGTGAAAAAAAAGATGATTCCAAAACTTGGAGTCAAGAAATAGAAACCAGTTTAGCCACCTGAAAATGAAAACAGGGAATTTATTTTAAGGCAAATCATGCTTCATGCAAAGATGCTTCAGCAAACCCATAACAGAAATCCCCCCAGGCCTCATATGTGCCTGAACCAGGACCAGAGCATTGCTGGGAAGCCACGAGCCCTCGTTTTCAATCTCTTGCCGTGGCTTCCACCTCAGTACGGCTGCTTTGTTCTTTTGGGGCAGTCAGCCCTCTACTTGGTCCTCTGCCCAAACCACGTGACCAGTGAAAAATGGCAGCCGACATCCCCCGAATTCACCCATTACAGCTCGAGCCACACTACTGGTCTGTTTCTCAGTCCCAAACCCGAATTCCCAGAGAAGAAAGTCCATTCATCCAGCTTGGTCCAATCCTGTACAGCCAGAGGGCGGGGCCAGGTACATAAATATAGCCTCCAGTAATGCACTTCTTTGGGCAGCTGGGAGAAGAGGTGGTGAATGTGAGCTTCACAGACGTCCCCGAAGGTGTCCACTTCTCTCTGGATCATCTTGAGCAAGGGAGCCCACTTCAAACCAGCACCATCACAAGTCCAGTTAGGCCACCCGCAGGGCATTATGGAAATCCATACCCTACCTTGTTTGAGGATGCCTCCCTCCAAACAGGGAAGGGAACACTGATCCTAAGTTGGGGCTTAGAAGGTGACCTTGTTTATTTTATTTTATGTTTTTAAATTTTTACTGGAGTCTGGTTGATTGACAGTGTTGTGAAGGTGACCCTGTTCAGCTTGTGTAAGAATCGCCGAGGGAGTTTGTTAAAAGTGTTGCTTCTCAATTGTGGGGCTACGATGGAAGCAGGGAGATCATTTAAACGGCCAGGGCCTCTCCAATCAAGTGGCCCGGCATAGTATTTATGATAGAGAAAAGTGGACAGGCCATATTCACCGTTTCCATGCCGGGCAGTAGAGGCCCAGGGAGATTGCTGAATTCAAGAGTAGCTGATTTAAACAGTGCTTGAGCAAAATTAGTCTTCCAGCCAGTGACATGCTGGAGCTGACCTACAGCAGCGTGCACTGACTCATGAAAGCTGACTGTGTTCATCTCTCCGCAATTCCTCATTCAGCGACATCAAGTTGATAGTTTGAAATCCGCCTGGGTGGGAGTATTTACACCATGGAAATTGGCAAGTTCTACAAACAGCTTCTTTCCCCAAAGAGCTGGTTGTGACACGTTTGCCAGCACACCACTGCTTCCAGCTCTTTTGATAGAATACTTTAGTCAACAGACTGCTATTTAAAGAATCACTGCACAAGATACGGTATGGAGTAATGGAACATTCGTGAAGCTGCTATAGTTAAAATGAAAGGCATGGTTATGAGAGATGCTGGGAAGGAAAAGTCTGCCAGACTTGGTGGTTTATAAATGGCAACAATGGGAAGAGAGGAGCAGATGTGTTTTCTCCCCTGGACGAAGGCATCGTTTCCAGAACACAGCTCTCTTTGGTAAGATTACAGAGAGAACATTTCACAATTGGATTCCCTGCCGTATGTTTAAATGTCCCTGCTTCAGCTGTCAAGGATTTCAAGTGCTTTTTAAAAGTTCCACATTATTGTATCTCAGAGTTCTGAATTCTATCACAATTTATTGGTGAAATTAAATGAACAGAATAATAACTGAATCTCAGACTCTCAGTCACTGAGTGTAACTGTCTTGTGGAAACACAGCTCTACAGAGATCTGAAGGAGAACATCCTTTAAAACTCAAAACTGCGGACTTCCCTGGTGGTCCAGTGATTAAGACTCCACACTTCCACTGCAGGGGGCGTGGGTTCGATCCCTGGTCAGGCAACTAAGGTCCCGCATGCCGCATGATGTGGCCAAAAAAAATTAAAAACTCAAAAATGTCTTCCACTTTGGGAATGTTGCAGAATCAAGGCAGCATGGGTGGAGACGGACCCAGACCTTAAATAGATACATGGAAAGTTCACATAAGCGTTTAATAAAGGGCATCAGGAAAGGAAGTAGAAGGAGATGCTAGGGGTTTGCTCCAAACATTTTTTTCCATAAAAATAAGTGTTCTGTAGAATTTAAAACTTAGGTCCCAGGTACAAACTATTATGTATAAAATAAGCTACAAGGACATATTGTAACACAACACAGGGAACATGGCCAATATGTTATAATAATTATAAATGGAGTATAACCTTTAAAAATTGTGTGAAAAAAGGGGGAGGGGGAAATTCCCTGGCAGTCCAGTGGTTGGGACTCTGTGCTTCCACTGCAGGGGGCACGGGTTCAATCCCTTGTCAGGGAACTAAGATTCCACATGCCACATGGTACGGCCAAAAAAATAAAAATTGTGAATCACGATATTGTACACCTGTAACACAATATTGTACAGCAACTATATTTCAATTTTTTTAATTTAAAAAATAAGTAAAACTTATGTCCCAAGAATAACACTCAACATCCTTTGTCATCAGCTCCTACACCTAGCATTTCAGAAGAACTAAATATGTTAACCCCTAATAAATACAATAAGAAACAAAATGATTTTTAAAATGTAGCTTCTCTCCACAATGCAGTCGGACTGGGAAGCTGCATTCTTTTTTTTTTTTTCAGTTTTGTAAATAAAGTTTTATTGGAACACTGTCATGCGCATTCCTTTACATGTCATCTTATGGCTGCTTTTGTGCTACAAGGGCACAATTGAATATTTAAAACAGAGACACAGGGCCCACAAAAAATCTACAATATTTACTCTTCGGCCCTTTACAGAAAACATTTGCTGACCCCTGATCTAGAATAACCCAGGTCTGATTTTTGCCTACTCTTTTTTTTTTTTTTAACATCTTTATTGGGGTATAATTGCTTTACAATGGTGTGTTAGTTTCTGCTTTATAACAAAGTGAATCAGTTATACATATACATATGTTCCCATATGTCTTCCTTCTTGCGTCTCCCTCCCTCCCACCCTCCCTATCCCACCCCTCCAGGCTGTCAGAAAGCACCGAGCCAATATCCCTGTGCCATGCGGCTGCTTCCCACTAGCTATCTACCTTACGTTTGTTAGTGTGTATATGTCCAGAAGCTGCATTCTTAATGAGCGCTCCGGGTGATTCTGACACCTGTGGTCTCAGATTGTACTTAGAGAAACATAGTGAGGTCAGGTCTACATCAGGAGTAATCACCCTGCCCCTCTCCCGGGGTGCATCAGAAAGAGATTCCCAGAACTGAGCTGTCTTTGGGATTTAGGGTCTGTACTGAGTTATGATAGTGGAATGACAGACAGAGAGGCAGAAATTTGGGGATGTAGGAAAAACTCCCCTATTTCCCATTTGTCTGCCGGCAGTGGGAACTAAGAAGGTGTGTCCCAGTGTCTGGCTCCCCTGAACAGGGGCTGGAATGGCCTTGGCTCTCTTCGTCCTTTGATCCTTTATTCTATTCTTTTACTTTTAGGATGGAAAGAGATGCTGCATTTACACAAAAAAAGGCAGAGAGGGCGTGCCTCAGAGTCCACCTCAGAGAAAAGTACAGACTCCCAAAGGTGAGACACTCAACACGGTAGACATCCAGTCATTTTTTAAGTAAGAAGAAATGGAAAGTGTTTGATTATCAGCAAAGGGTCACACTCATGGGTATATATATACACACACAGAGATGTACATATATATAATACATAAATATATTTATATGCCTTAATCGTAATTGAGGTATCTGATATAGTGAAAATAGCATTGAACTTGTTCATAAAAACTAGATTCCAGTCTTTTAACCTCTGAACTTGCATTTCCTCTCAACAAAATGGAGTAATACCTGTTTATGTAAATTTATCTAAAGACTATAGAACATCTATATATAAATGCACAATGGGGATAATCATCACAGCTGACATTTCTTGAGCGCCTTCCTAAGTGCCAGGCACTGTTCTAAGTGCTTGGCACATATCAATTCATTTAATCCTCAGGACAGTCTTGTAAGGTAGGTTTCTTAGAGGAAACAGAGGAAGAAAGAGAGTAACTACCCTCCGGCCAAGGGCCATGCTGCCAGGCAAAACAGAGCCCAGGGTCTTAACTTCTATGACATTCTTCCTCCACGTCAGAGGAACAATCGCTTCCTTCCTTTTGGAGATGATGTGGTGGTGATGGTCATCACCGAGCACCATCTTATCCATCCTGGCTGAGAGGACAAACTCCTGTGGGCTTTGGTCAAGTAGCTGGTTTCCAAAAGTCATGGGTCTGACTCGTAAACTAAAAACTGCTTGCAAGGACTTCCCTGGTGGCGCAGTGGTTAAGAATCCGCCTGCCAATTCAGGGGACACGGGTTCAAGCCCTGGTCCGGGAAGATCCCACATTCCGCGGAGCAACTAAGCCCGTGCGCCACAACTACTGAGCCTGCGCTCTAGAGCCCGTGAGCCACAACTACTGAGCCCACGTGCCACAGCTACTGGAAGCCCATGTGCCTAGAGCCTGTGCTCTGCAACAAGAGAAGCCACCGCAATGAGAAGCCCGCGCACCGCAACTAGAGAAAGCCCGTGCGTAGCAACGAAGACCCAACGCAGCCATAAATAAATTAATTAATTAAATTTAAACAAACAAAACTGCTTGCAGTGCCCTCTCCTGCACAACTGTTTTGACTTTGCTGCCTGGGAGGTGGGAACAGGATATGTTGACATGGTCTGGCACAGGGCTCGGATGCACTGCTCCAGGGCTTGTATCCCGGGGTGACCAAGGGCCTAGTTCCCTGCTCCCGACTCGCTTCTCATTTCCCCTACCTGGGGATCGCCCAGCTCCTCTAAATGACTCCACCTCCACCTTCTGGGTTGGCTGTCCAACTCCCCCTCCCTGAGAGAACATCTTCCACCTGGAGAAGCCAAAGAGATCCTTCCAAAGCACATGGTCTTCTCGCAGGGATGAGAGCCAGCGGGCTGGGCGGTTTAGAAAGTGCAGCTAAACCAGTTGCTTCAGTGGGTCCCCTGCAGATCCCTGGGAAAACTGACTTCAGAAGCTACAAGCTGTAAACAAAGGGAGCGAGCCCATTGCCCAAGCAAGGTCACTGCTGAAGCCACTGAAGAGGTATAGAGCCCCGCGCCCGGGAGACATTGATCCTAAGACGGACGTGCTCACTGAGGGGGGGAAACTCACCATAAAATTTAAACTCATGTTCATTTGCAACCAATGAATTTCGAAAAGAGTGCCTTGCTTTTTGCCCACCTTATTCCAGGTTAGTACTTTTTCCCACCGGGACTGCATTTTGGGAGTGTGGAGCACTTCTAACACGGTCCCTCCGCTCCTGTTGCCTGAATTTTCTGAAGCTCCCTGGGATGGTTGGGCTGTGTTTAGCAATGTGGCAGCAGATTCACGCCACTCAACTGAAGCCCCGCCCTCCCGCCTCCCGCCTCCCGCCTCCCGCCTCCCGCCTCCCGCCTCCCGCCTCCCGCCTCCGGTGCATCTGATGAAAGCACCACACATCTCGTTTGGAAGGAAGCAGAAATAAAGTGCACTTGCGTGCTTGCGGACACACCCCCACACACCATCAACTGGCTGTGTCTCTTCCAGAAAGGTGGGGCTTTTTTGTGTTTTTTAAATTTTATTTACTTTTGGCTGCGTTGGGTCTTCGTTGCTGCACGTGGGCTTTCTCTAGTTGCGGTGAGCAGGAGCTCTGCTTCCTTGAGGTGCATGGGCTTCTCATTGCGGTGGCTTCTCTTGTTGCGGAGCCCAGCCTGTAGGCGCGCGGGCTTCAGGAGTTGTGGCTCGTGGGCTCTAGAGCGCAGGCTCAGTAGTTGTGGCGCATGGGCTTAGTTGCTCCGCGGCATGTGGGATCTTTCCAGACCAGGGCTGGAACCCGTGTCCCCTGCATTGAAAGGCGGATTCTTAACCATTGCACCACCAGGGAGGTCCCAAAGGTGGGGCTTTTTAAGAATACATATATATCTGTTGTTGTTGAGGATATATTTTTGACGACTGTTCTGTTGTTTGGTGAAGATATAAGGAGAACTGGCTTTCAATTCTGGCTCTGACATCTGCCATCTCAGATGGTTTTTCAACATATCTGAGCCTCCATTTCCTCATCTATAAAATGGGGGCAGTGATACCTACCTCCTGAGGTCTTTGTCTGAGAAATAAGGTGTGCCTGACAAGGCGAGTGCCTGATGAGTGGAAAGAGCTCCATGGGTGATCACTCTAATTGCTGTTATTATCTCTATGCACAAAAGTTTTATTTCTTGATAATAACAACCAGGGGTCTTGGAGGCCTGGGGTGGGCACACTGATGTTTGTAAACAAGGCAAGAATTGGAGGTCCCTGAACCACAAGCATCAGAGCTTTGTTGGTGAGTCCACGGTCCTGCTCACCTCAGTTCTCAGGGGTGGACACCTTTGGGCTTTGTAAAATGAGTTTGATGCTCTTCAGAGAAAAAATAATTCCCAAATCTCTGAGCCAAGCTGTCCTTTGAAACAAGAGCCTTTCCAACAGAAACTATGGGAAGAGGGGAGAATTATAGCCACATAACGTACAGATTCATACACTCCCTGGAGCGATAGTGACTCTATCTGCATAGGCTACTGCTCCCTAAAGCCAGCTAGAGGAGGGGGACCCCAAAGAAATCTATACATTGTTAACGATGGAGCCCAGTGTCTTTCGTTGCATGGGTTACTGCTGCCCATGTACCCATTTTTCTACAGCTGTTTCAAATGCACAATGCATGAGAGCCCACCTGATGTTTTCATAGACCCTGAAGGAGACCTTTGAGTTCATCTAGGAATCTAATGCCGCAGCCTCACTTTAGACCTGAGGAAACTGCAGGCAATGGGGGAGGGGGTAGGGGTGCTGTGGCTAAGGGACTTCGCAAAACCCCACAGCTGTGGAGTGACAGAACCAGCATTGGAACTTGGGCCTCTCAACCACACAAAGGAGCATCTTAACACACAAAGGGATTTGGATATAGCTCCTTCTGGCCCCAAGGTCTCTGCTATTTCTACTCTTAATATTTGAGGTGCCCCAAAAGTTTTAGAGTGGTTTGGAGTTCCATGTGGTTTAAAATTATCCTGAGACTTTGGGGGAAACCGGCACTGCTCACTATTTCAGCAAAGTGTTGCAGAATCCGTCCCCCGGAGGACCAGGTGCATCACTTTTCCTGCCCCTGTGTCAGCTGATGGCTTGACCGGAGACCTGGGAGTTGCTGACGCAGTTCCAACACAATTCAAGTAAACAGTGATAGTGTGACTTGAAAGCATTCCACGTGTCATCCTTCACCGCAGAGTTTACTTTCTGGTGGAGGCCTCCCTAGGGCGCTTTATAACATGGCTGGATTTCGTAAAAATGGATGCTATACATAATGTTGCGAGACTTTGCTTATGGTGTGAAAAACCCCAACAACAACTGCCTGCTTTTTTGTAAGCACATGGATATTCTATCTAATCCAATGTGTACTATTCATAACAATGGTAATTAATAGGAAGAATGCCATAAAACGTCACCTGGATCATATTCTGCCTTGTCCAGTTCTCACCAGATGTGGCCGACTCCCCAACCTCAATGCAGGCCTTGGGCTTGGAATGCAGACCTGCCCCACTTCCTTTGCCTTGAGTGGCTGTCACAAGTTACATGCTCTCCTCCCACCCCTCTGAGGCACAGGGTACAGGGGGCCTTCAACAGCACCCATGGCTGGAAAGGGGCAAGGAGGGACAGACACTTTTCCCAGGCCAAGATCAGCCCAAGGGTGGCTGCTTCCTGTCTGTGCAGACAGGTCGCTCCTGTCCAAGCCAGATTCTGGCTTTGGTGTGGTACTCGTGGTAGGAGCCACTGCCCGCACAGGGACAGGAATCTGGGTCCTTCCAGCTCCCTGGTGTCCCCAGACACAGCCACAGGGAAATGCACCCGGGCTGCCCCAGAAGAACCACCCCTCAGATGTTCTCAGTTCTTCCCCGGGGACTGTGTGCTGTAGCAAGGGCCGTGGTGGTGCTGAGGAACAGAAATAAATTTCTGGACATGACTTTTTTTGTTAAGCCCATTCTTTTGATATTAAGGACCAGACTGTGCATTTTGTTCTAAAGCGGTCGCTGCACTAGCGAGCCTGGAAAGGCCTGGTGGGCTCTGCTGTGAGCACCTGTCACGAAGCCGGAGGCGGCAGCACACTTGAGGGACAGTGGCGGGTACAGCCTGGGAGGGCAGTGTGTGAGCAGCGGGATCCTCCCCTGGCACGCTGGGAAACAGCTAGAAAACCAAGCGTTGTAGCTGTCTCCGCAGCAGCCAGGATGGTGAGAGATTTTAAAACGACTGACTGTAATTGAGGAAGCATTGAAGGAATTGGAATATTCAGCCTTGAGAGGAGATGACTTTGGGGAAATGACGACCATGGGGGATAGTCATTTCCCAGGCCCAGAATGTCATGCTTTGGTTCTAATATTTGTATCAAGCCAGCTTCTCTAGAGGGGCCCATGCTGCTGGCTGGTATGGAACTGGCTGTAACTCTTAGGTCTTTCTTTAATTATTCAGAGGAACCCTTCATAGTGGAACCTTTAGAAAGCCTTCTGAAAAGCATGATGGGAATATAAGTGGTAGGTTTTCATCTCCTAGTTGTTCCAATAAGGAGCAAAGAGGCCCAGGAAGGCCAGGCAGTGCCCATGGGCATCACTGTGATTGGGAAAGGCCAAGGCCATGGCAATGTGTACAGTGAATTGGAGGGAAAGGGATGAGGGGCTGGCTGGTCAGTACTAGACCCTTATGGCAGCCTGGACAGGGCTGAGGGTGGCCTGGGCCAGCGAGGAGGTGGGGAAACAGATTCCCAGGTCATTCCTTGTGTCCCCTTCATGGGGCTTGCCATCGTGATTACTGCACTTATCGGATTACTCATCTGATTACCACGATTAAAAGGTGGTCATCATGGTACATATAGACAATGAATTGTTATCCAGCCATGAAACAGAAGGAAATCCTGCCGTTTGTGACAACACACATGGACCTTGGTGACATGATGCTAAGTGAAATAAGTCGGACAGAGAAAGATCCAAGGAGATCTCACTTATACGGAGAACCTAAAAAATCCAAGCTCATAGATACAGAGAACAGGTTCGTGGTTGCCAGAAGCAAGAGGGTGGGGGGGTGGGGTGTGGAAAAAACTGGGTGAAGAGGGACAAAAATACAAGCTTCCGGTTAGAAGGTAAATAAGTCCTGGGGATGTAATGTATAACATGGTGACTGTTTAAAGAAAAAAAAAGGGACTTCGCTGGTGGCGCAGTGGTTAAGAATCCGCCTGCCAGTGCAGGGGACACAGGCTCGAGCCCTGGCCCAGGAGGATCCCACGTGCCGCAGAGCAACTAAGCCCATGTGTCACAACTACTGAGCCTGCGCTCTAGAGCCCACGAGCCACAACTACTGAGCCCGTGAGCCACAACTACTGAAGCCCGAGCGCCTAGAGCCCGTACTCCGCAACAAGAGAAGCCACCGCAATGAGAAGCCCGCGCACCGCAACAAAGAGTAGCCCCCGCTCGCCGCAACAAGAGAAAGCCCACGCACAGCAACGAAGACCCAACGCAGCCAAAAAAAATTAATTAATTTTATTTTATTTTTTTTAAAAAGGTCATCAAAAGACATGAGTAGGACAGACATGGTATCGTCATTAGCAACGACCATGACCTCAGGATAGGCGGGCACATGGGAGAAGCACACACTCCGCCCCTTCTTCTGGCCTCTCTCAACTCTTCCCAGGGCAGGTGTGGATTCCTACACTGCCGCGGCGCTTTGGCTGCTTGGTCCCAGGGTCTGAGCTGCATTTCTTTCTTTTTTTTTTTTTTTTTTTTTTTTTTTTGCGGTACTCGGGCCTCTCACTGCCGTGGCTTCTCCCGTTGCGGAGCACAGGCTCCGGACGCGCAGGCTCAGCGGCCATGGCTCACGGGCCCAGCCGCTCCGCGGCATGTGGGATCTTCCCGGACCGGGGCACGAACCCGTGTCCCCTGCATCGGCAGGCGGACTCTCAACCACTGCACCACCAGGGAAGCCCTGCATTTCTCTTTTTATTAAACATTTTTGATATACAGAAAAGCACATATCATGGGTGTACACTCAATGCATCATCATGAAACTCACGCAAATCAAGGGACTTGCCCAAGGACTCAAAGTTCCCCTGAGCCTCTTTGGTCTTTTCCCAGTACTTCTTCATGCTCCATTCTTCCCCCACCCCCTCCAAACCGTGTGTCTCCACCCAGGATGGCAGACTTGAGAACTGAACACAACCGTCTAACAAAGAAAATGGTGCTGGGCGGAAAGCAAGGCTCACCAGGACCTTATTGGGCTCCTGATAACAACCTTCCCTCCCCTCGTGGTTTGCAGAATCCTCAGCCCTGGTGCCCTCTTATAAAATCCATGTTGGGTAAACAGCCGAACTAATACTATTAACAGCCCACAGGCGGTTGGACACATTCACCAGGTCCTCCAGCTAACGAGGGGGGACCCCTGGGGGCCTCATTCACAGTTCCTCACGGTCACTCGCAGCGGTTACATAACCGGCAGGAGCGGATTCTGGGCCCGTCCCCTCACCCAGGCCCAATGGAGAGCGGATTTGAGGAAGATGTCTTCCCAGGAGCCGTCAGGTCTAATGAGGATAACTGTGTCACATTTTGGAATTAGAACTGTATTTTCTAAAGAAATTATTTGGCTGGTGTTTCCTGTGAAAAAGAGTTTCAGTCGATTGCCGACGGGGCAAAGGAAATGTGGCCTCTGAAAGGAGGAGTGTAGCCCTGGTGTCCGGCAAACAGCACAGGCCTCCTCTCCGGGTTTATTGTTCACCGTCAAGGTCAACCCCGTTGGTCGTACCCTTGTCTTTGGATGGCCACTTTTCACTCATCACATAAGGAGTCAAATAAATGCAAGCATCAAATCACAGTAATCAGACGTGTTTGTGGGAAAGTATATCCGTCGTGAGGACGTTCACGTCCACCCTTATGTTGGTTTCCTCTGGTTTTCAAATTCCAGGTAATCAGGGGACTTCAACTGCCTAAAGTAACCCATGATGCTCATGTTAGATTTGGGTCTCATTCCACTAATGATCGTCTGTCCTGTGTCTTCAGCGTTTCCTCCCTATGGGCCTCTCCTTTATAAAAGAGGTCAAGTCTCTCCCAACCAAAGCAAACAGCACTTTGAACATGGCTTTCTGGGCATCTTCCTAAATTACTTGTTCCCACTGCTCTGGCGAAGGCTGCCTCCTGCCGACGCTCGGCGGTCGGTCTCAACGCGGTAGATGGTTCCTCTCTTTCCTTTGGGGACCTCCTCCTGGAGCAGCTCTTCCTGGGGCAGAAATTTCTTTGCCTCCTTTAGCTCATTGCTTCCTCCTTGGAGCCCTCTCTCTCCTCAGCTTCTGGATACGACCCTTCTCATTCTCCTTCTCCTGAAACTGTTCCTTCTCTGTCTCTTTCAAGGGTTACCCTTCCCCTGACTGCCCCCAAATTTCCGAATATCCCAGGGTGTTTCCTCCATTGCCCTTTGTCCCACTCAAGCCATCACATTCTCCCTGAACGGCTGCGTCTTCTATTGCTTTCAGCTGCCACTTAGGTGTGTGTTGATGACTCCAATCTATCTGGCCTTCCTAGACCTTCTCCCTAAATGTCACCGCTGCGTCCACCTCTGCTCGGGCACCTCTTAGCTCGGATCCAGGACAGACACCGATCCTCCCCCAGCCCTGCGCCTCCTGCAGGCTCCACCTCCACCGAGGGCTCCCCCCCAGCACTCCCCCTGGAGTCACCCTTGCCTTGTCCCTCCTCCTCCAGCCCCACATACAGCAAAGCACCAGGTCACCGTCATTTCACCTCATAAGTCATTCTCAGCTCATCCCCAAGTGCAGGGCTTGTCACTTCTCAGCAATTTTACTACAATACGTCAAGGAGATTGTTGACTTTCTCTTGCTTCCCTCAGAATTGCAGAGTGAGGTTTCCAAAATGCAAACTGATTCTGTTCCTCCCGTTTTTTATATATATATATATTTTTTAATTAATTTATTTTTTATTTTATTTATTTTTGGCTGCGTTGGGCCTTCGTTGCTGCGCGCGGGCTTTCTCTAGTTGCAGCGAGTGGGGCTACTCTTCATTGCGGTGCGCGGGCTTCTCATTGCGGTGGCTTCTCTTGTTGCAGAGCACAGGCTCTAGGCGCGCAGGCTTCAGTAGTTGTGGCACACGGGCTCAGTAGTTGTGGCTCGCGGGCTCTAGAGCGCAGGCTCAGTAGTTGTGGCGCACGGGCTTAGTTGCTCCGCGGCATGTGGGATCTTCCCAGACCAGGGCTCGAACCCGTATCCCCTGCATTGGCAGGTGGATTCTTAACCACTGTGCCACCAGGGAAGTCCCCTCCTCCCCTGTTTTTATAAAAAAAAACAACAACAACGAGGGTTTACCATGACTTTTCAGAATAAAGTCCAACCCCCTTGGCCTGTACACCATGATGTGGCTCCTAACTTTCCAGCCTCACTTCTTGCTCCCCCTCGCCTGGACTATACCACTCTCCTGCTTCGCGTCCCCTACACCCTGCTCCCTGTGACCGCTTTCCTTCCTGTAAGACGTTGGTCTAGTGCCATTTCTTCCAGAAACTTCCATGACGTCCCTCCCCTCCCCCTCCTCCATGCTCGCCTAATACCTGAGTGCAAGTCTCTTATGCCACCTTTCCAGCCTGAATACTCTCACCTGCTGGACTGTGTGCTTCTTAACAAAGGAGCTGAGGTTTTGTCTCTGTCATCAGGGCCTTGCGTGGTGTCTGACATGCAGAAGCTGCACATACACACACACACATGCACGCACACACACACACACACACCACGCACACATACATATGCACATACTACACACAAACACATAGACACACACACACACACACACACACACACACACAAAAGGTTTGCTGAATGATCGATGTCATAGGGAAAAAAGGAAAACAGAAACACACCCAAAGAACAAAGTATCAAAAACAGCAGAAGGAATCTATCAGCCATAAGAGTTACATTCAAATCAATTTTCATGAAAAGAACAAGACTGGATTCGACATTATGATTTTGTATAAAATACAGAATTACTTTATATAATAATTAAGATGTCATTTTTTTTTGCAAATAGAGGCAGTAATACATTTTAAATAAAGCCACAAGATTTTTCTCTGAAAACAAAGGTGCCCCTCTTTCTAGCCAATTCAAAATGTATATGTAAGTCAAGCCAAATTAATAAGAGAAAACAGTTCCACAATGAACCCTAATCCTATTAACAGAATTGTCAGTCTAGGTTAGTCATTGAAAAATAATGTCATGCTCCCTGCTGAGCTATACGATTTAGTTACACCTGGTGTTTGTCTGCTGTATTAAGGGCATCGTTCACTTTGAACAAAGATGAAGATAGAAGAAAATCTATCAGTAGAGTTTCTTTAAACGTAATGCATTGAAAGCTCCATTAGAACTGAATTTGAAAGTTGCCTCTAACAACCAGATTGGATTCTGTGAAGCTTTCTTTGCCCGCCTTCTTCAGGTCAGGAGCTCTCAGGGCTGCCTGGCCGGGTCCCAGACACTGAAACCTCCTGCTTCTGAGCAGCTGTTTCTGGTGGCAGCATAGGGAGGCCATCAGAGGCCCATTAGGGGCTGTCCCTTCCCGCTCCTCCCTTTGCTGCCCTAGTTCAGTTGCTCCTTTTACTCACGCCCTTGAAAGAGCCGTGGATTGAAGGTCCTGGGGGGAACCTGGGAAGGGAAGAAAGTCATCGGATCTGGATGTGTCGCTTAGCCGCACTTTCTCACTTAATCCTCACAGCCACCCTGGAAGGTAGGTAGATATCATCTCCCCTTCATAGATAAGAAGAGTGGCTCAGAGAGGGAATGGGACTTCCCAAGGTCACACAGCTGGTAAATGGCAAGATTCAACTCCAAGCCAATCCGACCCACTGGCCACATTTTCCTGCGAGACCTGGCAGCAGGGCTGGTTTCTTGTCCCCTAACAAGCAGAATGACATTTATGCAAGTATCTTCACCTCCCAGGACCTCGGTTTCCTTATCTGTAAAGGAGAGGCTTGGACAAGCGGCCTCTAAGAGCTTCTTGAGTCCCTCTGGAACGTCTGCGTAAAGGAAAGAAGTTTAAGATGTACACAGTGGGGACATTTCATCCCACGAGGGGCCCTGTGTGTGCACCCTCTCAATCAAACATTAAAAACTGACGGCTGGGAGACTTCCCTGATGGTGCAGTGGTTAAGATTCCGCGCTCCCAGTGCAGGGGGCCCGGGGTTTGATCCCTGGCCAGGGAACTAGATCCTACATGCATGCCGCGACTAAGAGTTCTCATGCCGCAACTAAGGAGCCCGCCTGCGGCAGCTAAGACCTAGCACAACAAAATTAATTTTTTAAAAAAACTGAAAACTGTATTCGAGGAGTCAAATCCACAGCCTCTGTCCCATTCTGGGTGTGCTGAGGGCTCTTTAAGTAGCTAAAGAGGGAAGGACGGTGTGGTATAGCAGAAGTTGCAGCTAGCAAGCCCGGGACAAGGTCTCAACACCAACTCATGCACTAGAATCACCCGGGGAAGCTTTTTAAAAACTCTATTGCCTGGGTCTCTGCCACAGATCCCTAGAGCCAAATATGGGGGTGGGGCCTGACCATCGTGGTTTTCGACACTTTACAAAGGATTCAGAAGTACAGAGAGGGTCGAGAACCACTGTCCCCAGGGAGAAAACATAAACTCAGTTCTTCAGCAGCATCTGATGAGAGCAAGGATGAGGATTTCTGCTGAAGCCTAGCCCCCAAGGGCCTCACACCCACCTCCCTCCTGGTCCAGCCCGAATTCCTCCTTACTTTCGGCAAAGCAGGCCATGCCCCCTTTTCCTCGCTATAGAGGCGTTTTTTGACTGGCTGTATCCTTCGATCTACACCCCACCCTCCCAATGTCTTGTAAGCTCCAGCAGGATGGGAGCCAGGGGATGCTGTCACCTTGCCTAGGGGCCAGCGTGGCTGCCTCACTCATCACCAGGACAGTGAGGGGTGGTTTGTGAAAACAGGTAACTGCTGACATTGGAGATCCTCAGAAATAGGTAAAACATCAAATATTAGATCCACTCGTCCACGGGAAAGAAATCCATTAATCCAGCGGTTTGGTGTCCTGTGGACCAAAAATAAGGAAACAAAGCAAAATCAAAGCTACCTTGTATCAAACAGACTGGTGTGTGCTTGTACACCAAGCTTGTCTGACTGGACTCTTAAGTGGTAAATACTCAGCCTTTTGATCATATAACCGTGTAAGATAGTTTATCATCAGATCTCCAGTTTGGTACAAGATGAAGGCCAGTTTATCAAGATGAGGATGTAGGAAGTCTGAATCCAGCGTCGTGCTTACCCTTCAGAGAAAGGTCAGAAATCAGTCACAGGGAATAGCAATGCAGGCTACGGGGCTATTTAAATAATGGGGCATTCAGCACTGGCAATTAAGATTATAAATCTGGTTAAAAAGCAAGAGATTAAAACTGATTCTGGTCAGCCAGCATAAAAATAATTAGCTCTTAACTGCATTAAACAATAGCGCAAGTTGATAAGCTTTCTAGAAAAGAGACTTCTGAAACAGAACCCCGAAGAATGAAGTATAGCCTATAGTTCCTCTTTATATGCTGGTTCACTTCACTTTTTCCCTCACTCACTCACTCATTCATTCATTCATTTATTCACCTACACCACGGTTCTCCGCGCCAAACTTCCCCTCCCTCCCTGGAGCTGATTTGTATTGGCTGTAACTGCGTTTGTGCTCGTGGGCTGTGATGAGGCATTGCTGCCTTTTCCTGATGCGTGAACTCTGTCAAAATATTCCTAGCATTCCCAACCTGGAGCAGCAGAAAGTCAGGAGAAGACTTTCATTGTGTGGATGGTAGACAAGGTCCTATCGGCAGGGTGGTTTGTCACGCAAGGGAGAGACAAGGCCCAGGGTCCACGGTATAAATCCCATAGACGGGCCTGAATTGCTTGCTCTGTCCCGATTTGTTTCTTAAGGGCTGGTACTCTTCCACCCTCTCTTTCACTGTGCACGCCTTCTTTCTCCCAGGGATCCTTTCAGCAGGGATCTTGACGCCGTGCTGCGCTTTTTCCTCTAAAATACTGTTGGTCCAGAGCGGAGACGCTTACAAGGCCGTTTCACAATATGTCTCGTTCAATCTGCTCAGTAATCCTCTGAGGGTCCCACCTGGTGGGCATCAAATTGTAAGGTGACTTGCCCAAGGTCACGCAGTGGGTGAAGGACAGACCCGGTCTCCCGACTCTAAACCCAGTCTTCCCACTGTCATAGCCCCCTCTGCAGATAGGGGTCGGGGTTGGCTGCAGCTTTTTGCAAAGGGGAGGGACCCTAACCCTTGGCCTGTCCTAGATCTACAGCTGACCCACAGTGCTAATGAGTCCGGGAGTTCAGGTTTCATTCCAGAGGACTTCATTTTGTCCTCTAGACCTGCCTGGTTGTCTTACGCTTAGTTACGATGTGCCCAGGGCCCAGCCCAAGAAAATTGATTCCAGGACTAGAATCATCACTTGCAGCAATGGTGCTTTGATGCACAGTCAGTAGCGTTGTCCTTCCAGAAGGATGGTGGTCACAGGACTCTCTGACCACAGCCATTGACCACACCCAGTGCCGCCCTGAGGCCGGACAAACAGCACCACCTGCCCCCGGCCCTGCGCTTTAGAAGACGCTCCTCTGTTCCTCCACCAGCCACACCTTCACAATGGGTGAGAAGTCTGCGGCCAAAGGCACAGGCCTGCCCACACCCCTCTTGTAGACCACACTCTGGCTGCCCAATGCCCTGAACTCCCTGCCTAAATGCATTCTGGGGCCTGCCCAGGCCTCTGCACCAGGTCTGTCCTCTCGAGGGTACACTGAGCTGCTGGCCTGAGTACCACTGAGCCTGAAAAGTAGGGTGGCGGTCTGCATACTAGAAACCATACACACAAGCTTCCTATGGAAGGATGGAACCAGGGACTGGGGAAAAAAGAGGTACAGGTCTAAGCCAGGGACCTCTATCAGTATTTATCCTCTGTGTCCCACAAACATTAGGGTGAGCCTGACAAGGGGTAAGGGGAGCTGGACCCTCTGGGCAGGTTTCTCCCAAAATTGAGGGCCTAGTGCTAAAAGGGAAATGAATAGGCCCAGTTTGCTAGGAACGCTGAGCCTCTGGAGTGAAGGTAGGGAGGGTTCATTCCCAGGCCAGAGGTAAGGGGCCAAGAGAGTGAGGCCTTCTGATGGGGCTGAGCACCACGTGCAGAGTCAAGACTATCCAGTGCAAATCCCCCTCCCCCTCCCTCTGAAGGTCATTACATTCAGGAGTATCTACCTTTAATTATATATAATTATATATATGCTTAATATTTTCCAGATAATTCACTTATCATTTAATTACTCTTCTGTAACTCTTAGGCAAATAACATAACCCCAATTTATAAATAAGGAAATAAAGCTCAGAGAGGTAGTGTTAGGTGCCCAAGGTCACACAGCCTGTAAGCGGTGGCAGTAACCTTCATGCTCAGGTAATCTGATTCTCAAACCAACACTTGACCTCTAGGCTGCATTGCCTCCAGTGGAGAGTAAACATAAACAAGTCAGTAGCTATGAAACAGAGCTCTTGACAGTAGAGAGGGCCTGCACATTCAAGTGTTGTTAAGGCTGCTATAGTCCCTGACAACGGGCTCACCGAGTCATTCAATAAACATCTATTGTCCGTGGCGACACGCCAGACACTCCGCTGGGTTCTGAGACTTACTGATGAGTAAGTTACAGCCCCCTGTCTTCACGGGATGTGGAGCGGGGCTTCTTAAACTTTAGCAAGCACCAGCATCACCAGGAGGGCTTGCTAAATCACAGATGGCTCGGCCCACGCCCCCAGCTTCGGAATCAGCAGGTCTGGGTGAGAATGTGCTTTTCTAACAAGATTCCAGGACATGCTGCTGTGGCTGGCCCCAGGACCCCACTTGGCTAGAAGTTGTGCCGACCCAGATCCCCTCTGTGAGTTGGGAGGCAAAGTGGAACCCCACTACCCTCCCTTCCCTGGGCCAGTGGAAGGAGGTAAAAATAAACCCGAACTGGTCCAAAGCGGCGGAGGCAGAACACTGAGCTGCCTGGTGAAGAGGGTGCTGGGGAGCACCGGCCCGGGAGCCCTCCTGAGTGCCTCGGGTCTCTTTGGGCACCAACTGGCTGGCTCGCTGGCCCTTTGGCCCCTCTAGCTGCCTGTCCCTCCAGGCCCCCAGCAGCTACTCTGTCCATGTGCAGAGATCTTATTACGAACCAGAGGGGCGGGGATACCAGAATTCCCAGCAATGCCTTTGCAAATCGTGTATGTGTGCGCAGGGGTCCCGCAGTTACGTGAACTGAGAATCACCAGGAGGCCCTGCTTTCCCTCCCGTCCCTGTAAAAATGCCCTGAGGACCATCCTCAAAGGATGCCTCAAAGGGCAACCTCGAGGGAAGGTAAATAAAAAATAAACAGAAATGGAGGATTGGCTGGGAGCCCCTGGGGATTAACTAATTAATCCCCACACCAGTTTGAAGAGGAACTAATTAATCCGTTAAGCGCCTTGAGGGGAAGAGGCCTGGCCAAGTGCACAGAGAAGCTTCTCTCACCTGGGGAGTCGCCACTGAGAGTCGCCATTCCCAGGGGTCTCCAGGGAGGGCCTGGTGAAGACCACGCCGCCCAAAGGCATCCTCGTCTTCTCAGCATCAGAAGTCGGCCTCCCGAGGTGGGGAAAGAAAGCAAGGGAGTAAATACCAAGAGGGAACTCTGTGGAGGGCAGGGCAGGTAATCTAGAAGTTTCGCGTTGGAAGGTGAGCCGCTGAGCTCCATGACCGCGTGTGGACAACACAAAAAAAGAGCTCAGAGCTGCTGAACAGGATCGGCAGAGACACCACGTCAGATCATTCCAGACAAAACTGAGACTTCTCTCTTGGGCTGGCTAACTGCCTCTGTGAAGCTAGCTCCACTGTGTTGGCAAAAGGAAAATAACTGAGCAGGGGCCAGCGATGGGGGAACCTGTCCATCACGGCCGAGCTGAGGCATCCGCCCTGGTGCCTCACATCCTCATCTGTCGATGGTGCCCTGGGGCTGCCAACATGATGGCATACCCTGCCCAGAGGGGGTTTTTACAACCTCATCCTGAGCGAAGTTCACATTGTTTTTGCCTAAACTGAAGTTTTCTGGGGGGAAAATATCAAAAGTCCTTTGCTGCATTTTGTAACAAATTATGTCAACTTTTAATGTTCAGAATAAATCTTTTTGAGTTAAAAAAAAAAAAAGTCGGCCTCTCAACCTGTTTCTGGAGCCAGGCTTGCTGTCACTTTACCCAGAGAACCAAATAAAAGGAGCCCTGGGGAAAGGCTGTGGTCTCCAGCCTCTCGAAGGCCATGGGAGACGTCTGGAGCTACAGAGCGTCAGAAGTGGGGACTTGGCGGGTGCCCAAATCTTTCTCCAATCAAATCAATGCAGTCTGCTTAAGACTGAGATGATCATTTTGCCTTTGTGTGGGTTTTCATGCCCTTTGGTAACAAATTCCAGGCTGGTCACCACATCCTTGAGGTGGGCCCTACAGTCTGCTTAGATCTTTCCCACCACTTAGACCACAAGATCACTTAGATCTTTCCCGTCATTCGCTTTTCTGGTGCTCTTTTTAAACTTCTGTGTCCCCAAAGCCCAGTTTCCCTCACGTCACAACCTCAGAAATTTATATCTGAGACCTCTCAGAAAATTATATCCAAGAGCAGTCATCTGAGAAAGGAAACCCTTGCCTTTCCCAGAGAAACTTTTTCTCTAGATTCTTCTCTGTTACAAAACAAAGGGCTCTGCAGCCTAAGGGTAAAGGGATTTCCGAGGCCAGGCGGCAGGAACTAAGAGCTCGTGGGACAGCCACAACTAGGACCACAAAAGGAAATTGTAAGGCATCGGCGACACGCAAGGCTAGACGGTGCTGGACGATTCACTTAACAAGCAGTGCGCCAGACTCGCTTCAAGGGTGATAAGGATGTAAAGTTGAGTTTGAGGCGATTCTGTGTCTAGTAGAAGGGAGGGAAGGGGCGATGGTTAAACAGCCGTTGCCCCTGAAGAGAGATGGCTGGGTCGAGGGAGCACTGTCTGGCCCTGTGAACCCAAACCCCACCCTCCAGAGTGGGATCCCTGAGTCACAACAGCCTGGGGCTGATAGAAAACAAAGCTTGCAGAGCTGCCCTGAGGCGGAGTTGGTTAAACTTTTGGGGCATCAGCACGATAGGAGAGGGATTCTTCAAATGCAGATCGCTGGACCCCCACCCCGGAGTTTCTGATTCAGTAGGCCTAGGGTGGAGGCGGGGAATTTGTCTTTCTAACATGCCCGGTCCAGGGACCACACTTTGAGAACCACTGTGCTAGAAGGTTCCAATCGACCCAACTGCAGTGAAAGGTGGCGGGGGGCGGGGGTCTCAACCGGCATGTCTGGCCTCCATAACTGGTACCAGGCCCAGGCTCTGCTGCGAGGTGGCTAAATGTTCCATTCCCTCCATCCATCCGCAACAGACCTCTATCTCCCTGCTGCTTTCAGGATTTGTGTGTTTGTTTTAGAATGGCTTCTCCATCTCCGTGTTTGTTTTGCCGCACAGAGTGAAATGGACGAGAACCAAATCCAGATGGCTGGAGATGATGTGGATTTGCCCGAAGATCTCCGGAAAATGGTAGATGAGGATGAAGAAGAGGAAGAAGATAAGGATTCTATTCTCGGGCAGTTACAGAATCTCCAGAACATGGACTTGGATTCCATCAAAGAAAAAGCCCAGGCCACCTTCACGGAGATCAGGCAGACAGCGGAGCAGAAGTGTTCTGTGATGTGAGGGGCAGGGCAGGCATGGAGGAGGCGGCCAGGTGAGGGTGGAGGTGACCCCTCCCCCGTGGAGCATCTCAAACCACATAGGCTTTAACGCAGTGAACAGTTAGGAAAACCATAGGAAAAGCTCTCTACAGACACATAGCTTGGTTGTTCTAAATGTTCCCGGTAGAACGATTAGCTAGCACCTTCCAGCAGGAATCATACTGTCCTTTTAGTTATAAGTGTGGTCAAGCATGACCTTTCAGCTGTGAGTGATGCAGAACACACCTCTGCTTGAAGATCTTCAGGATAGCCAGGAAGAAACAAAAGCGAGTGGCATTTCATCCATGACTTCCTTCTTAGAGGGCAAGGTCTCACCCTGTCCAACAATTAGCAGGACTCCAGGTCCCTTCAGAGAAAGATGTGGAAGGTCAGGGCGACCACTGGGGAGCCCAGGCTGCAGGCTCAAGGGCCGTCAAAGATCACACCACCTCTCACTCCAGGCTTCTTGATGTCGTTGATGCTTCTTGTCAAGTTTTGTGTGAAGCCAAGGAGCAGGGATGGGGTAGAAGATGAGAAGGAGGCAGAGACTAGACTTCGCCAGCATCTGCCTTGGAGACCATCGTTCTAGAAACATGTGAAGAATGGATGTGGGTGGAGGTGGGAAGTTGGGGGGAAGGGGAGGTGGAAGCTAGAGGCAGGGGGGCAACTGGAAAGGCTACCGCTGTTTCTGTATTCAGTGTCATCTCCTCTTGAACTTGGTGATAGCATGGGGACCAAAAGGGTGGACAAATAGCGTTGAGATGTTGCACCCATCTCTGTGTGTGTGTCTCTTTATCTCTCTCCTCCCCTTTTCTCTCTCATCCTCTTCTCCTCTTCTTGCTCCTCTCTCTACCTCTCCTCCTTCTTTTTCTTTCCTGTCCCTCCCCATCCCACCTCTTCAGACTGGATTCCAATAAACCATGCTATTTTCATTCTGTGCCGCAGTCTTCCAGGCTACAGTCAACCCTCCGTCTCCACAGATGCGGAACCCGTGGATGCGGAACCCAGGGATATGGAAGCCGACTGTACCATGCCATTTTATATAAGGGACTTAGCCTCCTTGGATTCTGTATACACGGCAGGTCCTGGAACCAGTCCCTGGCAGATACCCAGGCACGACCGTATACATAGATTTCTTTTGCCTGACGTTTGCTCTCTTTCAAAGGAAATTACCCCGAAGAGTTAGAACTTTCACCTCTGAGGCACTTAGAGCTGTTTAACCAAACCCAACCCAACCAAAACAAAATACTGTTTTCTCCACGAACCTTCACAGAATAAATAATTCTCAAAGACCAATTTTATCAAGAAGAACTGCTCTATCAGAGGAAAAAGGAACTAAGACCAAAAAGTTAGGGGCTAATCTGTTCTCTACCCAGAGTTCCTGCATGTGTTGTATAAGAACAAGTTTCATGTTTTGAAAATATGCAAATAAAACAGATTATTAGGGGTCCAGAATCCATGGTCTTGGGCAAAGTGTAGCCCCTCTCAGAAGTTCCTGGGAGAATTCTGGTACAGTGTTTAAGGATAATTAGCCCTCAAGTCCACTTAGTCCATTCAGGCTCAGTCCATTGTAATAAAATACCAATAGACTGGGTGGCGTATAAATGACAAACGTTATTTCTCATAGTTCTTGAGGTTGGAAGGCTGAGATCGGCACGCCAGCATGGTTGGGTAAAGACCTACTACTGGGTAGTAGAATTCTCATTTTATCCTTACATGGTGGAAGGGGCAGGGGAGCTTTTGATGAGGGGAATCTCTTTTATAAGAATGCTAATCTCATTCATAATGTTCTCTACCCTCATGACCTAAGCGCCTTCCAACGGCCCTACATCCTAATACCTTCTCCTTGTGCGTTAGGACTCAACATGGGAATTTGGGGGGGACACAAATTCAGACCATAAACCCCAGATACCATGAACATTTTTTTTAAATCATGCTCATCTGTTATCAGAACTGGCATGTGAGTGGTGATTTGTTTTATACCAGAAACTTTAAAACATTCACAATTTTTTAAGACAATTTTTAGAGCAGTTTAAAGTTCACAGCAACATTGAGAGGAAGGTACAGAGATTTCCCATATGCCCCCTGCCCCACCCCCAGACACAGAGCCTCCCCCACATCAGCATCCTCAGAGTGCAGACATTGAAAACATTCACAATTTTAAAACTATAAATAATAGATAAGATTTATTTTCAGTTCAGTACCTGACTCTGCCCTATAATTGGAAACGTTGGTGAATGGGTGACGCACGTGACCCTGCTTTGTACACTTTGTTGTGACATAAGTACTGTGACTGCCAAGTTATTCCCAGACCAGTTGCAGGATGGCGTAGAAGACTTGCTTTCTTGTCAAAGATGTAGCCAGTGCTGCTCAGAAAAATCACTACATTGACACTTCACCTTGACAACCCAAATTGCTCCAATACCATTTGGTCCCTGCCACAGTGGGGCTGTATAACTCCTAGAAGACTCTGGCCATGGTTATCTGATTCCTATCATATGACGACACACCACACCACTTTACACCATACAGCCTCACTCCATGGCGTATCACACCACACCACAGCACACCAGACACCACCACCCCATCAATACAGTGTCTCAGGTGTATGGGCTTGGGGCAGGGAAGGGCCTGTATTAGGGCATTCAGAAGGCCTTTTTCCCTCTAAAGGGTAGATGTGTCTATGCCACGGGATGGACACAAAACAGAGACTCCAACAATTATAAAGGACCAGGAGGGAATCTATTCTAAAATCCCACCCAGTAAAGGGGCCTCTTCTACAACAGCCTAGTTGAGGCTTATCTGAAAGCTCCCAGTGGTACAGAATTCACCACCTGCTGCTCCAAGGGAATTCAGCCACCACCCCTTCCATCTGTGGACACCTTTAATTGTTAGAAAATCCTTCCTTGTCTTAAGCTGAAATTGGCTGCTTCTTCGGCCCCTTGGTCATGATTCTGTTGTACGGCGCTCCACAGCTATGCCTCAGTTCTCACTCAGTTTCCTCTTTTCCAGTGACGACATCCTCAGTTCTTTTCTCAATTCTCATCACACAGTATCGACACGGTTAACCCACCAGGCGATCCTGCTCTGATTGCCACTGTCCACTAGTGAAGGCAACCTTGCAGAAGACTCTGATGCTATCACTCTCCACACCTTGCCACCGGACTTGATGCTTGCAGCCATTCCTTTGAGCCGACTGGTAGTCAGGAATCGGGATTCTAGCACAAGTTCTGCTAGTGTGAGACCTTGAACAAGTCATTGATTGTCTCTGGAAATTCATTTTCTCAATAGTAAAAATGAAGGGGCTGGGTTACTTTACATTCTATGATTCATGCTATGGTCTCGGGGCTGGTCAATATCCAATGCAGATTTATCTTATGAAAGAGAGCAGATTGGCAACAGTCGCCGTCACAGAACTAGGTTTCTGTCCCTTTACTAACGCCAGCTGAGCAAAGAGACAACAGGCCCCAGGGGTGGTGAGGGGACAGAGTTTTTGTAGGTACTAGAAGGGAAAAGAGCCAGGAACACAGAGGGTTGCCTGTGGAGAGAAAATCTGGAGGTCAGGTAGCATTTCTAGCTGGGTGGAAGGAACCACAGTGGCTCTGGGAAGAGGTGCAGAAGAACGAATTCCAAGAAGACAAATTAAATGGACTTTCCAGTTTGCCAGGACTTAGTCTAGTCCTCAATTAGATATGCACTCTTACAGCATAATGAAACAGGAGGTCTTCTTTTGAAAGAATATTGACATAGTGAGCTCAGCCATTCAGAGGCCAACTAATCCAGTTTGTGAGTTATATAAGCACTTCAGTTTTTGCTCCTGATGCTAGAAATCTGCCAAATCACCGCTTACAAACGGAACCATCAGAGACAGGGAGAGGAGTAAGATTAAAAATGAACAAACACGGACTTCCCTGGTGGCGCAGTGGTTAAGAATACGCCTGCTAATGCAGGGGACACAGGTTCGAGCCCTGGTTGGAGAAGATCCCACATGCTGCGGAGCAACTAAGCCTATGGGCAACTACTGAGCCTGCGCTTTAGAGCCCGCAAGCTGCAACTACTGAGCCTGCGTGCCACAACTACCAAAGCCCGTGCTCCACAACAAGAGAAGCCACCGCAATGAGAAGCCTGCGCACCACAACGAAGAGTAGCCCCTGCTCACCACAACTAGAGAAAGCCTGCATGCAGCAACGAAGACCCAACACAGCCAAAAAAAACCTAAATAAATTTATATTTAAAAAAAGGATCACTCACAATCCCACCATCAAGAGTCAAAAATTAAAAAACCCCACAAAAACCGTGTATCTGACAAAAGACTGGAATCTGGGAGATATATATGTCTTTTTTCAGGTATAATTATATATAAATATATAGTTTATGTATTTTATATAAATTACATATATATATCTTGGATTCCAGTCTTTTGTCAGATATAAATTATATAATTTATATAAACATATATATCTGAAACTCTTACAACTCAGTAATAAAAATTTTAAAAACAGAAATAGAAAGGCAAAATATTTGAGTAAGACACTTAACAAAGGAAGGTACACAAATGGCTAAGCATATAGAAAGGTGTTTGCTGTAATTGTCAGTTAACATTAAATCCAATCACAAAATGACATTTTCTTTTTTTTTTTTTTTTGGCCGCGCTGCTTGTGTTGCTTTTTTTTGGCTTGTGGAATCTTAGTTCCCCAAGCAGGGATCGAACCTGTGCCCCATGCAGTGGAAGCATGGAGTCTTAACCACTGGACCACCAAGGAATTCCCTTTTTCTTCCTTTTTCCTTTTTCTTTTTTTACAGAATGACATTTTACCACAGACCCACTAGAGTATTTAAAATTATAAAAACTGACAGCAGCAAGTGTCGGTGAAGATGTGGTACAACTGGAACTTGTATATTGTTAGAGGGAGTGTTAACTAATGCAACCACTTCTGAAAAAAGTTCTGGAAGTTTCATATAAAAGTAACATACTAAACTGAACTGCATCTGACCTAGCGTTCTACTCGCAGGATTTGAAAGCACATGTCCTCAAAAAGATGTGTCTAATCACCAAGGGGTGAAAGTGGCAGGGGGGTGGGGGGTGGGGTGAAATGGGAGATTGGGATTGACATGTATACACTAATATGTATAAAATGGATAACTAATAAGAACCTGCTGTATAAAAAAATAAATAAAATAAAATTCAAAAAAAAGATGTGTCCAAGAATGTTGACAGCAGCTTTATTCATAAGAGTCAGGAAGTAGAAACAGTTCAGGTGTCCATCAATGGGTGAATGGATAAACAGCCATGGAATAGTCTACAACTCAGCAATAAAAATGAATGAACCTCTGATACACAAAACAGCATGGGTCAATCTCAAAAGCATCAAGTTGAATGAAAGACATCTTGGGCAATGTACCTGCTATACTATGCCATTTGTAAGAAGTTCTTGAACAGGTAGACTATTCTATGTTGAAAAATACCAGAACAGTGTTTGCTTCTAGGGGAATGGTGGTGAGCACTGACTGGGAAGGGGCAGGTGCGAATTTTCTGGGGTGATGATAATGGACCCTGTCTTGATAGGGGTTTGCTATAAAAAAGCATATTAAGCCATATGTCTTTGTGAAACATTAAATAGTACACTAAGATGTATGTCTTTCACCATATGTATGTTTTACTGAAAAAGTAAAAGAGAATCCTTAAAAACGATTGAACTCTAGGTCTTCCCTGGTGGCACAGTGGTTAAGAATCTGCCTGCCAATGAAGGGGACACGGGTTCGAGCCCTGGTCCTGGAAGATCCCACATGCTGTGGAGCAACCAAGACTGTGCACCACAACTACTGAGCCTGCTCTCTAGAGCCCATGAGCCACAACTACTGAGCCCACATGCCACAACTACTGAAGCCTGCGTGCCTAGAGCCTGGGCTCCGCAACAAACAGTAGCCCCCGCTTGCACAACTAGAGAAAGCCCGCGTGCAGCAACGAAGACCCAACGCAGCCAAAAATAAAATAAATTTAAAAATAAAAACATATAAATATTTAAAAAAAGTTTTTTAAAAAAACAAACTATTGAACTCTAGCCAGTGATATGCCTGCATTTGTGTATTTGGGGCTGAAATGCACTGAAACCTGAAACTTACTTTAAGAAATACAAAACAAACAAACAAAAAACAAGAGATGATGGGTAGATAGAGGGATAGGTAGATGAATAGATATGATAGAACAATATAGAAAAATATTAATTTTAAAATCTAGGTGGTGGATACATGGTGTTTACAATCCCTTCAACTTTATTATATGTTTTTAAATTTTCTAAATATATGTTTCATATTTTATAATTAAATTTGGGGGCAGAATGAATAAACCTCTCTACTTTAGCAGCTCTAGTGAAAAATGTATGATGGGAAGAAAGGCTGAAACAAACGAGTGAAACAAAGTTGTAATGTAAATTGATCCAGCCACTGTGGAGAACACTATGGATGTTCCTTAAAAAACTAAAAACAGAACTACCATATGACCCAGAAATCCCACTCCTGGGCATATACCCAGAGAAAACCATAATTTTAAAAGAGACATGTACCCCAATGTTCATTGCAACACTATTTACAATAGCCCGGGCATGGAAGCAACCTAAATGTCCATCAGCAGAGTAATGGATAAGGAAGATGTGGTACATATATACAATGGAATATTACTCAGCCATAAAAAGGAACGAAATTGTGCCATTTGCAGAGACATGGATGGACCTAGGGATTATCATACAGAGTGAAGTAAGTCAGAAAGACAAAAACAAATATTGTATATTAACACATATATGTGGAATTTAGAAAAATGGTATAGATGAACTTATCTGCAAAGCAGAAATAAAGACACAGACATAGAGAACAAACGTATGGATACCAAGGGGGGAAGTGGGGAGGTGGGATGGACTGGGAGATTGGGATTGACATGTACACACTTCTATGTATAAAATAGATAACTAATGAGAACCAGCTGTATAGCACAGGGAACTCTACTCAGTGCTCTGTGGTGACCTAAATGGGAAGGAAATCCAAAACAGAAGGGATATATGTATACATATAGCTGATTCATTTTGCTGTACAGCAGAAACTAACACAATATTGTAAAGCAACTATATGCCAATAAATAAATAAATAAACAAATAAAATACACTCAATGAAAAAAATTAAATTAAAAAAAAAAGTTTGGGATTCTCCATGCATTTTAAGTTTTCACTTTCTTCTCTGCCTAAGTATTCAAATAAAGGACAGATATTTGTTTCATACTCTTGTGTTCATATGTAGAACTTTCATTTAAGAGTTCAAAGCATTGAACAATGTGTAAATATTACTCCCACAAAAAATGAAAGTTTCTACAAGAATTTCATATCTCTTAATGCATTTAAAATATAAAAGTTAATTCATGTACCCCAACATTCATAGCAGCACTATTTACAATAGCCAAGACATGGAAGCAACCTAAATGTCCATCGACAGATGAGTGGATAAAGAAGACGTGGTACTTATATACAATGGAATATTACTCAGCCATAAAAAGAGAATGAAATAATGCCACTTGCAGCAACATGGATGGACCTAGAGATTATCATACTAAGTGAAGTAAGGCAGAGGAAGATAGATATCATATGATGTCGCTTATATGTAGAATCTAAAAAAATGATACAAATGAACTTATTTACAAAACAGAAATAGAATCACAGATGTAGAAAACGAACTTATGGTTACTGGGGGGGAAGGTAGGGGAGGGATAAATTGGGAGATTGGGATTGACGTATACACACTACTGCATATAAAATAGATAAATGGGGCTTCCCTGGTGGCGCAGTGGTTGAGAGTCCGCCTGCCGATGCAGGGGGGCACGGGTTCGTGCCCCGGTCCAGGAAGATCCACGTGCCGCGGAGCGGCTGGGCCCGTGAGCCATGGCCGCTGAGCCTGCGCGTCCGGAGCCTGTGCTCCGCAACGGGAGAGGCCACGACAGTGAGAGACCCGCGTACCGCAAAAAAAAAAAAAAGAAAAAGAAAAGATAACTAATAAGAACCTACTCTAGAGCAAAGGAAATGTGCTACTCAATACTCTGTAATGACCTATATGGGAAAAGAATCTAAAAAAGAGTGGATATATGTATATGTATAACTGATTCACTTTGCTGTACAGAAATTAACACAACATTGTAAATCAACGATACTCCAATAAAAATAAAAAAGAAAGAAAGAAAGCGTTCTAAGAGATAGATGAAGGGTTCTGAGTAGAATCTGAGTGGAATATGTCTCTGCTACATAACAGGTATTCAAGTTACATTTGATGAAAGAATGGATAAACATTATATATATATGTCAAAATGAAATAAATATACTCACTGTCTAACCACAGGAATTCTGGAAGGAAAAATCATGTCTTCTTGTTCTCTTAGGGATTTAAAAGACTAGCGCTTCTAGGTGTTCAAGTCAAAAGTCGTGTTTTGTGTGGACTTTCAGATCCAGTGCAACAATAAATGCAGAATGCGGCTACTGCAGTCTTTCTGTTTCCCCTCCCTCCTCCCCCACCCCCACCTCCTCCGGACTGGCTTATTTCACTTAGCATAATGTCCTCAAGCATGTGTCCGAATTTCCTTCCTTTTATGGCTGAATAATATTCTGTTGTCTGTAGATACCACATTTTGCTTATCCATTCATCCACTGATGGACACTGGCTTGATTCCACATTTTGGCTATTGTGAATAATGCTAGTATGAACATAAATATCTATTTTAGTCCCTGCTTTCATTTTTTTTCAGTGAAATTGGGTGGAATTCCCCCCAGAAGTGGAATTGCTGGATCTTCCTTACATTTTTGTCTACATTAGAAATGGCAGTTTGGGGAGCCACAGAAATGGTTTGGAGGAGGTAATAAAATTTAATCTGAAATTAAATTCAGATTCAGAAATCTTGACATTTGTTTTGCCTCTTCAAAAATCTTTTATTATGGAAAACTTTCAAACCTAACCAAAAGTAGAAATATAAGTATAACAAATCCACTTGGACCCAAGTTTAGCCCCTTTACCCTACTCTAAAGTGTTGCTATTCTTGGAAAACTCTATATTGTCACAATTTCATCTATAAACTGAAGACATCATTCTTAGATGGGGTCTAAGTCCCTGAGCTATAGAAGGATAACACAAGTGTACACAGTGATGCTTGCTTGTTTTCTTAAGTCATTTTAGAAACCTTAAAAGATTTCCAAGTTGTGTTTCTTTAAAGCTCATTCCTTTAACTTACAACACATACACCCTGCAGTAAGTGTGGGTCAGCTCCTGACATTTGAATAAAGATAACGTCTGGGGAGCGTCTTGAAAACCCTATTGAAAGCATCTGGCGGTTAAAAGGGGCTAATTAGATTGGTCAGGACATATAAGATCAGCATTTTTAGGGCTTAAGGGGTCAAAGGAGAAAGTACAACAAAAATTGACAAACAAGTGTCCATAAAGTTGCAGTCAACTGTAAAAGCTAATAGTCTGCAGTAAAGATGCAGGGGCCACTCTGGAAAAAGAATGGCATTCCCTAAGATGGTACACCCCGGCAAGAGAGAAGCGGGGTGGCGGGGGCTCTCAGCAGACGGCAGAGGCACTGCGTAGAGCCCTGTCTCCTCATGTGATGAACACTCACATCAAAGGCCTTGGAGGCAACCCCGGTCAGAGCTGATGCTAACAAGACTGGAGTGGACTGAACTGACTTTTGAAAGTGATCAAATGATTTCTGTGGACTATTTGGGAAGGAAAGCAAAGCACTTTGACATTTCCAAACATCTGGGAAGTAATATTTTAGAAAAACTCCAGAGGACTGATTAAAAGAATGTGAAAAAAAAATGTATACTCATGCTAATTAATAGCTGTGTGAAATGAGACAACTTACTTAATCTGTTTCCTCATCTGTGAAATAGAGTTCCTTGCAGTTATTCATTACATCAACCACCACTATGCACCACATATGTTCTAGATGCCAGGGATCTAAAAACAAGGTCCCCGTTCTCATGCAGCTTAGATTCTAATGAGGGGAGACAGGTAACGAACAAATAAACAAATAATAAGTAAAATAGTTTTGGAGAGGTGCTATGAGACAAATAAAATGACAAGAACGATCATGTAAACATTTGGGTGAGGGTATCGCAGGCAGTGAGAATAGTCAGTGCAAAAGTCCTGAGGCAGCAAGGGGCTTGGGTGATTTCACGAAGAGAAAAAAGGCCAATGTGGCTATAGCTCAGTGAGCAAGTTGGAGCAGACAGGAGAGTGGTCAGAAGTATTCAAGGAGGCCATGTGAAAAGTGGGGAAGAGGTAAGTCTTACAGAGCTAAAAGGGCTTATGGATTACGGGTGGTACAGGGGAAAAAAGCATTATAATAATATTGACCTTACAGGGTGCTGTGAAGATAAAATGAGAATTGGCTCCCTGGTAACTGTCCTTTCGAAAAGAGGAGGAGAGAAGAATCCTGGAGACGGCCAAACTCTGGGTGGGAGATGGGTCAATGCTGCTGCAAAATGGGCATTCTCAGATTTGCCGTCTTAGCACTCTAAGAGGATTGATGGCCTTCAAGACCATCATCCCCTGCAGATAAATGTCTCTTGTACTTCCCCTAGTCACTCCGGATTCAATTAGTTTAATTAGAAAACAAGTAAAGAGGAATTATCTTAATATAGCTTTGCTTCTAACAACTCAAAAAAGGCCATTTCTTTGGCAGAAATCCAGGTTTCCCCTTATTTACATATTCTGAGATAATGATGTAAATGTCCCATTTTTTGGCAAACGGTGGACATCTCTTGCCCATGAGATCATATTTTAGTTTTAATAGTAATGATACTTTCTGATTTCTTCACTCCTTAATGGAGTAGGAATACGCTAGTAAATATTTTGAAAACGTTAATGGGGGTTGGGGAGGGGGGAGAATGTCCTGATTTTTAGCGCTTGCTAACTTCAGTGGTAAAAATACTCCCACTGTGGCTGATTTCAAGCTACTAATGTGAACTCAGAGCTGGGAAGAGATGCTAACTGTTGGCTCTCACAAGCCAGGAAGAGCTGATTCCGGCAAACCAGTGGGTAGAAATATCAGTTGTTTGCCCAAACGCCCTGCAAATCTATTGCCAAGGGAAGTTTTCTCCTCCACAGAGGCTACTTGAATCCGCATCAGCTGCAAAAGCAAGCTCAGGACCAAGGTAATCGTGTTGATAAATGACTGGGGAGTAGTGTGAGGAGTAACTTCATTGTGTGCAACAAGCATATTGCTCAGGGTTCAAGCACAGGTTCAAGGTCTGCGTGCAAGCACGGGGCAGCCAGTGGAGGCTCCTGAGGGCTGAGCAGCAGTGGGAAAGCCGCAGCAGCCTGGCGGAGTCTGGAGACTGGCCTCTAGCCCAAGCCCTGCTTCAGATGCCCTGTCTCGTCTGGGGCAGATCGCTTAACTCTTCTGGGTCCACATTTCCACGTCAACAAAGGAAAAGTGGAGGCTAGAAGTGAAAGAGCAGACACGATCCTCACCAAGATTCCTCTTATAATTCTTAAGCCTACGGTCCTCTGAAATAACAGAAAACTAAATCAGAGGTGAATTTTCAAGATGTTGTTCCCAAAATATTGTAATTGGGCAACAAGGGGAGTGCCAGAGGAGGACAGACATCTTGCTAATTACTGGCTGGTCTGCAGAGAGCTGTGGTCCCTGTTTTACACCAAAGGAAGCCTTGCAGACTCTAGGTCCATCCACCTCACTACAAATAACTCAATTTTGTTTCTTTTTATGGCTGAGTAATATTCCATTGTATATATGTGCCACATCTTCTTTATCCATTCCTCTGTTGATGGACACTTAGGTTGCCCTAGAGTCTGTCATACAGACTGAAGTAAGACAGAAAGAGAAAAACAAATACCGTATGCCAACACATATATATGGAATCTAAGAAAAAAAAAAAAGGTCATGAAGAACTTAGGGGTAAGATGGGAATAAAGACACAGACCTACTAGAGAATGGACTTGAGGATATGGGGAGGGGCAAGGGTAAGCTGTGACAAAGTGAGAGAGAGGCATGGACATATATACACTACCAAACGTAAGGTAGATAGCTAGTGGGAAGCAGCCGCATAGCACAGGGAGATCAGCTCGGTGGTTTGTGACCGCCTAGAGGGGTGGGATAGGGAGGGTGGGAGGGAGGGAGACGCAAGAGGGAAGAGATATGGGAACATATGTATATGTATAACTGATTCACTTTGTTATAAAGCAGAAACTAACACACCATTGTAAAGCAATTATACTCCAAGAAAGACGTTAAAAAAAAAAAAAGGAAGCCTTGCAAACAGGGCATTACTGCCGGAAAACACAACCACTCCCAACTACCCTACATTTCATTTTTGTTTTTAGATGAAATGTCTGTTTCCATATGCCCTTCCAATAGGGCTCTCAATTCAGCCAGAGATGCCTGTGAGGCCCATCTCTTCACTGATTTATGTATTTTAGCCACAATTATGTTATGGGATTTTTATTCACTGCAGATCAGCTTGCGTGATCTTTGTTCCCGGGTCAAACCCATGCCCCCTGCAGTGGAAGCCTGGAGTCCTAACCACTGGACTGCCAGGGAATTCCCAATACTTATTTCAATTTAGTCTGAAAATGGTAGAGAAGATTCAGGTGTTCATATTGACTAATAAACTGGTATATAGGAAGGGTGTTGATCATTTGTGCCAATTTTATGGAAGTGACAAGGGATATAAGTTGTCTACTTATAAATATGGAGTTTCTGATAAGCATCTCCAAGGACATTTTCTTGATATACCTTCCGTCCTGCTTCTAGTAGGGAAATGTTTCATCAATTGGGAAGATCTGATAGTGAGAGATGAACAAGCATAGTATATTTTATCTCTGGACTCAATATGTCAATATTAAAGAGAGTTTAGCTATTGATTTTTTTTTTTTTTTGCAAAGACTGTCAGCAGCTTGTATACTGTGCTCATGACATACGATAATAAACAGTAAAGGGACTTCCCTGGTGGCATAGTGGTTAAGACTCCACGCTCCCAATGCAGGTGGCCCGGGTTCCATCCCTGGTCAGGGAACTAGATCCCACATGTATGCCACTAAGAGTTTGCATGCCACAACTGAGGAGCCCGTGTGCCACAACTAAGGAGGACTTGAGCCTCAAATAAGGAGCCCTTGAGCTGCAACTAAGATCTGGTGCAACCAAATTAATTAATTAATTTTAAAAAATAGTAGAGTATAGAGGAGAATACATTGAATCAAAGAAGGACAAAATAAATGACACATGGTAAATGCTTAAACATATATTGTTCACAAACCCTAAGAGTGAATTGGAACTCTGGGAACAGAGAGAGAATTCCTTAAACTTTATAAGGCAGCCTTGGGAAGTTGAATGGTATACTTATTTTTTAAGCATATCTGGCATCATTATAATTGACCAAATAAATTACTGGCTGCACATCACACCTTTTTCACTCCCACCTCCCTCAAACTCTGAACCACATTATTCCTGTGCCCTTTGACTCCTAAATTTTTTTACTCTATCTGCTAGTTCTCATGTAGCCACAGGAGAATCAACTGTGAATATGTATATACACCCACCGTATTGGGAGGTGGTATACGCAGTGATTAGATGGATATTCCTGAAAAAACACCAGGGTTCAAGTCCTGGCTCCTGGCTCCACCTGAAACCAGCTGTACAACCTTAGGTGAGTGACTTATCCTCTCTGAGTCTCAGACTCCTTATCTGTAAAGTGGAGATAATAATCGTGTCTACCTCACAGGGTTATTGTGAGAACTAATTAGGTAATCTACATAAAGGACTTGGAAGAGTGCCCACTAGCATATTGTTAGTATTCAATAAATAATAACTGTTATTATATATACATATATTTTGCTTAACTCTTGACAGCTGAATTTGTTGAACTTCAGTGTGTGTGTGTGTTTAATGATTGCATGAGTTGAGTTTTGCTTTGGTTACAACTAAAGTTAAGTTGCTTTGGCCAAATGAACGTGTATCAGCTTGTGGGAGGAGATGGTCCTCCAGTGTGGTATGAGACAGATGGAGTTATTCCAGGATTAAAATACATCTACTAAGAGGATAGTCTCCATGCAGACATCGAGTTGGTTTTATACACTTTATGGAGTGATAACCCATAAGTCCTCCAACAGACACTTTTCTCGCCCAAACCTAAAACATTGCTTCAAGGTGAAATTACTAGACTCAAATGCCATGAGCTCACTTGTGAGTGTGCCCCCTGCCCACCCAGGGTACAGAAAATTCACTCCATATATGCCCATTTTCTCAAGAGTGCTGTGGGTGAAGCAGTCCACCTAGAATGCTTCTAGAAAAGGGACCTCCTGTATACATCCAAGATAAAAGAGCCACTTTGATGGCGGGTTATGTTTAGACTTTGTTTTCTTCGTGCTAGCCAGTCCCTAGCCCCTTTCTCCTCAAAATCTCCCCAATCCAGTTGTCATTCTAGATTGTCTACCCCACATCAACTGAGCCTCCCCTTCTTCAACATCCCTGCAAGCCTCAACCACTCTCATTTTCCTTACTTCTGGAAATGTTTCTCCAAACCATGCCAAGTTGAAAGGGGCTCTAGCTGCCTAAAGTTCAGCCCGTGTGTTGGCAGCTGTGAGGAGGGAGTTTTCTTTGATCCACCTAATGAATTAATGAATTAAACAGAGGTGGAGTTCAGAAGCCAGGCTCCTTGCTTTTGCCGAAACTGGGTTGGGTATGAGCTGGCGTAACTGCTGGAAAAATGCAGCTTTGGGCTAGAAGAATTAAGGACATGGACGAATCCATTCATCTTCCCTAATCGAGTTCTTGGGAAATACACATGTAGATTAGCCCCTAACAATGACCCCCGGCTGATTGCTTGGAGTACCCTCCACTGTGCCCACAATAGTATTGACTAGCTCTTTATGTCACGTACAAAAGAAGTCCCAACCTCCCCTTGTCCTGCTTTGCCCTGTTTCCCCCGTGGTCCCTCGCCAGTGGCTGTTGAAGTCTTTGCTGCTTTTCTCCTGAGACTCTGAAATAAACAGTAAATAAAAGCTAACCTCACCTGGACCTATTAGGGAGAGCTGGGCAGTTCCAGAGGGAATTAACTTTGGAAAACAAGGCCATAAGCCCCTTAGCGTGTGGGCAGGAGCTTTGTTTAGCAGTGATTATAGAGATCAGTTTAATATTGGGGGAGTTTACATAAAAAGCATACTCAGAGGGGAAACAGCAAATACCAATTAATTATCCCTATGGCTGCCCTCTGGTCACCAAGGCGGCAGCATCTCAACCACCTGGCCTTTGTAACTGGTTCGTGGGACCTTGTGGGGTGCCACCAGATCGTTTTGGGGGAGAGTGCCTTTGACAGCCTAGAAAATGCGAAAAGAGGCCAAGTGGCAGGCTTCCCCTGCACTGGGGCGGGAACCTCCAGAGGGTTCGTCCTGTCGTCCTGGACACCAGCGCCCAAAGGCCACTGTCTACAAGCTCTGACTGCGTTTCTTTGGGAAACGAAGCTGCCTCTTCCTCAGCCTCTTACGTGCAGGATCCAGTCTCCAGGAAGGATTAAAGACGGACTGCAGACTAAGATGTGTTTTGATTCTGTTCAAAAATATCACACTCTGCCGTAAGAATTACAAATGAGGGGCAGCCAGAGAGCACTGGACAAGGAGTTGGCCACTCTGAGTTCCAGTCCTGTCCCTTCCACTTAAGAGCTGTATCACTTTGAGCCTCAGTTTTCTCTTCTGTAAAATGGGGACAAATATATTTGTCCTGCTCACCTCACAGGGTTGTGAGGCTAGGATGGCATGAAGAATGTGCTGAATACCATAAAGTGATACACAAAAACTGTCATGTGTATTGATTTTCATTAATTTAGCTTTTACTTGAAAAATAGTTTCTCACTTGAATCAGCAGCTTAATTCTACCTACTGTAAACTCACGTTTGCTGTTTTAATACACCTTTTTACAGTTTTATTAAAAATAGAGAAATTGGTGTACTGAACCCCTCCCATGTGCCCATCACGGAGAAATAACCATTTCCATTTAAAGATCCTTAACATAGTTACATGTCCTTTTAAATGTCCTTCTAACATTCATTTAAAGGTGGAGGACCCTAAGATACAGGTTTTTCTTCGGTTTCCTTTGTCTTGTCTCTCAGGCTGGACGTTAAACTCCTTAAGGCCTGTGGCCCCAGCCTCTCTTTTCTTTTGTGATGTTGACATGGCCCACATCAGTGCCCGACCCTCAGAAGGGACCCATGAACTGCTCGTCTCAATGCAAAATGAAGTCAACCAACGTTGTAGAGGCAGGGGTGGGGGGAAGGGGAGACGCCCCTGCGTGGAGATCAGAGGGCCTCTGCAAAGGAGATTTTACAAATCTCTGTTTTGTATCTCCATGAGATGATGGATGTTAACTAAACTTACTGTGGTCATCATTTACGTGTGTATATGTGTCAAATCATCACGCGGCACACCTTAAACTTACACAGTGCAGTATCTCAATAAAACCAGGAAACAAAAGAGAAAGAATCTCTGGGTCCTGCAGATTTTATTAGGAAAGCATTTGGGTTCACATTTCCCGCCAACATTTCAGTGAGGGCAGGGGCTGCCTCGGGCCTGGCATCAGCTTTGAGAAGAGCCGGCCTTTACAGTGCTGTTCACAGCACTGGGCGGGATGTGAAGAAACAAAACAAAACCATCCGCCCGCACAAATCATCTTCCCACTTGGCCTATGAGTCACTCTGGGCCTCGGAAGCCTCGCGGGGTCCCCTTTGCCAGCGGATTGTGCCTATAGCCCCCAGAGAAGCGCGAGGCCTTGCACCCTGACGAAGGTCCTTCCCCCCTCAGCCTGAGGTTGGGTCATCTCCTTGGCCTGGAAGATGGTTTGGAGGGAGGGTTCCCTCAGGACAAATAGTCTGCGAGGGTGACAACCCCTAGCGGGTCTCCCACCGGCTTGAGCCCGGCAGCGTGTCCGATTCGGCGCCTTCCAGCCTCCTGCTGGGCCGTGGGACCCTTGAAGTCGCCAGGCCTGCGAGCACAGATGGTCCCACCGTCTCCGGGGGCGGGCGCCGGGGTCAGGGGGCCTGCGGGCGCGCAAGTCCGAGGGGGCAGGGAGGAGTAGTTAAATCAGATATAGACAAACAAAATAAACCCGAAGTCCGAGGCTTCGGACTACGGAGCCGAAAGAGGATTGCCGGTGGGGCTAAAAAGAGGAAGAAAGAGGGGAAAATTCAAACTGGGAAGAAGCGTGGACTGACTTCCGAAGCCAGAAAGCCGGGGAGCCTGCTCTCGGTCTTTCCAAGGGTCGCCCCTGGCGCTCAGCCCGGCGCAGGAAGCGCGCCTCGGGGCAGAAGGCGAGCCTGGGCCGAGGGAGAGGAGCCGAAGGAGGGAGGCAAGCCCGAGGGGGAGGTGGGACCGAGGGCGTCGGCCCCACTGAGGCAGGACTGCGGGGAGCGGGCCCTCGGACCCGGGTCCCCGGGCCCGTCAAACATGCCCCAGCGGTCTCAGCAGTGTTCGGAGCTGATCGAGAGGTGGGAGGTGGAAGGTTCGGAGTGCCGGCCCAGCCCGGGGTGGGTGGGCGAGGACCCTGAGACTGGGCGAGGGAAGGACCCGCCCCGCTGCGGGGGGAGGGACCAGGGAAGAGGCTGGGTACCGGGCGAGAGGGGAGGAGCCGGGGCGACCCGGCTTGGAGCCTTCAGCTCCCGGAGACCCAGCCGCCGGGAGTTGAAACTCCGACTCCCGCCGGGACCTAGGCGGCCGCGGGCCGAGCGCTCGCCCTCCTCTAGCGCGCGCGGCCGGGGCCCGCATAGCCCGCGGAGCTTGACCTTGAGTCAGGACCCCTCGGGTTGGAAGACCGCACCCGGGAGGGGCCGACTTCCAGCCTCTCGCTCTCGGTCTTCCAAGCAGGCGCCGCTGCGGAGAGCGCGGGCCGCGCCCTCCGGCGTCCCGGCGCTCCCCATGCACCTGCCCGGCTGCGCCCCAGCCATGGCCGACGGCAGCTTCTCGCTCGCCGGCCACCTGCTCCGCAGCCCGGGCGGAAGCACCTCGCGGCTGCATAGCATCGAAGCCATCCTGGGATTTACCAAGGACGACGGGATCCTCGGTTCCTTCCCGGAGGAGCGGGTCGCCCGGGGTGCGAAAGAGCGGGATAGGAGGCCGGGCGCGCGGACCTCCTGCCCCAAGGCGCCTGCAGGAGGCGCCGAGCCCTCCACGCCGCCCGCCCCGGCACCGGCTCCCGAGTACGAAGGTGAGTACGCACCCCGGCTGCTCCGAGACCCTTAGGGCTCCCAGACTTAGGAGCTCTGCAAGAGGAGAGAGCCCTGCCTTAACATTTATTAAGGCATCTGGGCGCAGGGGTGGGGGCTATATGCGTAGCAGGAGCTTCCAACTTGCGTTCAGGGAAGGTTAAGGGGACCCTCGCAGCCCTGACCCCCGACCTCCCTGGGCCATCTCGGAGCCCGCATGGATAGGCGGGGTGGCCTTCGGATACTCCGAGGAGTGTCTCTGACCGTGCGGGGTCTCGTCGTCCCAGCCCCTCGGCCCTACTGCCCCAAGGAGACAGGGGAGGCGCGGCCGAGCCCTGGGCTGCCTGTCGGACCCCCAGCCCCCAGCGACTCGAAGCTGTCAGAGGAGGAGCAGCCCAAGAAGAAGCATCGACGGAACCGCACGACCTTCACCACATACCAGCTGCACGAGCTGGAGCGCGCGTTCGAGAAGTCCCACTACCCCGACGTGTACAGTCGCGAGGAGCTGGCCGGCAAGGTCAACTTACCCGAGGTCCGGGTCCAGGTAAAGCGCCCAGATGGGCCCACGGGAGGGCCGGAAGCTCAAGCTGCAGCCAAAGCTCCCTTGAATCCCCGGGCGTCCACACATTTATTATGGCACTTTTCCCACGGGCCTTCCTGCGCTTGGTTCGCCCAGAGCCCCACAGGAGCGTCACAGATTTTCCATGCGCCCCATGCCCCGTCCCTTGGACAGTCTGTTCCAATTTGTAGTAGCATCTCCCCTTTGGGGTCTCCCTCGTTCTAAGCTAAAAGAGAGGAACTGGGAATGGCTGGCAAGCTGAAAAGGCGACAGCGTCCAGGACCGGAGCGGGGGGCGGGAAGCACTGAGTGGAGAGGGAATGTAGACAGCGGCTCGAGGGTAACCGGATTGCGGCCCCAAATGCCACCATAGTCAGTTACGGCGCTCACCTTCTTGCAAACGAAAACCCTATCTTCTTAACGAGAGCCTGGCGCCTCGCAGTTGAAACTTTCGGTGGATTTGTTTAAGAAACTGACTTTTGCTTCTCGGGTGCACATCCAGCCAAACTTCCCACTGCTGCAGAGGCCTTTTCTTTTTTATTTAAAGGGGTTTTCGCTTTAATTAAAGCTGAATTATCTTTAATCCCTGATCATTAAAATATTTGAAAGCCTTAAATATTTGCTAGTCATCTGTGAAAAATCCGGGAGAATTTCCAAATTGGGAGAGTTTACAGAGGCCTGAAAGGGAGACATTCGGAACAAATTTCACCGCATCTGAAAGGCAGTGGAACTAAGATGGGATTTTTGTGTGTGTCTAATGAATTAGATTTCCAGGAAGTGAGGATACTCAGATGTTTGGGGCTTTTAGCCTTGTCTTAAAAGTAAAAGCGGACAGGCTCCTGCCTTTTGTCTTTTCTGTTTAGTTTAAGGGGTTAAAGTAATGAGTAAATGTCATGGTTTTAAAAAATAGTTCCCTAATGTGACTCAGGATTAACTGGCAAGGACAGTTCAATTTCTCCTAATTTGGGGCAGTAGAGCTGCAAGGATTTCATTGAAGGGGCGGACATTTTAGCACCTGCTTTTCAGGGAGGAAGGATGGGGTAGGAAGAGGGAAAGAAAACAAGTGAAAGAGGAAGAAAGAGGAAAGGGCAAAGCCCTCCAGTGCCCCTCCGGAATACAGGGCTCCCTTCATGCCTCTGTCCCACGTTCCTTCCTCTCTACTTGTTTGGGGATGTTTGCTTCTTGTTTAAGATGTGAGCTTCTTGAGAACAGTGTCTGACTTCTCTGTGATCACAGGGCCAGCACAGTGGCCCAGCATATGGTGGGTTCTTAACACATGGGTATGATGTAATCAGGTTGCGGGGGGCGGGGGGTAGGCAGAGTGTCCCACTGTGTTGAGGACAGCAGTAGAGCAGAAGAGCAGACTATCCCAGGTTTTAGCCCTCTGACTCTGGATACTGGATCTGAAGCCTATAGCTGATACTTTGGGGGATGAAGTGAGATGTTGTTGGTGGGGAGGGAGAGGCAGTGGGATGGAAGCCCTCACCCGCGCCAGTGTTTCTCTATATAGCTAATGTTTCTGGGAAAATCAGGGCCTCAGATATGCTGATGAATCTTTTATTGAAAGGGACCCGGGGTACCTGCATTTTTGTTCTTTCTCTCTCCCCGCCCCGCCCCCCAAATCCCAGCCTTGCAGACAGTTGCCCTGCTCTGCTCAGGTGCTGGATGGCTTTTTCTCAGTTTTCCTATGAGGGCCCCTCTCCCTATAATTAACTCAGAACTGCTGTCTCCCTTCTGAGGTGGTAATTATTCCCACACTTTCCTTCATAAATTTAACACTGAAGCCCCCCCCCCCCAGTTTGGCCAAAGTTCTTTCTAGATTCCCCACTAAACTAGACCAGTTCTCTCTGTTCTGTTCCTGAGGGTGGTAAGTTGGTAGTGAAACCTTAATTACACCCTTTCTTGTGCTTTTATCAAATAGTAATGGAAGTTGCAGCCTTAAGAGACCAGACTTCACTCTTGGTGTGGACTTTCTCTATGTAAAGAAAAAAAGAAAAACTTGAACTCATTGAATTTATCTTAGGCTAACGTCAAAACTAACTCCACGGAGTAAAAGTAGATTACTAAACTTGAACTATTGTAATCATTGAAAGCCATTTTTAGGAAATATCAGAAATATTAGTCAGATATCGATTAAATAAAAATGAAAATCTCACGAACAGTAATATGCATATTAAATATGCCTGGAATAAAATCAACCCACTTTGTTCTATCAGTAATTTGTGGAAATAGCTCTATTTTAACAGCCAATGTTTCCAGTTACAGTACTTAGAGTATTTGTTTATACATATGTTTATAACAGGCAAAATGTGGGTAAAGCACAGAAAGTCTGCGACAAAAGCGCAGCCACTGTACCACACAGGGAGGAAGCCGGGTCTAAAGCGAAGGGTCGGGAGGGACCGCCAACCAGCAGGTCACAGAAATTTGGTGAGATCTGGTTTCCCAAGTCCCACTGTCCGATTCCAGGGTTAACTTCATTTTTTTCTGCCTGCTCGGTGCCAGGAGTTGGAAACAGATACAACCACAGCTAAGGGTGAGGTAAACAGGGACAAGGGTGGGAACACCACGGAGGACAGGGATGGGACAAAGAGACTCGGCGCGAGAGAGGAGGAGGGAGGAGACTGGAGCAAACGGGACAGACAAGAAGGATAAGGCGGGTGGGGAGCGTGGGGTGGCGGCGGGGATGAAAGGAGCAGGTGAAACTGTCGAGCCCCGGTCCTTCTCGGGGGTGGAGAGTTCTGCCCCCGCCGCAGCCCGACGGCGCTGTGCTGCCTTCCGCAGGTGTGGTTCCAGAACCGACGGGCCAAGTGGCGGCGGCAGGAGAAGCTGGAGGTGTCGTCCATGAAGCTGCAGGACTCGCCTCTGCTCTCCTTCAGCCGCTCCCCGCCCGCCGCGGCCCTGGCGCCCCTCGGGGCGGGCCCGGGCGGCGGAGGCGGCGGACCGGCGGGGGGCGCCCTGCCGCTCGAGTCGTGGCTCGGGCCGCCGCTGCCGGGCGGGGGCGCCACGGCGCTGCAGAGCCTGCCAGGCTTCGGGCCGCCGGCGCAGAGCCTGCCCGCCAGCTACACGCCGCCGCCTCCGCCCTTCTTGAACTCCCCGCCCCTCGGGCCCGGCCTGCAGCCCCTTGGGCCGCCGCCGCCGCCGCCGCCGCCGCCGCCGCCCGCCTACCCGTGCGGGCCCGGCTTCGGGGACAAGTTCCCGCTGGACGAGGCGGACCCGCGCAACAGCAGCATCGCGGCGCTGCGCCTGAAGGCCAAGGAGCACATCCAGGCCATCGGGAAGCCGTGGCAGGCCCTCTAAGGGCACCGGGGACCAATTCAGGCCAGACGCCCGTCCTAGGAGCCGACCCCGAGCCGCAGGCGCTCACGCCTTCTCCCTGGGTCCCCCGGACTCGGCCACTCTTGCCCTGCGCCGCCTGAAGACCTAGGTCTAGGATGTGCATCTGCGCCCGACTCACCGCGGAGGGCTGACCCCCCAGGCCAGCCGAGACCTTCTGGCCACACCCACACTCCCACGGACCCCGGGCCTTGCTGCTGGAGGGGGACAGGCGGCCACGCTGCTGCCACCCCGGCGGGCGCCGGAGCCTCCAAGTTCAAGGTACCCAAAGCCCCTGACCTCGGCCGCTCCCGGGCGGCGTGGCAACCCCAGAAAAGGCCGACTGGGAGGAAGGGGAGGCGGAGAAAGTGTTTGAGGAACTGTCTGTAAAAGTAGTTTCGAAGAATTGAGGAGGAGAATTAAAGATTTACCTGTTTTGGTTTGACTCTGGTTAAGCGCGCTCAGGACTGCGGTGGCGGGGAGGAAGATGTGTGTATGAAGGAGGCTTCTGGAGGGGCTGCCGTGATGCATGTGGAGGGTGCGGGAAAGCAGAGGGCTGCGCAGGAGCTGGGGCTCCCTCCTGCGCATCCTCCTCGGGGAGCTGTGCTGCAGCGGAGAATCGCCAGCGTCCCAGACACAGCGACGCCCTAGACCAGAGCGCCCCTCTACCGGCACGGCGGGCGCCTGCGAGTGTGTGGGGTTCCGGGTGTCTGGAGCCTAAGGCTCAGCTGCCTGCGTGTTCCCAGCCCCTCGATACCCCAATAGCCGAGCTGCAGCTGCTACTTTGAAGGCCAGACCCTAGAAAGCTTCTACACCATCTTCCCAGGGTAAGACTTGAACTCCCCGAAGCTCCTGGCGGCCCCGCCTCCCTCTTTCCAGCCCGCCGCGGCCCCAGGCCCCTCTCAGATCATTGTCCAGGTCACCGGCTCGGGGCCCGCCCCTGCTACCCAGGGTTGATGACATTAGTGCTCCGAAGACTGGGGCAGAGCGACTTTTCCTTTTCTAAGCCCCGCGCCGCCCTCTCGCCTCCCCAGCTCGCTCCGCACCCGGCAACCCAGTGCTTCCGCTTGACGCGCGTCGGGCTAGCAGTCGCGCTCGGGGAGCGTGTCCTGGGGCGCTCTGAGCCGCGACCCGGAGGGCACATTCTCGCGGGCGCGTTGTGGACAGTATTGTGGCTCTTTGGCGCCGTCTCTGGGGGGCGGGAAAGCAATCCAGAAGTCTCCGCGGGCTTCAGAAGCTCCCGGGGTACTAGGCGGCGTCCCCGGGGCGAAGGAGAGCCCGGAACTCCCAGCCTGAGAGGCCGCGGTATGAATCGTCCGGATTCCCGCCGCGCAGGTCCTTCCGGCCTATCTTGGAGTGCTCCCGGGAAGGCGCGGCCAGAGCCTTAGCGTCAACCAGCTCCTTACTGTCTATAGGTCGTTAGCACGTTAGTGAACCACCACAGCCCACTTTCCTCCTGTAAATGAGCCCCACCTCCCTGGGAAGTGGGAAAGATGGGTAGTTTACCACATTGTGTAAACTATACCAATGACCTGGTATGAAGCAATACACATTGTGATCCCGATTCTCTGATCCCGAGAATCCCTGTGCTGTTCTTGGGTTCCTGAAACCTACCTGGGAAAAGGAGGATTATCCCGGGGCTGGGAGTAGAGGGAGTGTCGTCACAGGATTCAGTCCCTGCCATGTGGGTCCTTAGAGGCTGTGGCATAACCAGAGCTGTGTACCCCTAGACCTTCACCTGGAGCCTAACACATAGTAGGCTGGTCAGGAAGAATTTATTGAATGGGTTATTTCCCCCAATAGGTAGGGAGTAATATATTGATACTTGCGCTTTTCTCTGACAAGGAGGTTCCATAGGGAAATGAATGGAGTGGCCCAAGCAATATCAGATCTTGGCATGAAAAAAAATAGGTAAACTCAGGATGGATGTGTAAGTAAATTTCTTTCACTTTGGCCTATCTTCTCTTTCATCCTTTAATGCCCTCGTTTTACTAGGAATGATTTATTCAGAGAACTTCCAACTTCAGTGGCCCTGAAGTTGGAAGTCCAGAGGCGGCCGCAGCTGCGGAGGGTCTTCCTCGCTCGGTGTCCTGGAGCCCCACGCTGCGACCCCAGGCCGGTCCCGGCTGTTCACACTTGCTCTGCCCTCTTTCTCCTTAGTCCTGGGCACCTCTGACCTTGTGCATCTCGCCATCAGCAACTTCTTCGATTCCCTTAGATCATTTCCATTATTCATTCTGTCTCCTTCTCTCTGCCATTTTTCTTCCTATCTTTTTGCATCTGCAGCTTTCCACCATCTTCGTCTCCTCTTTTACTAGTTTAGTCTGAGAAGGGATATTCTAAACCATCTCTTTAGGCACCAACAGAGTGAACCATACCTGGACTTAGGGACAAGTCCTTGGAAAATGATCAAAATACTAATAGCTAATGATCATTGAAAGCTTACTATGTGCTTGCACTCTTCGAAGTGGTTTCATCTCAGTTAAGCCTCACAAGGACTCTACTAGGAAGATTCAACTAGCCCCATTTTATAAATGAGGAGACTGAGGCACAGAGAGGTTGCACCAATGAACTCTGCTTGTAAGCGTTGGAGCTGGAATAACTATAAGTCCCGTCCGTTCACGATCATATTGCATATTCGGGAAATAGTTGCTGAATAAATGCTCCTTAATTCCAATTCCCAAGAACAGCTCATTAGGCCACACTGGGAATTGAGATGCTGAGGAATGGGTGCTCGTTGTGAGTGCCTTCCTGGGCTACCTGGGGGAGGCCTGGACAGAGCATCAGCCCCAGCGTCCCTCCCCGCCCTCTTCCTAAAGGCTGCCTAGTAGGGCAGCTCCACTGGGCCCGCGGTGAGTCAAGCTCCCAGCTCCAGGAGGAGGGATGCAGGTGAGGCGGGCAGGCGGTACTGTACTTAACTCCGGTAGGAGGTGAGAATGGCTTGTGATAAAGAGCGTTAAAGCCCCAGACGATCCAGAAACAGGGCCGCTGCTCAAGCTCGCGGCTACGGAAAGCAGTTTGCAGAGGTGCCGGTCAAGGTGCGGCACTGCCTTCCGAAACTAGGCTGTGCTGGCTCTGATTTGGGGCAGACACACGCCTTTCAGGGACTCTGCGGGAAAGGACTCCCCCAGTAAACCCTCATCACTTGGGAAATGGTTCTTGAGTCTTCCATGATGAGGCTGCGGGTTTGGTTCGGGCTACCACTGTCCACTGAAGGGGAACAGGAACCAGTTGGGAGTGGTCTTACGGGGTTCGGGGAGAAAAGACACCGTGTTGCTCTAAGCAGGCCTTGCTTCAGGCCGACGTGGATCCTGTCAGACTAGGAGGGAGGCCCTGGGGACCCTCTCGCAGGAAGACGACCCCTGTTCTGAACGGCAGCCGGCGGAGGGGTGGGGGGGGGGGTGGTGGAAAGAAGGTGGGACGTCAAAACCGCTCCTCCGGGCTCCTGGGAGCTGGGGTAGGAGCCGCCAGGGGCCAGGCTGTGTGACCGCGGGGGCGGGGCGGAGAAGGGCGCCTCGGATTGGACGGCTCCGAGGGAAGGGCGGAGTCAGGCACGGCCAGCGGTGCAGCGGGCGCAGACCGTCTGGCGCTCCCCCTGGACCGAGGGCCGATGCAGAGATCCCGGGCCGGCGCGGAGCTGGGCGCCCCGCTAACCTAGCCGCCATCAGCTACCCCCGCCTTGTTGGCGGCATTTCAGTTTTGGCATTTCTCCCTTTATGGAGGAGTCTCTTCCTGCCGGTGAGGGTGACGTGACCGTCCTGCGCGCCGCGGCTCCGGACTTCTGGTGGTGATTTCTGTCTCCCTCGGGGACGCAGGACACTGAGGGCTCCGCCTCTCCAGACAGCCGGTCTCCAGAGTCACGGGGTCCAGAGGCGGCCGCAGCCGCGGAGGGTCTTCCTCGCTCGGTGTCCTGGAGCCCCGCGCTGCGACCCCAGGCCGGTCCCGGCTGTTCATCCGACGTGGGTTTCCCGCTCTCGAAACCCAGTTCTGCCTCCTGCGGGCCCGAGCTCCCACCTCTGCTGCCGGGAGGGTGATCGGGACGGGTGTGGGTGAGAGGGGGTGGGAGGGCTGGGAGAGACCCCTCGGGAGGGTCAGGATTCGGCCCCGAGGTCAGCAACTGAACGGGGCGGCCCCGCTGTCTTTACTAATTTTAAACGTATAGCTACTGTTTGGGGAGATGGGAAATGTTACACCAGGAGAGACAGTCCCTGCCCGTCCCCGACAATCTAGAATCCGGCGGGAGGAGGCAGGGGATCCTCATCCTTCCTGCTCTGGGCCAAGTTCATCGGTTACTTGAAAGCCTAGGCGGAGAGCCCTCGGTGTAGCCAGGTTTGGGAAGCGAGGGCAGCGCGGGACTCCGCTTGCAGTGAGCCGCGTCCTCCCCGCGGGAGGTGCACGGAAGGGACACCAGGAGTCCGGACACAGCCGCCCCCAGGAACCTAGCATTTAACGTGACGCCTCCCGCCCGCTCCCGCACCCCCAGCCTCGCTGCGCATCCTTCTCGGTCTTAGGTCCAAGCGCGCCTTTCCGCCAACAGAACCTTACTACACGAATGGAATTCCAGCCTCCAGGAGGCCAGCAAAAAAAAAAAAAAAAAAAAAAGATTTTCAGGGAAGATAATATTAATGTAAAGCTGGCCTTTCCTTTCCGCTCTGCAAGCGCGAGCTCTGCCTGCGTCCTGACCCGCCTGGGAAAGGGGAGGCCCGGCAGCCGCAGCAGGCACTCCCGACTCTTCAAGAGGCCGATGGTGCGCTTTCTGGCCAATGTCGTCCCCTTAATTGGGAACTGGCTCCAATCATCTGGCCTCAGCTTGTTAGCTGTACAATAGGAGGCAGAGTTAATGACTCATTAGTGATTAATTCCTTAACTGTGCCTTAATTGCTCTCTGTAAAACTCCTTTCGTTAAACTGGATTAAATAGTCTAGATCCTTGGCCACGTCTCTCACAGCCCTGCAAGACACGAAGTGGGCCGTGTTCCCTTACCTTTGGCGGGTCATCTTCTTAAAGGCAGGTGCAGTGTCACCCCTCAGCCTGGAAGTCAGGAGATCTCTGGTCCAGTCAAGGTTGTGACACTGTCTGGTCATGTGACCCCAAACAGGTCCCCCCTGTACAGCTATATCTCCAAAATCTCCCTTTATCCCTCATCACCCACCATAGACTCCTGAAACAGAACACATTCTATTCTATTCTATTCTATTCTATTTTTAAAATTTGGCCCGGCCACACTGCATGCAGGATCTTAGTTCCTCGACCAGGGATAGAATCCGTGTCCCCTGCATTGGGAGCGTGGAGTCTTAAACCCTGGACTGCCAGGGAAGTCCCCGGAACACCTCATTTTTAAAAGCAGTTCTTCTGCTCTGTACATGGCATAAGTGTGTGTGTGTGTGTGTTTAGGTTAGTAGGTTCTGAATGAACTGCGTAGGAGGCTACCTTCCTGTCCAAAGTGGTCTGAGAAAGTTCTTTCCAGTGCTAACAGTGGCTGGGTTCTATATTCTCCCCATTTGTACTTTAAAAACTTAGCTGTTAGTTTTTTTCACCTTCTTGATTTTCCTGTCACCTTTATCCATTCCTGAGACTTGCAAGGCGTGGTGGACATGTAATGATGAATAAACAAGAGCCTCCGCCCTCAAGGAGCATAGCCTAAGTAGAGGAAACAAGAACGAAGCTGTCCACACGTTTGCAAGTGCCTACTGGTTTTCTCCACCTGGCGTCCCACAGGCCACCCCAAAACAGATATGTTCAAAACAAAACTTATTTGTCTTTACAGTGTGGCTTCCTAAAAACCTTCTTAAAACTCTCCTCTCTCTTTCTGCATTCGTAGCCACCCGATGGAGGCGATGAAATTGTTCTTGACCCCTTGAGGCAAGATATTTTCCAGTTTCCTTTCTACCTTATTTCTCAGCCATACATCTTCCAAATTTTAGCTGCCCAGAACAGAGACATCGCCCAGCCTCCCTTTCAATTGGATATGATTAAATAATGACCAATGTCATGGAACGGAAAACACTTTTAGGATGTAAGTTCTTAAAGGTCACCAGCACGCCCTGTTCTTGTCTCTGTCCTGTAGTCTGTTGGCTACAAGACAGGCGTGATGCTGGAGCCCCCATCTTGGACCATGTCATGAAGCCCCATGTTGAGGACATTGAGTGACATGATGGCAGGGACCACATGCGATAAGCCCCTGACACTGGTGCACCATGCTAGCTCCTGACTGCTACCTGGGCTCTCTGTTTTAAGTCTAAGTTTTTCGTCACTGTTAGGCAAACTTAACCCTAATTCATTCATCCCTTTTCTTCAATGCCTGTAGGCAGTTAACTACTCAGCCCCATTGATTTTACTTCAGAATGTCTCTTAAATTCACCCAGCCCTGTGTTTCCAGCAAGCTCTCCAGCTCAGGGCTTTATCAACTCTCACTCAGGCTGCATGGCCTCCCATGGCATGCAATGCTTCTCATGGTCCCAGTTTATGGTTATTTCTTTGTTGATTCATTTACCCATTACATTTATTGGATTATTTCACCATTGATTCATTTACCTATTATATATATATATATATATATATATATATATATATATTTTTTTTTTTTTTGCAGTACGCAGGCCTCTCACTGCTGTGGCCTCTCCCGTTGCGGAGCACAGGCTCCGGACGCGCAGGCTCAGCAGCCATGGCTCACGGGCCCAGCCGCTCCGCGGTATGTGGGATCTTCCCGGACCGGGGCACGAGCCTGTGTCCCCTGCCTCGGCAGGTGGACTCTCAACCACTGCGCCACCAGGGAAGCCCTACCTATTATATTTATTGGGTTCTCTTTTTGATAAGCTCTGGAGCTATAAAGATACAGCTTCCATATTATCTTCCTGTCCCTAAATCCTTTCAATCTGTCCTTCACATTGTAGTCAGAATTAGGTGCTTCAAATAATTCCTCTGCTTAAAACAATTCCTTATGGCTTGTGGGACAAAAGCCAAGCAGCTGATGAGTATGGCGTCTGGGCCACTTCTGAATCTGACCCGACCCATCTTTCCAGGCTTTTGTCTCTTGCCTTCCTCCTCAACCCCCTTCCCTCCTCATCCTCTGCTTAAGTGACACCAGAGTTCTCTGCATGTCACTGGTCCACCATGTGCTTTTTCACTTTATGGCTTTGAGTATGAATATTCCTTCTGCCTGGAAGGACTCCCCCCCTCCCCCACCGGCAGATTCCTTCCAGACCTGGCCCAGATGCTACTGCCTTCTGTGCAGCTGGCCTGCCTTTTTGCAACAGTCAGTTCCTTGTTCTTCTCCCCCTCCCCGAGCACTTTGTTGAGGGAGTGCTACCCCAGCACTCACCCCATAGTGATGTCCACGGCCCCAAGGGAGAGTGTGGGCTCCTTGAAGGCAGCTCTCTGGTCCTGCCCTGCATATTCAGTGCCTGACCCAACAGAAGCACCCAGTAACTGATGCACAGTAACTAGCACAGGGGCATGTGAGGCCCAGAGAAAGCATTCCATCCTATAAGAGCTTATAACAAAGAATCTGCCCTAGACCACGAAGTCACAGAAGACTCCTCTGAAGAAGTGACACTCAATCTGAACTCTGAAAGGAAAACAAGTTAGCCAGGCAAGAGGAGACGGGTGGAGGTGGGCACGGCATGCGCGAAGGAGGAGGAACCGGGGCCAGGCTGACGCTCTGGAACAAGGCTGGTCTGGCAGAGGCCAAAGGAAAGAGAAAGTAAGAGTCTACGTGGCTAAAAACAATTTTAGGAGGCAAGTTCTGCATCCAACCAAGACTCATAAGGAGGGGAATTTTCCAACATAGGAAGTGTTTTCACCTGCTGGATGGCCAAAAATTAACTAATGTCTGCTATAGGTGGGGATATGGTCATTTCAAATAAATCATCTCGTCTGCAGTATGAAGAGCTGGAAAGGAGGCGAGAGAGAGTTCTAGAAGACCAGTTAGAAGGCTATTGCAGTAATTGAGGGGAAAGAGCATGAACGCCTCCTGTGGTGACAAGGAGGCCAGGTTTGAGGTTGAATGAGGAGATTGTGAGTTCAGTCTTGATCAAATGAGTTTGAGTAGAGATATTGGGTAGGCAACTCCTAGTACTGGCTTGGGGCTCAGAGCTCAGAGCAGAGCTGGCTGCTATCCGAGCTCTGAGATCGGTGCACAGATGATAATCAAAGCCATGGGCAGAGATGAGGTGAGATTTGCCAATAGAGACGGAGTGTGGAGTGAGAAGAGCAGACAGAGTCAGCCTTGAGAGGCTCCAGTGTTTCATGGACTGTGTTGGAGGAGGGCAGGGGAGTGAGAGAAGGAAAATCAGGAAAGCGTGGTGACGTGGAAGCTAAAGAAAGAGAGTTTCAAAAGGGAAAGAATGGGCAACAAGACTGTTAGAATTTTCAAAACTTAAAACTTAGCCAGTGGTGAAACAAGGATATACAATTTTTTCCTCCTACAGGGGGATGGGATGCAGCTATTTTGGAAACACTGCCAGTGTTTCCTCCTGCCTGGGAAGTAGTCACAGTGGTGGCTGGACCCCACCAGCCACTTCTCTAAGATGGGGACAGCAGGGCAGGAATTGCACAGACTTTGCCGATTTTTGTGTTTGTATTGACCCTATTCCTGTCCTTCCTTCTAAACTTGCCCCCACCTGTCTTCTGCACCTTCAGAAAGCCACTCATTCCACATCTAGAAAGAAAGTGAAATAAGGCAATTGTCCTAGAAATGACAACTGATTATCTAAAATCCATTCAGAATAAACTCTTTGGTCCTTCATACAAGATGACTCCAACTTAACTTTCTCCATCACTCAAACTCTTCTGCACACACCCTCTGCTCTTGCCAAACTCAACTGACCACAAAGCTTGACCCAAGCTTTCCTACCTTTATGCCTTTATCCAAGCTCTTCCTTCTACCCCCACAGAAAATACTTTAAGATGAGTGAAAATGAAGATGCAGCATATCACAACTTATGGGATGCAGCTAAAGCAGTGCTTAGAGGGAATTTTATAGCTGTAAATGCTGTCTATATTAAAAAAAGAAGATTGCAAATCAATAACCTAACCTTCCATTTTAACACACTAGAAAAAGAACAAACTAAACTTGAAGGAAAGGAAAGGAAGGAAGAAGGAAGGAAACAGAAAAGATTAGAGTAGAAATGAATAAAATAGAGAAGAGAAAAACAATAGAGAAAAAATACTTGATATAATTAGGTTATCAGGGAAATGAAAAATAAAACCACGATGAAATACCACTTCACATGCATTAGGATGACTAGAATCAGAAAGTCAGCAGCAAGAAATGCTGGTGAGAAAGTGAGGAAGTCAGAACCCAACATACACTCATGGGGAAATGTAAAAATGTTGCAGCCACTTTGGAAAACAATCTGGCAGTCCTTCAAATGATTAAATATAGAGTTACCATAGGAACCATCAATTCTGGCCAAGAGAAATGAAAACGTACATCCACACAGAAACCTGTACATGAAAGTTTATAATACGCATTCTTCATAATAGCTAAAAAGTGGAAACAACCCAAATGCCCATTGACAGATGAATTAATAAACAAAATGTGATATATATGTACAATGAAATATTATTCAGCCATAAAAAGGAATGGGATACTAATACATGCTCCAACATGGGTGGGCCTTGAAAACATCATGTTAAGTGAAAGACGCCAGACACAAAAGACCACGTACCACGTAAATGGAAATTCATAGGAAATTCCAGAATAGGGTAATCTATACACACAGAAAATAGATTCATGGTTGCTTTGTGCTGGGGGACAGGGGGATGGGGACACAGTGGGGGATAAAGGATATGGGATTTCTTCTTGATGTGATGAAAATGTTCTAAAATCAGCTGTGGTGATGAATGGTTGCCTATATCTTTGAATATACTAAAAGCTGTTGAATGAGGCACTTGAAATGGGTGGATTGTATGGTATGTGAATTATATCTCAGCAAAGCTCTTGTTTTGTTTTGTTTTTCTTTTTTTAAGTCTTCCCACTAAACTCCATCCATTTCAGGTACTCACGTTGGAAGAATTTTCCTAAATACCATGTTCATCGTGTTGCTCCCTTGCCAGGGAGCCTTTTCAAGTTCAATAAGGACGTATCAATTCCGCTAACAGATAATGAGTGCCTACTGTCCCAGGCACAGTGATCAATACATCCACACACTTCTTCTGCAGTTTCAAATCTCAACTTCTCTTTCTGCCTGCAAGGCTCCACCTGCATGTCTCACTCACCCACTTCCTTTTCTGTTGACCTTCTGGTTAATAGAAAACCTCTGCTCTAAACCGCTGACTTCGACAGCATCTCGCTCTCCCCAAGCCCCTCTTCTATACTGTTGCTTAAGGTGGACAACACCTTTTTATCGAAAAGGAGAGACCAGCCTAAAATGCCAACTCTCCTGGGAAAGAGAACGCTCACTGAAATTCACTCTGTGATGTCAGCTCCTGGCTGGAGAACGTTTTCTGCAGTGATAGGTTGGTGAGGTAGGGATGGGGAGGGACAAGTGTGACGAGAGAGAGGCCTTGGGCCCCAGGGAAGCTGGGCTTACATGCCATTTGCCTCGGCCTGCCCTGCTGCAGTGGTGCACCCATTCCTGTTCTTTCACTGAGCATCCTCTGTCTAAATTGCCTTTTCTCCCCTCCTTGCATCGTTCTGTCCCTAGCGCAAAGCTCGTCTCCATATATGGGAACATATGTATATGTATAGCTGATTCACTTTGTTATAAAGCAGAAACTAACACACCATTGTAAAGCAATTATACTCCAATAAAGATGTTAAAAAAAAAAAAAGCGCTCATCTCCTGGCATCTCTCCTTGGTTTCCCCTGCCTGTTGTCCTCTTACTTTCCCGGGATCAGTCTGTCTTGTTGTATCTCCAAATCCCACTGCTTTGTGTTTGCCCCACCCCACCCCAGACTCATTTCTAGAGCAAACAAGCCCACAGGAAATCGGACTGCCTGACACTTGGCCAAAAATCTGCGTAAGCAAGACTTTGTCCTCAGACTCAAACAGCAGCTCCTTGTGTCGTTTTTGTCTTTTGCTCCATTTGGGGTGAGGAGAATTCCTTGAGATTACTGTCATAGAGACATGATTGGATTCCTTGTCAAGGGGTCACAGGAACCCCAGTTCTGCCGCCGACTTGATATGTGGCTTCCGGCAAGGTAGTTTCACCCTGGCCGAGGTCCCTTGGTTGTAAAATGGAAGGGTTAGAACTCCCTGGTGGCCTAGTGGTTAGGACTCCGGGCTTTCACTGCCACGGCCTAAACATAAAAGGAATGGAATGGAATGGGATAGAATAGAATAGAATAGAATAGAATAGAATAGAATAGAATAGAATAGAACAGAATAGAAATGGTTAGACCATTTCAAAAATCCTCCCACCTGCAACATTCTGATCCAGCAGAGTACTTCAGTAATTTGGCTGAGGGTGCCATCTGGTGGTCATCTTGAGAACTTCACCTTCTAATTGGGCACTAGGAGTTTTCCAACAGAACCTTACTTCCCAGAACTTTCCAACAGAACCTTACTTCCCGCCAGCTATGAGAAGCATTTTCTCAGCCAAGGAATGGCCTTCCTTTCTGAGTCTGCGCAAGTCCATGGGCTTCACGCTGCCCCTGTGATGGAAAGCCCTTCCTTTTCTGCTCAGATTCCCACTTAGGCCAAGTCAACCCAACCCCGGGGATTCTTATGTCATTAGAGCCACTAGAAAGGCCAAGAAATGTTATGCTTTCAAGTTTCTCATGCCCCTCCATAATTCAGGTTAGGAAGGAATTAGTTCTAAATCAATTTATTCAAAGCACGAGTGAGGAAATATTTTCGTGTTTTAATAAAATGAGCCCTGAAGTAGGGAAATTCTTTTTTGAATTGAATATATTTGACATATAGCATTGTGTAAATTTAAGATGTACAATGTGTTCATTTGATGCATTTAATTATTGCAGTATTATTGCCATCGTAGTGATATTTAGCACCTCTATCACATTACATAATTTCCTCTCTTTTTAGTGGTTGATATAATTAAGTTTTAGTCTCTTAGCAAATTTGACGATTGTAGTACAATATTGTTGTCGATATTGAAATAGGGCAATTCTTTTTTTTTTTTAATTAATTAATTTATTTTTGCTGTGTTGGGTCTTCATCTCTGTGCGAGGGCTTTCTCCAGCTGCGGCAATGGGGGGCCACTCTTCATCGCGGTGCGCGGGCCTCTCACTATCGCGGCCTCTCCCGTTGCGGAGCACAGGCTCCCGACGCGCAGGCTCAGCAGCTGTGGCTCATGGGCCCAGCCGCTCCGCGGCACGTGGGATCCTCCCAGACCAGGGCTCGAACTCGTGTCCCCTGCATTAGCAGGCAGACTCTCAACCGCTGCGCCAGCAGGGAAGCCCTAGGGCAATTCTTAATTCAAATTTAGTTAATTAAAAATTATACTAAAGGTAGAATTTTAGAATTATACTAAAAGTAAAATTTTAGAATTTTACTGCCTATGCAGTAAAAAATATTTGATACCTGGTATTCTCTTCCTGGTATCCTTCAAACGACAACAGATAATAAGTTTAGTCCCACCATTAGACATTATATGCTATAGGATTGCCACTCAGGTTAGTTTCCAATACCTGGTATTTAATACCAGGGTATTAATGACTTAAATATCCTAATATATCACCCACCTAGAAATATTGATGTTTTAAGAGTCAATTTCTGGGGGTACAATGACCAACCCAAAAAATTAACAGAATTTAAGTGTGTAAGAAATCTGGTGAGGAGATACTTTGAAGCTCTGTGATCTTTTTGGCCACCCTCCAATGACAGAGATGCTGATGATACTTAAGGCTCAGAGATGGGAAAGGAGATTAAGAATTGTTCTATTCATTCTTCCTTCCTAGAAGAACAGACATTAACCGTGCCAGGAAGGGAATTATCATTTTGGCTCTGGGGTATTTGTAGGAGACAGCTGTGGTATCTTAAACAAGAACTTGGCTCGGAGTTTAAAGGATGGGTTTTATTCCGCTTTTTCCAATTTATAAGCGAGGCGCCCTTGAGCTAGTTGTTAACTTGTATACCACAAGTTACTAATCTGCATATAATTGGCATAGTATCATCTATGTTAAGGATTGTTCTGAAAAACTGAACAAGATAATCTATTTGGAGTTTCCAAGTTTGACTTCTATTCATGCTAAAGCGGTATCTACCCCCCACTCCCCCCACCCCGGTAAAGGAAAAGTCAAAGGCATGTCTTTCTGCCCTCCTTCCTCCCCCCAAACCCCACCCCCGGCGCCCCATGGCTTTCGGGATCTTAATTCCCCGACCAGGGATTGAATCCGGGGGACAGCAGTGAAAGCTTCGAGTCTTAACCACTGGACCGACAGGGAACTCCGCTCTACCTTCTTTTTTAAGTCCCATGGGCTAGACTTAGTATTGGGACACTGCATCTTCCCATTTCCTCACTACTCTTCCTAGATATTATGCAAAGAAACAAGAGCTTCAAACACCAATGGCAATGTCACTAGAAGATAGTTACGACTTGAAGATGAAAAGAAAATGTATAAATACTGCTCCAAATAGCTGAGATTGTCATGGAAGCTGTGAGGAATCTCTTTATGATACTCAAGGAAAGATTTTGAGTCTAGATCACTTTCCTCCAGGAATAGAGGCTGTGGACAAATAGTTTTTGAACGAGAAAGAATTCAAGGAATATTATTCTTTCTTAAGAGCCTTTATTAAGATAAATATTAGAGTATGGATTTCATCTAATCAAGAGATAACAGAGAAAACCACAGCACAAGAATTGTGTATACCTATAACTGAGTCACTTTGCTATACAGCGGAAATTAACACAACATTGTAAATCAACTATTTCAATTAAAAAAAAGAACTGTGGATGAGCATGAATATATTCAATCTATAAAACTAGGATGAAACAAATGTGGGACTTAGTATGACAAAACGGAATGTAAATGTCATCTACACTAATATTATCAAAATGATGTGGGACTTCCCTGGTGGTCCAATGGTTAAGACTTTGCCTTCCAATGCAGGGGGTAACGGTTCGATCCCTAGTCAGGGAACTAAGATCCCACATGGCTCGTGGCCAAAAAACCAAAAACGTAAAACAGAAGCAATATTGTAACAATTTTACAATTCAATTGTAAATTTACAATTCAATAAAAACTTTAAAAAATGGTCCATATAAAAAAATCTTAAAAAAAAAAGAAATGATGCAACAAACAAAAAAAGAGAGAATGAAGGAATAAAGACCAGAACTAGAGTAAATTTGAGGCTTATTTTATATGTAATAACTGGACGTCAAATACCCTTGTTCAGTTTAAAAGAAAATTCAGAGGAGAAATCTGTGCTGAGCAGGAATCTGGGGTCACTGTGGTGTCATGTGAGTAGTTTGCTACAGAGAAGGTCAAAGATGAGAAGAAAGCCTGAAAGGGAGTCTTGGAAACTCAGGACTCAACAGACCCAGGAGGAGGAGGCTGTGAAGGAGATACAGAGAAGGAGGCCGAGAGGCAGGAAGAAAGCCAAGACAATGATGAGGCCAGAAGCCAAGGGGAAGTAGCTCACGGTAAAGTGCCCAATGGCGAAGAAGGTGACCTTGTGACCCTAGTGAGGGAGGAGACAGGAGGATTGGTGCTGGAAAAAGGAAGGAATAAAAACAGGGAAGGGAGCTACACAGTCAGGTGTATGTCAGGAAGATGGAGAGGCAGACAGAAGGCAACTCTGGGAGCAGCTCATCCTGGGGGCTGAGTGGGGACTGAGAAAGAAGGCTCTCATCAGAGAATGAAAGTGTCGGGCAGGAGAAGGCGGCAGAGGCAGCCTGTTCCCGTGGCGACCTCCTTACCTTTGCAGGTCTTCTCTGCCTGGGCTATGGGGTTAACATATTAAGGGCAAATAATTTTCTTTCCCCAGACTAGTTGCTTTTTAATAGGGGCATGCTGAAATACCAAATAGCATGCTGAGTGTCACAGATTAGCACAGGAATGATGGACTGACAGGTTCTGTGCAAGCTCTCACTGGGCAGGCAGGTAATGTAAACAAATGTAGCAGGCGGGGGTGGGGGGCACTAGGGCGTGGAGGAGACTGTAGCAAAGTGGAGAATGTGAGCCCCTCCCTGCCACAGGGAGATTCGTATGTGAAATTCCTTGACATTGAAATTTCTGTCACTAGTTCTCATTTTTAAGACACTGCCCAGGCAAACATCCAACCAGCAGGCTGCCAGTTCCTGACTACTAAGTTAAATTGTTTTTCACATTATTCACTTTTCTTTTCTCCCTCCATCCCCAGGAGTTACGTGAAAAGAAAAGAGTTCCTTCTACAATCTGGTCTGGACGGTTTTTATTTTTTTTCAAATTCCAGTTCAACCCCCAGCCTATCCATGGAAGCTACCTCTAGCTGAGGCATCTTGGGAAATTGCCAGGTAGAGGAGAGTACAATTCGATTTCCTTTCCATTTCTGTTCATTTCAGCGGTAGAGTCAGAGGAGCTATTATGTGGTTAGTCACGGCCACTTGTCTTGCAAGGCAAGGAAGGAGTAAAGTATGAGAAAGGCTCAGTCAAAAGCCAGGAGCGACCTATCAACTGCAGTCACAACCGAAGTGCTTCCAGCAAGAGAAACGGACTGTCGCTTGCTCTAACGGACCCGTGGCCTTAAAACTCTGAAAGGACTTTACATGAGCATCTGAGAATGGAATAAAACCCAGCATGTTTACACTTAATAGCCGTGACTAATGTTTGAAATTGTTATCCTGCTAGAACCAGAGTTGTGTGAGGTCACAGAAATGAGGTTCATGCCTATTGCAGACGCTGTTGAAAGTTCCTCCCACATCCATTCCATCCTCCTTCCTTACTGAGAGAGTCTTTGCTTAGGTTCCTGACACTCCTCCCACGTGACTCAATGGATAAATCCAAATCGGTGAGGTCAGTCGTAGTGGTCTGGTTCTCTTCATTAGTGGTAGGATTAGGGCAAGCATGTGACCCAGCTGGTCACTGAGGTGTGAGGGACTTAAGGACCTCTGGGAAAGGACTTATCACTATTAATAAGGTGAAGCCTGAAAAGAAGTGGCCTTTCTTCTTCTTTTGAATTTTGTCTTGTCTGGATGTGACAGCTGGAACTCCAGCAGCCATCTTGTGACCATGAGAGAAGTCCGCTTAAGGATAAATCTGAACCCTGGTGGCAGAGTGGGAAGATGGAAAGACCCCTATCCTTGAGGATATATTTGGGTCACTGAATTAAACTGAACTCAACAATGTTGAACACTACCTCCCTCTGGAGTTCTGGTATATGAAATAATAAATCGACCTTTTATGCCAATTTGAGTTGAGGGCTTTCAGTTACGAACATCCAAAGGTATCCTAACTGGTACAGTGGTCATTCCTGAAGGTCTACAAAATAGTCTCTTTTCCATCTAGAGTCACGTGGAATCATCCATTCATCATCCATTAATTAGTTTAATGGGTCTGATCCCAGGGCAAAGAGTAGCAGAGCCATGGTTAGAACTATCATATGATCCAGCAATCCCACTTCTGGGTACCCAAAGGAAATGCAATCAGTATCTTGAAGAGATATCTGCATTCTCACGTTCATTTCAGCAGTATTCACATGGTCCTTCTGCTTTGGGAATGGCAACAGTTTATCATGGTGGGTTTCCCTTGAAGAGCTATCTCATACTCTCTGATTAAAGCAGCCTGTGGTTGAGGAAATGAATTATGTAAATCCCACATTTTACTTAGATTACTCCCTACACAGCTGAGCTAGGTTAAGATGCTCTGTGGTGATCATATATCCCCAATAGGGATGGAAAGGTGGGCATTGTGGGGCTAGAAATGGTACTGCACTGCTTGAAATGTCTGCTGAGTGTGTTACTGAACCTCTGATCATAAGCAAAGACCGCTAAATTACCCAGAGCAATCCACCCTGTGATGCTTAAAATAAATTAAAAGACTGTGTTTAAAAGAGCAAATTTGAAGGCAATTATTATTGCTTTCTTCCCTTTTGGATTCTTCCTCTTATTATCCCACTTCGCTGCAAGGATTCCTAAATATTGTCACCTTTTAAAAGCAATCTTCTCTCCTTGCTGTATGCACACGCCTAGGCTGTGTGCTGCAGAGAGCAGCCACCAGGCTCTTCCTTTCCCAGAATCCCAGGCTGGGTGTTAACTCTTCTCTAGAATAGGAATGGTCAGAAATCAAAGAGGAAATTCTTTTTTGAGCACAGGGGCAGGGGACATCTGTAACCTGTGGCTGACCATATCTTTTAAACACCCTCTCTTCTTTTTGATAGGGTCTGTAGACTGAAAAAAAAAAAAAAGTGCAATGTGAAAGTTGTGAGTTAAGTTTTATTTGGGGCAAAATGAGGACTCTATCCTGGAAGACAGCCTCTCAGATGCTCTGAGGAACTGCTCCGAAGAGGTAAGCGGGGGTGCCGGTATATATGTGATTTGGGTGAAGAAGGATAAGGACAATCAAGAAACATTTTGGCAGAAGGTAGCTGCTAGTCACAAGAAGGTTACTGCTGGTCACGAGGAGCAGGTGTTTCCATTAATGATTTTAGTGCTTTTATAGATGTGAGGAAATGCAAGAGCTGGGCTCATAAAAATCTTTTCCTGAAAATATCTAACTATCTAAAAGCCTGTTCTTCCAGTTTTTCCCAGAGCACAGAGTGCCTCATTCCTGAACTCCTTTCAGGGTGTGTTGAAGGTCAGCGACTACAGTGGCTAGTGACCTAAACCTTGTAGAAGCAGATGGCAAGTGCCAATTTTTAGTTGTCTGGTCCCACAGTTTTCGTCTCGTGTTCCCAAAGTAGAACCCTAAAAACTACATTTCCCAGCTTCCCTCACTGCTAGATACAGGCTAGCTTCCACCAATCAGACGCAGACATTCAAAACTCTGATTTGGAAGTAAGCCAAGGGCGGAAGAGAGTTTGAGGGGCATAATGCTACGGGGCACAGGTAGTGGCAGAGGCAATGGAAGAGAGTGCTAACTCCAGCAGTTCTGCAGAATGCTGTAGGGGTAGCAGAGCACGTGGCAGCCATCTCGTCAACCTATCGGAGACCTGGCTTTTTTGGAGTTTTCCTTTTCTGCTTAAACAACTCAAGGTGGATGCTATTATCTGCAGCTGAAAATTCCCTGACCCAATAAGCCCACACAGATAGGTGACGGGACTACACTTGCAAACAAGTGTTCAGGAAAGCTCTCCGTGTAGGGAAAGCTCTCTCTCTCTTTTTTTTTTTTTTTTTTTGCGGTACGCGGGCCTCTCACTGTTGTGGCCTCTCCCGTTGCGGAGCACAGGCTCCGGACGCGCAGGCTCAGCGGCCATGGCTCACGGGCCCAGCTGCTCCGCGGCATATGGGATCTTCCCGGACCGAGGCACGAACCCGTGTCACCTGCATCAGCAGGCGGACTCTCAACCACTGCGCCACCAGGGAAGCCCGGAAAGCTGTATCTCTTAAGTAAAGGTATTCTAATAGTTTTTCTTTCTTTTTTGGGGGGGAGGGGGGCGGATATAGTTGATTTACAATGTTGTTTGGTTTCAGGTGATTCAGCTATACGTATACATATATCTATTCTTTTTCAGGTTCTTTCCCCATATAGGTTATTGCGGAGTATTGCTATACAGTAGGTCCTTGTTGATTATCTATTTTATATAGAGTAGTATGTATATATTAATCTCAAACTCCTAATTTATCCCTCCCCCTCACCTTTCCCCTTTGGTAACCATAAGTTTGTTTTCTATACCTGTGAGTCTGTTTCTGTTTTGTAAATAAGTTCATTTGTATCTTTTTTTTTTTTCGGCCATGCCACGCAGCTTGCGGGATCTTAGTTCTTTGACCAGGGATCGAACGCAGGCCCCCCACAGTGGAAGCGCAAGGTCCTAACCACTGGACCACCAGGGAATTCCCCATTTGTATCATTTTTTAAAGATTTCACATATAAGTGATATATGATATTTATCTTTCTTTTTCTGACTTACTTCACTTAGTCTGATAATCCCCAGGTCCATCCATGTTGCTGCAAATGGCATTATTTCATTCTCTTTTATGGCTGAGTAATATTCCAATGTATATATGTACCACATCTTCTTTATCCATTCAAGGACAGATAAATGGATAAAGGGATTCTAGTCTTGACCAGGGCTTGGTACTTAGGCGCCTGCAAGGGTCAAGGGATTCAAGTGAGCAGTTCTTGTATCTTGGTCAGGGCACATGAGGGAAAAATGATTGCAATTGAAACATAGGATCACATCTACTCTCATGAAACAACCAAACAAGTGACTGTCTAGATGGGGTTATTCCAGAAGCATTGTCTTCCTCTCCCTACCTGAAATGCCACCCTTGGAGGAATGTCCCCTGGGTCTAGAAGGTTGTTTTCATCTTTATGAGTGTCCTACTGGAGGGTGAATCCTGGTGATAGGGCTTCCCCCTCATCATCAGCTGCATGGTGGGCTTTAGTGCACTCAGCTCAGGATCGAGTTCTTGGGAAAGAGGCTCAGGGCGTCCCAAGAAGAGGAAGGTGACAGGACACTGAAAACACACCTCACATGTTTTCCCTGGTCTGGCTCTGGATAAGTTGGGAATCAACGTGATTTTAAAAGAAATTAGAACACATCACATCTTATGTGGTTCTTCGATAATCAGAACAAAGGCAAGATAAATCTCTTCACCATTTCATATGTGATTTCCCCAAATGAAGGAAATCCAAACATATGGCAAAGAAGCTTTAATCTGTTAATGTGTGAATGTCATGATAAAAATGGAACTGGGGAGTGTTGTGAACCGCCAGGCCATGTTCTCTGAGAATGGAAGGGAATCTCTGGAACCGATCTTTTCCCTTTGCTGCGGAGCTGACTAAATCTGGCTCTGGGGACTACTTCTCTCTGGCTGGCAATGGAATTTTGAAGAGACAGTGTTACTTGCTAGGCTTAAATATACTGAAAGAGGGGCTCAAGATGAGGTAATAGAAAAACTGTCAAATGCTACAGAAAATCTGGTGACTTTAGGTGTTTGAATCCCAGTTCCATCTACTGTGTGACCTTGGGCAAGTCAGCTGACCTAACTCTGTTTCCTTAGCTATTAAGTGAGGCGGATCATTTTCAGCTTATGAAACTATTTGGAGGAGAATATCAGTACCATCAGCAAAATACCTAATCATGGTAAGGGCTGAAGAGATGGGAATTATTATATGATGAAGGCCAGCCTCTATGTTCAACCTAGCCCATCCGACTGGGTAACGATAAAGCAAGTCTGAGCTTCTAGTAAGTGGCATCTATAAAGGCTCTAAGTCACTACAAGGAATCAGTAAGTGGCTTTCAGAGAGCAAAGCTAAAAATTCAGCCTGCTTTCATCAATGAGCACACAAGTTCACTGTCAACCTGTTTGTTAATCTCAGTATTAATCACTGTCCTCTCATTTGGAATTGAAATAAGAAAACTACCTGCCTTTTGGACAATATGTTTAAGCTTTTATTGTGAATGGGAGCAAGGACTGGAATCTAATAGACAAATAGCCCAGATGTAAAGAACATTAATTGGAACACTCTTTATGGACAATTATTCACAGCACACAAGTCCAAACCAGAAGATGCTGCTTGAAAATCATGACTTTAGTCGAAGTTGAAAGATACAAGAATAGTTAAGTGTTTTGCATAAAGGAAACTTGATGACCCAGTAGAACTGATGCCCATAGAACGCAGTCTCTTGAGGGTTTTGTTTTGCTTCTTTGAGGGAGGCCACCGTTGTCAGTATCAGTTCAGCTGGGGGTTCCTTCCTTCACGCTGAGAACCTGGAGAGTCCACCAACTTAAAAAATATTAGAAAGAGTTAAGCGAACGTAGTTAGTGATGCCAAAGTCTAATGCTAAAAGGAAATCCATCCCAATAAACCATCAGTATCACTTGGGAGACTGGTAGAAAGGTAGATTCCTAGGTCTACCCCAGACCTACAGAACTGGAAGCTCTGGGGATGGGACCCAGCCATCTGTGCTCTCACAAGTCCTCCAGATGACTCTGAGCACGTTAATGCTTGAGAACACCAGCTGTCCCCCAGAGAAGTTAACTTCCTTCTTTTGGGGAGCCACTATATTTTCGGGTCTTTTTGTTATATTAGCTTAACTTGTGTTCTGATATGACTACATATGTGTGTGTGTGTGTGTGTGTGTGTGTGTGTATATATATGTGTGTGTGTGTGTGTGTGTTTTTAAAAGAAAACCTTATTTTTTAAAATTTCTTTTATTGAAGCATAGTTGATTTACAATGTTGTGTTAATCTCTGCTGTATAGCAAAGTGATTCAATTATACATGTACATACATTCTTTTTCATATTCTTTTCCTCTATAGTTTATCACAGGTTATTGAATATAGTTCCCTGTGCTGTACAGTAGGACCTATTCTATGTATAATAGTTTGCATCTGCTAATCCCAAACTCCCAATTCATCCCTCCCCCACCCCCTCCCCATCTTGGCAACCACAAGTCTGCTCTCTATGTCTGTGAGTCTGTTTCTGTTTCGTAAGTTCATTTACACAGGTGTAGTTTGACCAAAGTTGGAAATTACATGTATTATCCCCAGGAATTTGTTACTAAAGTAGCAGCCGGGTAGGGAGACTGCTAAGGAATGTGGGATCTTAATTGTTACTTTGCTTCTTTGGCAATGCCTCATTCCCCAAATCAAAGCTAGTTTATGAACTACACAATTCAATATTATAAACCCGTGACTGTAAACGGTAGTCGTGTGGGCAACTTGGGAGGAGGAGGCAATCGGGGTTTCTGCCAGTTCTAAATGCATTGTGGTTGGCTTGTTGTGGCTTCTGTTCAAATTAACTAAGACTGAAGGAAGAATGAGTAGCTCTACTTTTTTTTTTTTTGCGGTACGCGGGCCTCTCACTGTTGTGGCCTCTCCCGTTGCGGAGCACAGGCTCGGGACGCGCAGGCTCGGCGGCCATGGCTCACGGGCCCAGCCGCTCCGCGGCATGTGGGATCCTCCCGGACCGGGGCACGAACCCGGGTCCCCTGCATCGGCAGGCGGACTCTCAACCACTGCGCCACCAGGGAAGCCCCATGACTCTTTCTGAATTATGGTTTTCTCAGGGTATATGCCCAGCAGTGGAACTGCTGGGTCATATGGTAGTTCTATTTTTAGTTTTTTCAGGAACCTCCATACTGTTCTCCATAGTGGCTGTATCAAGTTACATTCCCACCGACAGTGCAAGAGGGTTCCCTTTTCTCCACACCCTCTCCAGCATTTATTGTGTGTAGATTGAAGCTGGCCATTGTGACTGGGAGGCACTGTTTCTGAGGTGGGAGCCAGCAGAGTGAAGCTGGCCCCCGCCTTCATAGAAGCGGGGTAATCAGAAGCTTTTTAGTTACTCTTGACCATATGTTGCTTTCCTTATATTTGGAGCTTCCGTTGGAGCATTTCACATATTAATAAATAGAACCTTTCTATTCTCTGTACTGATCTGATGGGACAGTGGGATCTCTCCCTTAAAAGTGAGAGCAAATTTGTACATTTACTTCCTTTCCGTAACACCCCCAGCAATGCATTCCCCAGTTCCCATTCCTCATGCTCGCCAAATAAGAGAAAAAATCCTCGGCTTCAAAAAACAATGAACTGGGTCCCAACTACAAAAGGAACCCAAAGGCTAACCTCAACCTTCATTGAAACTCAGGACAGTCCACAGCCGCATCCAGGATTATGGATCAGGGCCTGGAGCTGAGCTGAGCACTGCTTCATGTTATAGAAACCACAGGGTAAAAGTTCCATTAGCTTTTGTGAGAAGGGTAAAGTTAAAAGATTTAGGTTCACCTTGAAAATGGTTGGCCATAACTGTTGCTAAAAACTTCCTGTTTGTTGTGATATAGTAGTTTAGATTCAGTGCGCACTTACATGAATCTTTTCTGAATGAAGTAAATATCTTTGTCATCAAAATGTAGGAAGATGCTCAGTTTCTAACTACAGCTCTGGGAGATTTGGCCATAGGACTTGATGTTTTGTTACTAAAACGGGAGAGGGGAGTATATGTGGATAGTTTTTTAAGTTTAAGAAAAGTCCTCAGCCTCTGAAAATCCCTGCTGCTAGTTCTTTTTTTTTTTTTTTTTTTTTTTTTTTTTTGCAGTACGCGGGCCTCTCACTGTTGTGGCCTCTCCCGTTGCGGAGCACAGGCTCCGGACGCGCAGGCTCAGCGGCCATGGCTCACGGGCCCAGCCGCTCCGCGGCATGTGGGATCTTCCCAGACCAAGGCACGAACCCGTGTCCCCTGCATCGGCAGGCGGATTCTCAACTGCTGCGCCACCAGGGGAGCCCCATTTCAGGGTTTGGCCAAGAATAGGCCGGGCCAGCCGGGGCCCAAGAAGTCAATCACAAGTTCTGAGAGCCTTTAGAACCACGTGATCTATTCACAGACAAGGGTGTGGATAAGAGAATTAGTCATTCAGGGCTCTGTACAAAGTTGATACTTATTTCTGTATTGCTTGATTGAATCCTGATTTTCTCTCTGAATAAAGGCTACCAGAGACTTTCTGTCTAGGTGCTTAATGCAACAAAGAACTTTTTTTTGCTCTGCATTTAGCACAGAGAATCCACAGTAGACCGAAGAGTGGTGACACATAAAGCCTCCCTCTGGAGAAACCATCCGAGGCTTGGCCACGCCAGCCCTGAGCCTCTGTTAAGGGGTCATCAATCAGAGTTACCCACCATGAAAGAGGGACATGGTGAACTCTCCAAGGTCTGTGAGTGAAACACAGTATTATTTATTGGCAGAAACATCGAGAGGGAAAGCTGCACTGTATCCTGCATCCTTCATATTTAAGATCAATGAGAACCATTCCCAGAAGATGCCTCACATGGCAGTGGACTGGCCAAGGCAGACAGCACGGGCTTTTCCCTTGAAAAGCTGCATGACTGGTCTCAGTTTCCTCACCTCTAAAATGGAGAGAATAATAGAATCTTCCTGAATCTTTCTCCTAAGACTGCTGTGAGCATTATCCGAGGAAATGGATGAAGGTAAGGTGTTTCACCCAGTACTTGGATTATAAAAAAATACTCACTAAAACTAGCAGTTGTTATTATTAGGGGTATTGTAATGATTATTTTTGCCTTTTATCATAAATTTCATGGAAACTTCTTAAAAGTTAATGAGAATCACATCATTTTCAGTTGCCTTGCTTTCTTCCTATAAATTTTATTCTCTTCTATCTCATTTACTGTCTTTGTATCTAAACAATGCCAATTTGTTATAATTCTTTTCCCCTATCCTCTATAAAATCATATACTAAACAGATCAGTTGACCTGAGATATTTTCACCAAGTTTTGAAATATTAGGATGAGACCCGAACTAGGTAATCTTGGAACAAATATGAAGGAGTACTATTTTGCATCAAAAGTAGCAAACAGGAATGCTCTCTTCCAAAAGCTTCTGTGAATAGGCCCTTCCACTAGTGTTCATCAAAAATAAACATATCTGGCTTCCTTGGTGGCGCAGTGGTTGAGAATCTGCCTGCCAATGCAGGGCACACGGGTCCGAGCCCTGGTCTGGGAAAATCCCACATGCCGCGGAGCAACTAAGCCCGTGCACCACAGCTACTGAGCCTGCGCGTCTGGAGCCTGTGCTCCGCAACAAGAGAGGCCGCAACAGTGAGAGGCCCGCGCACCGCGATGAAGAGTGGCCCCCCTTCACCGCAACTAGAGAAAGCCCTCGCACAGAAACGAAGACCCAACACAGCCAAAAATAAATAAATGAATAAATAAATTTTAAAAAACCATATCTATAGATCCACAGGGATCAACTCAAATAATCTATGGCCTCACTATCAAAATATTTTGGAAGGGTCTGGTAGGCTAAAAAATCCTATCAATGCACAAGTGCTAACAAAACTCCTAAATTGGAGTTTGATGTGTTAAGAGGAAAAATAATTTATGATGTTGAAAAGAAAAGCTAGCATGAGGATTGGCCACTCATTTTCTGAGTGTGTACTGACGTCAGCCCGATGTAGTTGCTGTGAAGTCTTACCTCCGAACAGTTTTATTCTTCCCTGCTCAAACCTCCCCTCCTTCCAACTCTCCCCAAACACCTCCTACCTCCCCGACCCCTCCTCACCCCACTCCCACTTCCCCAGTTTGTTCATTATACCTTTGAGCCTCGATCCCACGTCTTTAAAGTTGCTGCTGCCCTCTGAATCCCAGGTGGACTGGCGAATGCCCAGGGCTCCCGTTGAGGTGGCTGATGGCTTCTGGTCCCCTTTGCTTCTAGGAGGCTCAGCAAATTCCTTGTAGCTTCCTGCCACCGAATGTACTCCCTCAGCTGCTCCTTCAGGCTCCCTCCCTCATAAACATACAGGGACTCTCCTGTGCTCTTTTTTCCCATTAAATGTCCTGTTCAAAAACAAAAACAATATATAGCCAATATTTTATAATAACTGTAAATGGAGTATAACCTTTAAAAATTATGAATCACCATGTTGTACACCTGTAACTTATATAATTTTGTATGTCAATTATACTTCAATTTAAAAAAAATTCAGTGCCACATTCATAAAGAAATAAAACAAGGCATATACTCTGGTTCAAAAAAACCCCAACAAAAACAGAATGCCACAAATTTAACCCAGGGGAATGAATGAACAAGAAATTAAAAAGGGCACCAATTGTGTTTGTGCTGCTTTCTCCTAAATGTGGGATAAATAGCATTTTATTGATATTATTAGGAGATAGTTCATAAATGACTGACAGATTTTGATCCGTGCTCAAAACGCCTAATGAATGGACAGAATTCAGAACTGCAACTCAGAAGCCCTGGGTCTGGTCCCAGCCCCTCTGCTAACTAGCCAGGTGACCTCTCTCAAGTCATTTAGCATCCCGAACCTTCAATTTTATCAACAATAAAATGAACATGTTGGACCAGATGACATCGAAAGAACCTTCCATATCTAAAATTCTATCACCATTTCTGTGTGCACCGAATTCTATTCCCAGCTGAATGATGGCGTTCGAACATCTACCCCAGTCAATCTTGAATTGTTCCTGAAAAGAAAAGTCTCCGTGCTTTTCTTTGTGTGATTAAAAAGGTGTTGCTCAGACTTCCCTGGTGGCGCAGTGGTTAAGAATCCGCCTGCCAATGCAGGGAACACGGGTTCGAGCCCTGGTCCAGGAAGATCCCACATGCCACGGAGCAACTAAGCCTGTGCACCACAACTGCTCTAGAGCCCACGAGCCACAACTACTGAGCCCACATGCCACAACTACTGAAGCCTGAGCGCCTAGAGCCTGTGCTCCACAGCAAGAGAAGCCACCGCAGTGAGAAGCCCGAGCATCACAACGAAGAGTAGCCCCCGCTCGCGGCAGCCAGAGAAAGCCCGTGCGCAGCAACAAAGACCCAACGCAGCCAAAAATAAATAAATAAAATTAATTAAAATAAATAAATTAAAAGGTGTTGCTTTCCTCTTACCTGTAATACAAACGTAGCAAAGGAATTTTTCATTTAAACTTTCTTAGAATTTTAGCTGAGACTGAACCTAGAAATTGCACCTAGAAATTGTACCTAGAAATTACAGTTTGTAATGAAACACAGGTTGAAGACAAGTTTTGGCCAACGCTTTTCAGCCATATAAATGCAGAATTTTCTCTTGGAGGTCTAAAATGGTCACCAAAGTTTATCATTAGCTCCAGAGATGAGCTTTTGCCATATAAACAAATAAAAGTTGCTGTGCAGGAGGCCAAACCACTAAAAACATGGAAATTCATGTATGCAAATGGGGATAGCCTTAGGGTCAGAAGGGCATGGTATTGAAGGTCTGTATTCTTTACATTTTAGCCCATTGCTTGAATATACTCACATTATCTTTTTTTTTTTTTTTTTTTTTTTTTGTGGTACGCGGGCCTCTCACTGTTGTGGCCTCTCCTGTTGCGGAGCACAGGCTCCGGACGCGCAGGCTCAGCAGCCATGGCTCACGGGCCCAGCCGCTCCACGGCATGTGGGATCTTCCCGGACCGGGGCACGAACCCATGTCCCCTGCATCGGCAGGCGGACTCTCAACCACTGCGCCACCAGGGAAGCCCATACTCACATTATCTTATTTACTTTCTTCAGTTGATTTTCTTCATTTCTCTGTAATTGGGTTTTATAGCACTTTCAAATTTCTAACACTAGTAGAACTATGGTGCTTTTGATTTAAAGCTCACAAGGAAAGAGCTCTCTGTGGCTCCAGTGTTGACTGGCATTAGATGTAAGGCAAGCATCATGAAAATAGTACGTGGCAGACCTCAGTCACTGCAAATGGAAGGAGGCCCCTTCCCAGCTGTTCTGTCCACCAAGAGAGAAGCCCTCACAGTAACTCTATTGCTTGTGTGTGTATTTACAGTTCACAGGATGTTTAAATGCAGATTATTTCATTTGATCCACACTGTAATAACTTTGATGAAAATGAGACTGGCCAAAAGTCACATACATGCAAGTAAAGATTCTGGGATTAAAATCAGCTCACAGTCCAGACTCTACGATATTATACTGCTTTGAAGTGTCTTTGAACTTCCTAAGGATATAAGGCAGTTAGAAATCATTCTGGGGTCTGGAAATAAGCTCTGCCAAAGCTTTCTAATATTATCAAAAGGAATGGAGATCATATATCACTAGATCATGACTCAGTTATGCAACTCAGAAAAATTAATTCTGTGTGTACTGGGGAGCCTGAAAATGAGGTTTTCCTGCATTGCAGTGTGAGCTTTGCCAAGTCACTTAGGACCTGACGCTGCACACAATTTTAAGACTCTATTAAGGACACTGTCCCAACTGAAGCATTGGAATCTTGAAAAACTGGCTCCTCACTTACCTGCTTGGTGAACTTGGTACCCAGATATCTACTAAATAACTTTGCATTTAGCCATCGCAATGATTATGTTCCACAACCTCCCAGGAAGTAGCAAATCATTTGGCTTAGAAATATGGAGGAAATCAAATCATGATAATGGGAAAGTGGGATTAGAATCTGATGCTCCCAGTAATAACCTCAGTTGCTCTTGTCCTCGGTCATTGTCTATCATCTGGTTAGGATGCTGGAAATGAGAAAGGCGTTATTGGCAATGAAGCAGAGGGATGATGGAGGTGTTTTTACAAATAACTTCATTTTTGTCATGCTTGAAGAATTCTGTGACTTTTCTACAATGGAAGGCTAAAATGGGCCTCATTCTGTGGGTGATTTAACATAGATCTTTGGGACCTTGTACTGAATTTCAGTATTTGCATATTTGGTGGATGGGTGTTCAGACTCCCTCCCCTAGACCACAGATGTTTTTCTTTTTTCTAAGGAAAGTGCGCCATCTAGAACGTCCCAGGGAAGCACACGTTCCCTGGGTCCTAATGCTAATGTCAACCAAATAATCGTCTCCATGGCAACGTGGACACTATGCCCACTTCCATCTCTTCTCCCATCATCATTTGTTATGTATCCATATAATAATAATGGAGATCAAAAGATAGGCACTTGAAAAAATAAAACCTTGCCAGGCGTAGGGGGGAAGCTTTTGTCCTCTTTAATCACTTAAAAATACCACTAAAATGGCAGGTTTGCAACAGAAAAGAATTTTCTTGAGCTCCATACTTGAAGATTATCCTAACTTCAGAAAACATCCATTAAGACAGAAAGTGTTGAGTATTAAGAGCTAGTTTTTCTGGAGTGATACTTCAGCTGTATTTCACAGTAGCTCGGGTAGCACAATCATGTAACACCATTCTGCAGCTGAACACTGGTGCTCAGCATTCAACCCTCCACGGCACGCTCCACATCAGAGTTAGAACCACGACCAGAAACATTTCGTGGGTGCACAGGGGATAGTTACCAGTGTTAGTGTTGACCTATATTTTCATGGCGCACAAAACATTTCCATGAACATCGAGACAGATAAGAATTGGTTACGTTTTCAGTCTGTTAACTTGTTTTTCCATGGCCACATCACGTTTCTCTCGGCTGGAAGAAGCAATTCACTTAACAAACCTGCAAGTTTGTGCTAACAGCTTCTTCACAGACAGCAATATGTAGCTTTCGTTTGCATTAATTAAAACTAACCTTAATTAAAACTAACCTCCATGTCTTCAGTGACTGAGGAGGACAGGAATTTACTTAGGGCAGAAACCTCAATTTAAAATCTAACATGGCATTCATGCTTATGAATGCTCGCATTCCAACAGAGGGCATGTCCACCCAAAGCAAACTTGTGCCACTGCAATGTCATCTTAAATCTAAATGCAATTTTCGATGTCACCTCCCTCTTTCCCTTGTTCTTCATCAACTCTGCACAGTCAAGGGAGAAAAAGGAAAAAGAGTGTGTTCGAGAACAAATAAGAGAATAAGACAATTTAGGGGTGTCACTGGTCAGTACACTTTGGGGCTGGGAATGCCCAAGTACCACCATGAAGGGTGATGAAATGGCCGACACCTGAAAGACCTGGGGACTGATGTGCTCTGGAATCACGTTGGCTTGCATCAGAAATACCATGATTATAGCTTCCCAGCTAACTCTCTTGTCCTGCGTTTAGCCTGCAAGGGTTACATTAACAATAAGTCTTTTTAGGGCTTCCCTTGTGGCGCAGTGGTTGAGAGTCCGCCTGCCGATGCAGGGGACACGGGTTCGTGCCCCGGTCCCGGAGGATCCCCCGTGCCGCGGAGCGGCTGGGCCCGTGAGCCATGGCCGCTGAGCCTGCGCGTCCGGAGCCTGTGCTCCGCAAGGGGAGAGGCCACAACAGTGAGAGGCCCGCGTACCACACACACACACAAAAATATATATATATATATATACACACATATATATATATATTTAGTACAAAAACATGGATGAGCAAAAGAGGCTGGAAGTCTGGAAGTTTCATTCCACCTTCCCAGCCCACTGGCTGCTGGCCGCACTGGACAATGGCCACTTGATCTAAACTCCCAGGAGCCCTTTTTAAGCATCGATTCCATTCTAGGTTTGGCTTCTTTAACATCTTCTACGTATCCTTCTCTCTGGAAGTGCAAGGGTTTTCACCCATCCCAACCCTTCCTCTCTATACCAGGCTCCTGGGTTCCGGGTGTCCCTCAAAGATGACAAATACTTTCATTCCTGGGGTTGCCAAGACTTGGCAAATGATTCTTTCAGTAATAATGAAAACTACTCTATCGCAACCCAGAGCGCTCCATTTCTCTGAGGGAAACCTACACAGTGCACAGGAGCTGAGGACGCGCAGTTCTAGCTTCACCCCATCTTCTAAATTCATCCTAGTCTTCACCCCGAGAGCCTGTAAATCCTCTGAGAGTTGAATTAGCAAGTATCTTTCCAACACACCCTCCCCTACTTCTAAGTAGATGACTAAGGAAATCGTGAAACGCACACGCACACGTACACACACACACACACACACACACACACACACACACACACCCCGCCTTAAATCTCTCTAGGGACCGACCGGCTTCCCGGGAAAGGCTAGGGCTGCTGTAGATGGCTGTGTGGGGAGCTGTCTGAGGAAGTCGAACGCTTGGCAACATTTGCTAGAGGCTCTGCTCGGCGCGGCCGAGAGCCCCGGGGTGACGCTGGAGCAGCGAGAAGCAGCGGGGCCGCTACCTGCCTCCCAGCTGCGGGGAAGCAAGCGGGTGCGCGCTCCGCGGCCCGAGACCCGGTCCAAGCCGCTGCGGTTCCGGGGGGCCGGGACGAGAGAACCTCCAAGCCCGTGCCTGGAAAGCAGGACTTGTAGGCAGGGGAAAGAGGGAAGGAGCTAGGGGAGAGCGTGAGGTTTCGGGTCAAGAGAGGCGGAGAAAAGCGAGGACTTCGGGGACAGAGACCCGGGATCACCGTGGAGACCACGTGTGATTCCCGGAGCACCGAGCCTGCCGGATGGAAGGAGGGAGGGTTGGGCAAAAGGGCAGGGAAAAGAAAATCGCTGCAAGGCAAAGAAGGACTGAGGAAATTCAGGCGAGCCCCAAATAGAGGTGGGATTCAGGCGCTGATTGCCAAACAGATTTGAAACCCAGGGTGGGCGCTGCGCCCTGTGTCCCACACCTGTGGCTTTGTCGGGGGTAAAGGCGCAGCCGCCAGGCTGGACCAGGGCTCCGAGACGCGCTCGGGGACCCAGCTCCCCAAAATTGTTCAGGGAGAGAACCGTGCCAGACAGGGTTGTGATTAGACGGATAAAAGGAGGTGCTGGGAGATGCGGAGGGAGGGTGATCTCCGCGTACGGCTGGGATTTTGGAGAGCTGCGCGCTGGCTCGGGTGTCCTGCGGGGGAGGGAAGAGAGCGGGAAAGGACCGAGGGACCAGCCGGAGGCTGCCGAGGGACCGACGGCTTCCCGGGATACTGAAGGGCAGGGTGGAGTTTTGGGAGAACGGGGTTGGCGTCTGAGTGGAAAGGTCGGAGCAAAACCCAGCCCCCAACGCAGAGCCGCAGAAAAGCTGAGAGATGGGGAGACTGGCCCCCTCGGCTGACTGGTCCCGCCAGGACTAGAGCGCGCCGGACACTCACCCACCGCCCAGTGGTTGCCGCGCGGGTACATCTTGGCCAGCAGGGTCCCTCCGCCCGCCGACACCGGGGCGGCCGGTCCCCGGGGCGCCTGGCAGAGGACCAGAGCCAGCAGGACGAGCGGGAAGTCGCGGCCGCGCATGGTCCCGGCGGGAAGCCCTCGGAGCGCCGCGGCGAGACTGGGCGGAGAGTGCGCTTCCACTGCAGAGGAGAGACGGGAGGACCGGGACCTCAGAGGAGCGCCGCCGCCGCCGCCGCCAGCGCCGCTGCTGCAGCCTCCACGACGCCCCGACTTTATATGCAAGCCCGGGCGGGGGCGCAGGGGGATCCTCCACCGCCGACCCCAGCGCTCTGACGTCTCCCTGGAGCGAGCCGGAGCGCTGGGACAACGGTCTCCGAAAATCATCCATCTTCCTGCCGAGCGATGAACAGGCTGAGCGTACATTGTCCCCTCTCTCTCTCCCTCGTAGCCCCGTCCGCCTTCCCCAGCCTGGGTTAGTTCTTCCTATCCTCGACGCCTTCACTCCAGCACAATTTAGGGAACTCCTCCCTCCCCAGCCTCACCGGGGCGCCTCCCGCGTTAGCTGCCTTCGGATCCTTCGAGGAGGAGCAGTGACCCCGCGGCCTGACCCCAGGGGCGAGGGGCGCAGCTGGGGTGGGGGAGATAGAGAGGGATGTGCGCCAAGGATGGATGTTTTTAGTCTGGGCTTTGCTAGAGGGGACCGGAGCCCGGAATGCAAAGCACCTCTGATTCTCAGACTTTCCCCCTTTGTGGACCACCTCCCTCCTCGCGGTCCCTGCCCATGAACCTTGCGACCTTTGCTCCCTCCCACAGAGCGCCGCCGCTTCACCGCCGCAAGACCCTCACCCCACCTGGGGTTTCGGAGGCGTCCCTGCCCGCTTGTAGGGTGCGATGGAGGCTGGAGCAGGAAAGACATGTAACGTGATCGGAGCTACAATACTAACAATAGTTTTACCATACTCCTGGTTCCCTGCACCAGCATACGGCATCCACATAACAGAAGAAGCTTCTGCGGCGATTTCCCTAGGCCGCCTCTACCAGAAAGCTCAAACTGTCCCTAAGCTGCCATTTACACACTTCTCTAGAGCTGCCCAACCTTCCCCTTCTCCTTCTGTTCTCAGATACGAGGAATGGTCACCGGCCCAACTCCCGAGGCTGTCAATGCCATGGATACAAAGGGGGTGGGCACCATAGCAATGCAACAGTGAATAGAAGCGGGTAGGATGCGGTTGCCCACGATTCGGCTGTCAGAGCCGGGGGTGTGTTGGTGTGTTCCCGCGTGCCAGTTCCTCACCGAGTGCTGGTGAATTGCCTCGCTGGTTGGTTCCCGCTGGTGTTCCATGTCAATACTGGGCGTTGATACCAGTTAGGTTGAAATCATACATCTTTCGGGATATCTGGTGATTCAATACCTCTGGTGATTCAATACATCTGTGCCGTTCTTAGAGGATATGTGCCTATTGCATGACTGAGCATCCTTGGGCTTGGAAGAGTATTTCCATGCATGTGTCTGGCTAGAAGGTTAAATGCTAATTTCAAGATCACTATTATTAGCCAAGCAATAGAGTAATACTATCCTGAGGGAATACCCCAAGTGAAAAGCAAGGGGGAAAAAAGCCTACAATGGGCTTGGACTCCATCCTTCTGGGTTCTCAGGCTCTGCTCATTAGTAAGCACATGTTCCACAGTCAGGTGATCATACGTAGGCTTCCCACTTCCCACTTGGCCATGAGCTTGCAGGAGCATAGGGACTCGGTCTTGTTCCCCTGTGTGTCTGCAAGGAGCCTGGATCACAGTGGTGTTCAACGATTTGATGAATGAACAACTAACCTAAGAAATGCTTGGGTCTAAATGGCTTTTGCAACCTTGGGCCTTTGGAAAACCTTTATCTCTCCAGACTAAGTTATAGAAAAATGTCCTTTCCCCTTAGTTTAATCAAGATTATTTTAGAATCTTTTAATGACGTTTTTCCCACTATGAGACCAAGGGAAAACTACTGTAAATACAATGAAGTGTGGGAACAGCTCTACAGAAAGTGCAACTCTTCTGCAAATTCAGGCAACACTCTCTGGGGTCTATAGCAGACCAGGAGCTACCCAGGTTCCTCCATTCACTTCAGCTCTTGCTCTAAGCACCCTAGTCTACAGGCTTTCTGCAGCCGGTCTCGGGCTTAGACGTGTCATTTGCTTTGGCATCCCACAAGGGCAGAGAGTGTGTCAGTCTTTGCTCAGGGCTGAATCCACAGTGTCTGACCCAGTCCAAGGTACAGAACAGGGACTCAAGAGATGTGAATGCTGCATTGTCCTCCAGGTATAGCAGCCTGAGTCCAGTCCTCTAACCAGAAAAGACAATGGATTGTGACAAGTTAGAGAAAGAAACCATTGCAGGTTTCATTCAGCCAGTACTGAATGAGCCCCAGTAGATCCTGGCTGGGTATCTTTTCATATCGCTTTTAAAATCTTAACCACAACCCTGCCAGATAGGGATGACTTGTTCCCCTTCTTTGTTATGGCTCAGCGCTCTGTTCCACGTAGATATTCAGGAACCCAGGTTCATTCCATCTTGTGCCTCTACCCCTCCCTAGTGCTCTGCTCCCCAAAGGGATGTTCTGTAAGGAGATAAGGAGCTTGTGTCAGGATGTAAATCAATGCATTGCTTCCTTCATCGAGAATATCTTGCTTTGTCAGCTGAACACTGTGTTTAATGATTTGCATTTAGTGCTGTTGATTTGCATTCTGGCATAAGCTCTTTATCTTGCTGTGGATGGGTTACAAACGGTTCAAGGATGAGCAGCTGATGCATGGACCACACTTAATTAGCACTAAGTGTACTGTCCCTGCCTGCATGGCCTAGATAGCAGCTGGCACGACAGGGCAAATGGGGAGGCGCGCCACTCTCTTAATATACCAGCCCACACGTACCACTCATCTTTTCTGCTCATATTTTAATCGGTAAAAACTCAGCCACAGGGAGCTGCAAGAGAGGCTGGGAGCTGTAGCCCTGATGATCAGTCAGGCGCCTGGCTCTGACTGCACCGCTGCGGAAGAAGGCGTAAGTGGAGTTTGATGGACGGCTGATAAACAGACAGAACCAGCCTAGGGTGCCTCAGGCACGTGGAGGTCTTACAAATTTTATTTAATAAAGTAAAACCTCCCCTCATGGAGAGGAAAGACTGGGTCTCCGGCCCGTCTCCTCTGCCCCAGAGTTCTACGTCCCTTAGAGAATCTCTTGCTAACTACCATACCAGCACCCCTTAGGCTCAGGGGGGCACTGCACCCTCTTATCACTGTGGCACAAATTAGGGTACCCCTTCGTTGGATTCCCCATTTGGGAATGTTTAGTCTAGTCTTTCTATAATAAATGGATCTTAGCCCTTTAGCTATTTCCACAAAAGATCTATGTAGCCAGCAGCCATGATATTTCACTGACATTTTTTGCACCTGTGTGGGGTGGGCTGGGGTCCTGGCCTCCTGTCTTGCACCTCTGCTGGAAACTGCCTCCACCTCTCAGTTCCCGAACTCCTGGTTTCCAGAATAGAAACACGAGAGACCCAGCTCATTATTGTGACCCAGCTATACGTGTTCTAGATTGCCCAACAGCTTAGAGATGAGTGAGTCCACAGTGTCCAATCCACTCTTATAGAGGCTAGGACACATGGTGGCAGATGTGGCAGCGTCCACTCCACAGGGCTCTGGGCAGGACAGTGTTCCCTGAAAAGAAGGTGTGGGTATCATACACAACGGCCCTGCTCCCCAGATCCTCAGGCACATGCTGTCTTGTGCCTGATATTTCATGACGTCTGTTGTTTCTTTTTAGCTCAGTGACTCCCAGACATTGGAAAGGGCATTTTTTTTAACATCTTTATTGGAGTATAATTGCTTTACAATAATATGTTAGTTTCTGCTGTATAACAAAGTGAATCAACTATACATATACATATATCCCCATATCCCCTCCCTCTTGCGTCTCCCTCCCACCCTCCCTATCCCACCCCTCTAGGCGGTCACAAAGCACCGAGCTGATCTCCCTGTGCTATGCAGCTGCTTCCCACTAGCTATCTATTTTATATTTGGTAGTGTATATACGTCCAAGTAAGGGCATTTTTTTTATTATTCTCTTCCACGTAGTTTAGGTTTTGATGGACTTTTTACCGTGAAACAAGCCATATTGCTTAGATTTCTCATTTTTACTCATCAAAGACATAGGAACTGTCTGTCCATCAGAATTTCTAATCAGGTTGAAGTCACCAGTATTACGTAGAGAGTAGATGTCATTCCAGCTTAAATCAGTGAAACATTGCATCTTGCTTCATCAGGGGTAAATGCATGGCTTTTTTTTTTTTTTTTTGCCACACCACGCGACTTATGGGATTTTAGTTCCCTGACCAGGGATGGAACCCAGGGCCCCGGCAGTGAGAGCACCAAGTCCTAACCACTGGACTGCCAGGAAATTCCCCCAGTGTATGGCTTTTTGAAATATTGAAAATAGCACATGCGTCTCTATCTTTGCCCTAAGTGGAGTCTAGGTTAGGAGTCTTAAGGTTTAGGGGGCTGTTTTTGCTGTCACTGGTCATTTATACCTTGGTGCCTATGAAGGCTTTGAGGGCAGGTCTTGCTGCAGTGAGATGCTCCAAGATCCCCAGATCCAGTCCAAAGCCAAGGAAGCAGGCTGTGAAGGCAAATGGAAAGGAACAAGGAGACACTGGCGTCCTGCAAGCGCATGGGTTCTAATTCTGCCTCTGCCACTTAGGAGCTACTATGTTACCAGGCCAGTGACTTAGCATCTGCATCTCAGTCTCTTCATCTATAAATTGGTAATATCTCCCTCCCTAGGGTGTGTGTCTGTTGACTGACAGCTACTTATTTGTTTTAATTAATAATTATGGAGAACTATAATTAGGGCAAGCTAATTTTTTTTTTTTTTTTTCCGGTACGCGGGCCTCTCACTGCTGTGGCCTCTCCCGTTGCGGAGCACAGGCTCCGGACGCGCAGGCTCAGCGGCCATGGCTCACGGGTCCAGCCGCTCCGTGGCATGTGGGATCTTCCCGGACCAGGGCAAAAACCCGTGTCCCCTGCATCGGCAGGCGGACTCTCAACCACTGCGCCACCAGGGAAGCCCAGGCCAAGCTAATTTTTATCTCAGGTGTGAGTGTCAAGACGGCATAATTTTCTTGCTCAATGCGCCTAACCCCAATGTCACATGCTATTTAGATCTTCCAGAGATAATCACACGAATAACAGCTGCCGCTCAGTGAGCATCTGGCATGGACCCGGCATTGTGCACTTACTCGTGTAACCCTCACAGCTGTCCTATGACATAGATGTTATTTGTCCCGTTTTATAGATGAGGAAACTGAGGCACAGGAGGGTTAACTAACTTGCCCAATGACCCAATGGTAACTGACAGAGTCAAGAGTCAACCTCAGAGCCATCTGATTTTCAAGCTCTGAGTGTGATAAGTCTGGCAAAAATGAGTTTCTTTGTACTTACAGGACTTTTCTGGGGGTCGATAAATTTCATCACCCAGAAGGATAAAAAGTATATTAAAATAATTTTAGAGGAGATATTGGGAATAATTTTTAGAGGTAGTTGGCTGAAACCTCATTGCAGATTCCTCCCTTTGCTTGTTTTCAGCTATTCCCCACCCCACGCCCACCCACCTCTAGATCTGTAGACATCGTTTTGCAACTTGTACGTGGAAGTGGGTGGAAGTGGTGGGAACATATAAATTTGCTTTCTGGAGAATAACATGCTCATAGTTTGGGCTACAGCAGGGATGGCCAGAGTCCCAAAATGTAGCCCTCAGTGTCTGAAACTGCAAATATATTTCTGATGTCAACGTGAACATCCTACTTTGCAATCTTCCTTGAAATCCAGTTATTTCTGGCATTTCACTATTACCTTCCATGGTCTTCTGAGCTCCTGGACAGATTGCAGGGGCGATTACCCTAGACTCCAGCCTTGGGGGCTTCCCTGGTGGTGCAGTGGTTAAGAATCTGCCTGCCAATGCAGGGGACACAGGTTCGAGCCCTGGTCCGGGAAGATCCCACATGACACAGAGCAACTAAGCCCGAGTGCCACAACTACTGAGCCTGCACTCTAGAGCCCGCGAGCCACAACTACTGAGCCCGCATGCCTAGAGCCCGTGCTCCGCAACAAGAGAAGCCACCGCAATGAGAAGCCTGCGCACCTCAACGAAGAGTAGCCCCCGCTTGCCGCAACTAGAGAAAGCCCGCGTGTGGCAAAGACCCAACGCAGCCAAAAATAAAATAAGTAAATAAATTTATTTTAAAAATATTAAATTAGGCTCCGGACTTCCAGTTTATCTACTCCAGGGTTTCTCAGCGCTGTTCAGATTTGGGGCCAGATAGCTCTTTGTTGTGGGGTCTGTCCTGGACATTGTGAGGTATTTAGCAGCACCCCTGGCCTCTACTCAGTAGATGTTAGTAGCATGTCTCAGTGTGACAACCTAAAAGTCTGCAGACATTGCAGTATCTCCTTGGTGGGGGAAAATCACCCCCTGCTGGGGGGCTGACCTAGCCCAACTTCTCATCCTTAACTCCTTCCTTGCCAGGTGTTCCTGTGCTCTCACTTGAACGTCTCCAGTGCTGGAGAACTCACTTCTCATTTTTGGAGACTACTGATGTTGGAAAACTCTTCCTTAGAGTGAACTTACTTCCTCATAGTGTCTCTCTAGCTTCCCCTCATCGTGTGGATCACGTGGTCCTCTTCTGCCCTGCCCGGTCCTCCTGACACCCCCTCATATTTACAGACCCCATCGTGCCTGCCGCATTCTCGTCGCTAGAAATTCTCTGTATAGTCAACGCTCACTCAGATGCAAGGACTGCGCCTCCTCTCCCATCCTGACTGATCTAAACATCCTCCAGTGTTCCCTTTATTTATTTATTACTTTTTTTTTTTTTTTTTTTTGCGGTACACGGGCCTCTCACTGTTGTGGCCTCTCCCCTTGCGGAGCACAGGCTCCGGACGCGCAGGCTCAGCAGCCATGGCTCACAGGCCCAGCAGCTCTGCGGCACATGGGATCTTCCCGCACCGGGGCACGAACCCATGTCCCCTGCATCGGCAGGCGGACTCTCAACCACTGCGCCACCAGGGAAGCCCCGTACTACATCTTCTTTACCCATTCATCTTTTGATGGACTTTGAAGTTGCTTCCATATCTTGGCCATTGTAAATAGTGCGACTATGAACATAAGGGTGCATGTATCTTTTTGTGTTCCCTTTAAAGTTGAGAAAGTGAGAGACACGGGTGCTGAGCATTGATCAGAGGATCCAGTGAGCAAGGGGCACTATTTTCCAGAACTTTCCACAGGTATATGCCTATGTCACTTGGCTTCCTGGGGAAATGAAAGCTACTGTGCAAGCAGCCGCCTGTGCCAGGTCAAATGTGCCTGGAAGGCTGGAAGGCTTCCAATGTTGCCCCTACCCCTCAGGTAGTAGAGAGTTGAGCACCAAGGCAGCAGGAGGCCGAGGGCAGAGCTGGTGATGGTACAAAGGGCAGGGCAGTTCTGGGCTTGAGTGACTCTGGTTCTTTCTTCTAAGGACCTATCCACAGAGGCTGTGTTCCTCATCCTGCCACTCCCCTGGGATATTTGTAAGGACAAGAATAAAAAAGACCATGAATGTGAACCATTTTATAAACTCTATGTGAAGAGCCAACTGCACACATGTGACATGGGGTTATCTCCAAATCACCGTCCCCCCAGCCTGCCAACTTCTCCGGACCAGAGTCTCTCAACTCCAGGCAGGCCAAGCTGGAACCGAGTTTAGTAGCAAGTTCATAAGGAAAATATTATTCAGGAAAATCTCTGAAATTCCATTAGTTTAATCTGATTTGACTTATCGAATCAACATACATTTGTCTCTCTCTCGTACTCCTCTTGATGGCATCTAGCGCTGTGGCACCCAGGTATTCAGACCAGCACATTACATTACCGCAGAAACGAGGGTGTCTGGTGAGCCATGTACACACGTGGAGCCTCCCGGCACAGCCCCCTGGGAACACGGGGGAAGAGGTGGGTCCTGATGGTAGAGCAGTGTCATGGGGCATGAGTGCCCGCTGCCAGCAGTGATGACGGTAATAGGTCAGCTCAAATGAACTATCTGGAAGTTGCTTAAGACCACTTATCATAGCACCAATGTTATAACAGTAAAAAATACAGGAAATATTTATAACAGTAACTTACAGATACAAACTAATGATAAACCACAGTTTCACAAAGGATTGTATACATTTTGCACGCTTGTCAGTCCTTTCTTTTAGGCAAAGTGCTCTTTTGATGACCAATAAATAACAGATACACACTCGAGTGAACTGTTTTCATACAATACGAAGAAGTTTTAATTTGATAAGTTAAATACTCCTTTCTACCAAAATTGGAATGTGAATCCAAGTTTAGTGTTGGTCCTCTTAAAGTTCAAAGTAGTGTGGACAGTTTGGTTGTCATTTAAGACAAAGGAGGGGATACTATATAGGTATCCAAGTACAGGCAAAGAGCAGTGCTCCAGAAGTCGAGAAGCTTAACTGTGCAACCCTCTTGTAGTCAATATCGTCTATGCTAAAGTGAGAATTGCTTTGTATCAATATCTCATTTAATGCTTATTAATGAAGAGATGATTTTATTTTTCCCTTTTGCGGGGAGGAAGAGTCTTAGAGAATGTAAGCGCGTGTCCATGGTCAAGGAGCTGGCATTAGAAGCCTGGGAGTGTGGTGCACACAACTCTTCATTGCTAGCCCTTGTGCAGCAACTTGTACTTTGAGAGCCTAGAGCTTTACCTAATTTCACAGCTCTGTCTTACCTGTCTGCTTTAGTCACGGTTCTCCAGAGAGACAGAACCAACAGGATGTGTGTATGTGTTTATATATGCAGATACAAACACACAGATATCCATATCTATAACTATATCAATTGATCGATTGATCAATAGATAGAGGTTTTAAAGAATTAATGGCGAAGGCTTGGCAAGACCAAATCTGATGGGGTAGACCAGCAGGCTGAAGACCCAGGGAAGAGCTTCAGAGTCCAAAGGCAGACTGCGGGCAGTATTCCTTTTTGCTTGGGGGAGTTCAGTCTTTTTCTCGTAAAGCCTTCAACTGATTGGATGAGGCCCACCCATATAATGGAAGGCAATCTGCTTTACTCAAAGTATACTGATTTCAATGTTAATCTCATCTAAAAAATACCTTCACAGAAACACCTAGAATAATGTTTTATCAAATATCTGGGTACTGGGACCTAGCCAAGTTGACACATAAAATAAACCATCATCCTGTCTCTCCCTGTTGTCAAATGTGGGTAACTGCCGTGAATGCCCTCTAATCTCTAAGGCATTCTGCATTTCTTGTAAGTATTGGGCAAATGCCACTTTTCTTGAAGTTCTGCCCAATAAAGTTGGAATTTTCCAAAAGGAACTTGGCTAGGAACAAAGGAAACAAAAGGAAGAAGAAAAAGAAGAAGGAGGAGGAAGAAGAGGAGGGGTAGAAGGAAGAGGAAAAGATGAAAATGCAGACATAGATAGGATTTTAAAAACAAAAATCAACTTTACTGAGGTACCATTTACATATTAAAGTGCCCCATTTTAAGAGTATACTTTTTTGAGTTTTTACAAATATATGCAACCACCACAATCAAGATCTGCACATTTCCATCACCCCCCAAAATTCCAGTAAATCACTGCTAAACTTTCTGTTCGTACGTACCAGTTTTGTCTTCTCTAGAATTTCATATAAATGGCATTGTACAGTATGTTGTCGTTTGCATCTGGTGTCTTTCATTTACCATAAAGCTTTTGAGATTCAGGCACATCATTGCATGTACTTGATGTTGGTTCCTTTCTACTAATAAATAGTATTCCACTGTGTGGCTCTTTCTCAATTTGTTTCCTCATTCACCGGTATCCAGTTGATGGGTACTTGGGTGGTTCCCAATGGAGGGGGGGGTTGGTCCTCTTTTGGTTTTTGTCTGTTTGTGTTTTGGCTATTATGAATAAAGCTGTATGAACATTCATGTCTTTGTGTAGACATATGTAACATCATTTCTCCTGAGTAAATACCGGGGAGTGAATTCCTTGGTGGTATAGTAATCATATGTTTCACTTTCTGAAAAGCTGCCCAGCATCCGCTCCTGGTACAGAAGCCAGTTCTCCCTGTTTGAATGATCCAGTTATTACTGTATGTTTGGGATGTCTCTAATTCTGACTTTGTTTACTGGCCAAAAATGCCTGGTAGATATTTACCCTGGTGAACATTCAAATCCCTCCATGAATGCTGGCCCCTGCAAAGGGATGGCTTTCCAGAACCCATTCCTACAGATTTGTGATTTAAGGTCCTTGGGAAACACTCTACTGAAAATCAACACTAGAAATCGGCACATCTTAGCTCTTTGCTGGCTTACACTTTAGCCAGAACATGTCAGCTGCTCAGACCAAGGCACTGCCGGAATCAGGTTGCTTGGCTGAGGGGAAAGGAAGAGAGAAGGAGGTCATTGTAGATACATATAGTTGCCTACCCAATGGCTGCTTCAACTCAGTCATAACAATCCTGTTTCCTGCTTTCCAAATCGCTTCCCAGGCAGCTGTGCTCATGTGACCCATTTTGGCCACGGGACCTTAGTGGAAGTCAGCTTGTGGTGGCTTCTGGGAAAGCTTCTGCCTTCATGGTGAAGGAACCTCCCACCTCCTTCCTGCCTTGAACGTAGACACTCCACCCAGCTCTGGCACCATCTTGCAACCATGAGAGAAAGACCAAGAAACACACAGAGACGTCAGCCCAGGCATTGCTGAAATGGGAAATCATCACCAGTATCTACTTCTGTCTTCTTGTTATTAGTGACAGATCAAGCCCTATTTGTTTAAGCCACTGTGAATAAGGTTTTTCTTACAGCCAAATGAATCCCTAACCAATATAGGGAGGTTCTGAAAAAGGAGACAGGAGCATATTGAAGGCAAATGTCATGTTTTTTTTGTTTGTTCTTTTCTTTCCTGCGGTACGCGGGCCTCTCACTGCTGCGGCCTCTCCCATTGCGGAGCACAGGCTCCGGACGCGCAGGCTCAGCGGCCACAGCTCACGGGCCCAGCTGCTCCGCGGCATGTGGGATCCTCGCATACCGGGACACGAACCCGCGTCCCCTGCATTGGCAGGCGGACCCTCAACCACTGCACCACCAGGGAAGCCCTGTCATGTTTCTTTCACTAGAGCCAACAAACAGAATTTGCCTTCAAATAGAATTTACCACTTCTCTCAGATTTGCCAGGAATCTTCTAGGTTTTCTCACAGATTCCCCCTGTTACAGGTTGTTCCTCAAGGAATGTGGGTTGATAATCCCCTCTCTGCCAGTTCCTGCCTGGCCCTGGGCAAAACACTTAACCTCTCTGTGCCTCAGTTTCCTCACTTGTAAAACATGGAAATCGTAAGGATATTTTTTATTTTCTTTATTTTTATTTTTTAAATAAATTTATTTATTTTTGTTTGCATTGGGTCTTCATTGCTGCGTGCGGGCTTTCTCTAGTTGTGGTGAGCGGGGGCTACTCTTCCTTGTGGTGCGCAGGCTTCTCATTGTGGTGGCTTCTCTTTGTTGCAGAGCACGGGCTCTAGGTATGCAGACCTCAGTAGTTGTGACACGGGGGCTCAGTAGTTGTGGCACACGGGCTTAGTTGCTCCGCGGCATGTGGGATCTTCCCGGAACAGGGCTCAAACCCATGTCTTCTGCATTGGTGGGCAGATTCTCAACCACTGCGCCACCAGGGAAGCCCAGGATATTTTTTAAAAGCTAGAAAAAAAACTGAAGCATTTTAAAGTGCTTTTATATTATTCTCTGTTATCAGGGAAAGAAGTCTTCTCCATTACACTGGTCTTTATCTTCCTCTTATATATTTTGTTAGGAGTGCTCTGTTCTTCGATATACATGTATATACCTATATATGTATATGTTTAAGTAACAAAGTAATGTTCACCAGCCTTTGTTTTAAATTTTTTTTAACAAAATAAAGTCCTTATGACGGAATCTGGGCTATCTGTAGGAACTCAATAGGCGATGATGATGCAAAGCACTGAATCACCTTGCAGCCATTACTAGAGTATCAACTTCACCAGATTTCCATTTTCCTATAGCAAAACTCTATACCCCTGAACTAAGATTGCAGGGGCAGCAGATTCATACCTGCCACATCCCACTTCCTCTGCTGCAAAATCTCCTTCAGACACAACATGCTAAGTTATTAAGCCAACCTTCCAAGGTGTGTTAGAGGAATACCAAGTTTCCCTTTAGTTTATCCACAACCATCCCGACCTCTCCCTCCTGTGTGTTATCTGATCACGCAGACCGTCAAGTGTGATCAAACCTGACCATGTAATGGCCTCCCTTTTCTCATTAAATTCCATCTTATTCAGTTCTGATCAAGATTCTCTAACGTCCAGGTCTTTGGTAATTTTAACTTTATCTTCTGCATTTGCTATTTGTCACTCATTTTGTATTATCTGCAAATTTAATCTAGGTCAAATTTACTTTCCCCTCTAGGTTGTTAATGAGCACTGTCTATTGGATAATACAGTTTCCTGTACTGAGCCCTCTGGGATCCTTGATTCTTATTCACATTCAGATCTAATTTAAGATGCCACTAATTTTTACTTCTACTGACCATTTGTCAACAAAACCAAAACTATGTTACCGTCAAATCTCCCAGACCCTACTTCTTTAATTGCTCTATGAATTGCTTGGGTCAGATATTTCACATCAAATAAATGTTTAAATGATTTCCACTGAATTCCCCTGTGGGGTTTCAAGTCCATAATTGCGTTCAAAAATGGCTGTGCTGCTATTAGGGAGAATAATTTGAGGCTTTTGAATTTGCCTGGGTTGTTGTTCATTAGATTCTCTTCCACCATGCACAGACAGATCAATTTTCTTATTAAATTTCTTGAATTCTTACCTGGAATGGCAGGCAGACCATGAGAATACTCATTTCCTGAGTCATCATGTTGATGAATATTCCTCTGCTTCTGGAGTTTGGAACCTTCCCAGATCCCAAGATTCTGGTTCTCTCCACAGGATATGCGATGGTTTTGAGTACCCCCGAAAGCCTGAGATGTCCCCCAGTTCTGTTTAAGCACTGGAGTTTAATTACTCCTTATCCAGTTAGTAACTCATCGTTACATTATCTTCTAATCCAGTGGTTCTTGACCTTGGCCAGTTTTGCCCTGTTCCCCACCGCCATCCCTCTTTCCCCAGACACTGGCAATGCCTAGAGACATTTTCAGTTGTCACAACTCAGAGGTGGGTGGTGGAGGCAGAGCTACTGACATTGAGGGGGTAGAAGCCAGGAATGTGGTTAATCATCTTAGAGTGGCTCTAAGTGTTTTCTGGCCCAAAATGTCAATAGTGCTGAGATTGAGAAACCTCATAAAATCTAAGCTATTCTCAAATCTGCCCCTCTCCTCCCCCCTCACCACCACCCAAGAAGGATGGAGTAGTTAACCTAGTTGAAGAGTGAAGAGACCTGTTCCCTCTGGCTGGTCACTTACTTCTCTGGACGGCCGCGTTAAGTTTGGTTGGGAGGGGGATTGAATTAGAGATAGCATATTTCTAAATCTCACTTCAGTTCTCTCCCTCCCTCCCTCCCTTCTTCCCATCCTCCTTTCTTCCTTCCTTCAACAAGTGCTTATTGGATGCCAGCCATGGGCCATGCACTTCCACAGACACTGTGGATACAGATGTTAACAAAACAGTTGAAATCCCTACCCAGTGTGAGCTGATGTTCTAGCTGGGGAGTGAGACAATACTCAAGAGAAGGCATTTCAAAGACCATTAAGAAAGAGAATGAAGAAAAAAGGGCAGGGTTCTGAGATCTGTACCATGACCACCCTATTTCACTGGCCTGAAAGCCAGTTTTTTTTTTATATTCAATTATAGTTGATTTACAATGTTGTGTTAATTTCTGCTGTACAGCAAAGTGACTCCGTTATACATATATATACATTCTTCTTTTTATTTTATCCGGTTTTGAGGAAAAAGGCTAAGTGTTTTATTACAGAGGTGTCTGTTGTTGTTATTGCTAGAGTACAGCTATTTTTTGATTACATGCGCTAAGACATAGTTATTTTCCATGGAAAAGAAACCTTCCAGCCTAAACATGAATTTAAGCTATACTTCATCTGCAGAGCTACCATGATTTTTTTTAACATCCTTATTGGCGTATAATTGCTTTCCAATGGTGTGTTAGTTTCTGCTTTATAACAAAGTGAATCAGCTATACATATACATATATCCCCGTATCTCCTCCCTCTTGCGTCTCCCTCCCACCCTTCCTATCCCACCCCTCTAGGTGGTCACAAAGCACCGAGGCGATCTCCCTGTGCTATGCGGCTGCTTCCCACTAGCTATCGGTTTTACATTTGGCTGTGTATATATGTCCGTGCCACTCTCTTACTTTGTCGCAGCTTACCCTTCCCCCTCCCCGTGTCCTCAAGTCCATTCTCTACGTCTGTACCATGATTTTTATCTAGGCCATGCAAAAGCTTATGGAGACAGACACTAGGATTTGACACCTGGCTTTGCTACTTATGAGCTATGTGACCTTGAGCAAATTTCTTAATCTTTCTGATGCTTAGAGTTTAAGAAAATAACAACACCTATCTCATACAGTTACTGTAAGGATTTAATGAGCTGCTGTATAGAGAGTTCAGCACATTTCTCAGTACTTTGTAAAGCACTCACTTAAGGGCTTATGTTCATATGGGGGAGAAATCCTCACTCACATTTCAGCTGTCTTTGGCGTAGTGAACAACTACCCAGTTTTCCCTCTGGTAGTTACTGGGGGGCAGAGATTAAGTAATTACCACGAGGGTAAATGCCAAGGCCTCCCTTCCCCATGGTCATGGCTTTCCCTTTGATGAAGTCCTCCCTCAACAGTGGTGTCAAAGAGAAACAGAGGTGTATAGTAATTAAAGGTGACAAGACAGATTTTATTGAGACTACTGCAGTTGGGGAGAGACTTCAGTATAACATTGAGCCCAACACCACTAAAATAAGAGGTGGGAGACTTTCTAAACACTGGATTGTGCTAAAAGAAAAGTACTAGAGGATATATAAGGGGGAGGTGAGGATATATAAGGGGGAGGTGAGGATATATAAGGGGGAGGTGAGGATATATAAGGGGGAGGTGAGGATATATAAGGGGGAGGTGGTCAACGTGATTAGGCCATCTGTGTTTGCTTATTGGCACTTATCCAGAGGAGAAACAGACTTCTCACATCTTTATGACAGGAGGTAGTTTGCAAATTGGAGCAAGGCACCCACCAAGTGAGGCCCCTCCCCTCCCACAAGACCAGGAGACATGGGTACTTCTCTCCCTGGATGTTTGCATTTCAAAGAGATGGCTCCCAGATCCTTGAGGAGACATTTCTGGGTGGTAGAAGGTTTACATCTCAAAGGAGCAGAGAAAGGATTTATAATTGTAAGTTTTCTAAAGTGACTGCTCTAAGAAAAAAGCTGTCAGGAACCTATAGTCAGGTTTTAGCCTGAAAAAACAATAAATCCCTTTGACAGTGTTGTTTCTTAGACAGGCATTTTAAGGGGCTGGGGTCATCCAAGCCACGTGGTCTTGAGCTGATAGAAGACCATGCTTGAGTTTGGTCAGCTCACTTAGTGTGGGGAGCTGGACAGAGTCATTTGTGGTAAGATTTTTGTGGTTCTCAGTGGACCTGTTGGGTCCTGTGGACCAAGAACTTTCTCTCCCAGGAGGAGAGTCTCAGGGTGTCTTGGGGTCCTGATTGAACTGATAAATATCTTCACCTTTCACTAATCCTCAGTCAACCAAGGGTGCAACCAGAGTCATCATCTGTTGATAGATGGCTTCTAGTTCAGAGAGAACATTTTTAAAAAAAATCAGTTTAAACATTCGTGCAAAGAAAAACAATTTGGAAGTGAATGCGGTTTAAAAAAAAAAGAAAGTTCTCCTCTCCCCCAAGTCTAGCTCCCTAGAATTGATCATTATTAATAGTTTGTCTGATACTTTATCTGAAAGCCTATCATGTGTCTATGAGGCAGGTAGTCTTACCGTTTCCAGTTTACAGATGAGAAAACCGAGGCCTCCTCCACGTGCTCATGCTGACCAGCTGGTGCGCAGTAGAGCAGGAGTTAGAGCCCAGGCGATCTGACCACAGGGTGTATACTCTTCCACACAACAGCATGCGTTGATGCTTTTCTTTTTTCTGATTTTCCACTGGGATCACATTCTAGTCTGAAGCTTGCTTTATTCACTGAAAAGTATGCCAGGAATGTTTTCCTGTCACTACCTAGAAATCAACCTTCTCCTGAAGAAATATTATCCCTTTGTGTGAAGGTACTGTCATTGATTGTTATTGAAGTCACTGCCCGCTTGTTATTGCAAATGTCATGGTGATAAACATCCTTGTGCGTGATCTTTGTACAGATCTGTATCTCTAAGGTAGAGCCCTAGGAATGGAATTTCTGTGTCTAAAGACACGCACATTTAGAATTTCCTGATCATTTCCAAATTGCCCAGAGGACACCTTTAAAATAGTGCTGTGTCACTGGGACCTGATGAGGCCTCACTTGTTTCACTTTTGTCTGAAATATTTGGCCTTTCACCAGGGATTTCACAGGTAAAGCAGTTGGTGTGCTGTCAGTAAATTGGTGTGCCAGGCCCAGTGTACCCGGGCAGACTCTCTAGAGTGCCTGTTTATATTGATTTTGAATTAAGATGAACAGTTAATCCTTCTGAATGGAGTGGGGATTACAAACCTGGCTTCAGCTTGCCTAGAGGGGATCCAATCACCTTCCATAATTACTGAATAGTGGCATAAATTTAATTGCAACTCAGACTCTATTTCTCCCTTGGTGTTGAGTTTTACTTTTGATCTGAGGCTTAAATATCCTAAGAAAACAGGTTGAATTAACAGCAGAGCTGGCCATGAGGAAATTCTTTAATTCAAGCCCCAAATCCACGACCGTTTGAGTTTCCTGTGTATTCTAAAGAAGACGGATGAACCAATTTTAATTTACTTTAAGAATATGAATACCAAGGAATATCCTCCTAATTTAAAGCAGATGCTTTACTGTTTGGGTTTTTTGTTTGTTTGTTTGTTTTCAACCTCAGGCAAAATTATCCAGGAATGAGCTTGGGGATAGGAAGACGGTGGTGGCTTAATGCCGGTAATCTCATTGCTTTGCCATTAAAGTAGTAGGTATGGAAATGACAAAAAATGAAAGATGGAAACTGTCACATATTTGTCATCATTCAGCTCTCAACATGGTGGCTACCGTGACTTCCAAAGGACAGGGCTGATAAGATCTGAATATACTAGGATCTGACACCAAAGGACATGACTGTCCACACATGCTTGATGCAATGAAGGGAAATAGATAGAAAATGGAGTCAGAAAGCACACCAGCTCAAAGTCTTTTTTTTTTTTTAATATGTGGATTTATTACCTGATTTCTCAAAAGTTTGTAACCTTTTTTTTTTAAATTTATTTATTTTTGGCTGAGTTGGGTCTTTGTTGCTGCGCCTGGGCTTCCTCTACTTGTGGCGAGCTGGGGCTACTCTTTGTTGTGGTGTGTGGGCTTCTCATTGCGGTGGCTTCTCATTGCAGAGCACGGGCTCTAGGCACACAGGCTTCAGTAGTTGTGGCTCATGGGCTCTAGAACGCAGGAGGCTCCGTAGCTGTGGTGCACGGGCTTCATTGCTCCGTGGCATGTGGGATCTTCCCAGCCCCCGGCTCGAACCCGTGTCCGTTGCATTGGCAGGAGGATTCTTAACCACTGCACCACCATGGAAGCCCAAAAGTTTGTAATCTTTATGGAGAGCTAGGTTAAGTTATATTTTTATTAGCAGTAGAATTCTTTAGCCCTTTAAACAAGGAATGACCAAGCAGGAAAACTCCTATCCACTTGGTGAGACCCCAGTTTTCCTAACTCAGGTGTGGGCTTTGACCTGACAAGACCCCACCCAAGCATGTCCTGCCTATCCTTTCTGAGGTGTCGCCCTCCTCCTGGACAAGCTGCCTTGACATTCCTGCCCTTCCATGCCCTTCATTCCTTCCCCACCCCCTGAGAAATCAACATGTCTTTCACCACTCCTGGGAGCCCGACTCTGAATTTCGCCCTGTGAGGACCTTCCCAAGGTATGGCCTTGGCTGGGAATGACTCATCCCACGCCACACACAAGCACCTAATTCAGGGGAACAGGTCTCCCCCACTGAGTGATCCAGGCTCCCCGTTTTATTCCTGCCGTTCTGCTGTCAGGAATGCCCTCTCCGCTTGCTCTGGCTGCCCCAGCCCTGGAGTCCCTGCTACCAAAGCACCGTTAGTCCACAGGACCTGCCAGTTCAACCTGTCACCATCTTCTCATTGTTTGCTGGTACTTAATCTCCCCATCCCCATATACAGTATATGGCTTGAGGGCAGAGACCAGTCTCAACCTGGAATCTATTTAATTGGTATTTGGCCTGGAAATGAGGTTCCTTTCCTCAAGACAAAAATCCACAGATATGATTGGAAGCCGAGCCACCTGCTTCCGTAACTGGCAGCAGGATCATCCTTCACTGAGGTTGGTCGCCGTCCTGGACCCGCTCATGGGACCCGGAAGTGCCTCTGGGCAGGGCCCTGAGCCTGCGCATCCCTGTGTGTTCATTTGCCAGCCTTGGCTGCTGTATTCCTTTCCTTTTCCCCTCTTTCTCCTTCTCTGCCTCTAAGCCCCTCAATCTCCTCTGAGTTCTCTTTTCATGTTCTCTTATATAAATTCTGCCATTTATGTGTTGAATGAATCTTTTACACTCATTTGCATGGGTGGACTCGTACCAGTTGCTATTTGTTGATGGTTTACAAACATGACTGCACAAAAAATGCATTGGCTCCTTTGATCCCTACAAGGAAGGTGTAAACTGTAGTCCTCAATTTATAGATTAAGAAGATGAGGCTCAAAAAGTGATAGAAATCACCTCAGAAGCAAATGTCAGAGCTGGGATGGATCCCAGGCCTCACAGAATCAAAAGCCTGTACTTCCACCTCTGTGTGGTGTCACCTCCCTTTGTGGGCCCTGCTGCGTTTTAAGCCTTATCTCAAATTGCCGTATAAAAGCATTTCTCTGCTACAGACATTTTAGGCATTGACCAAAAGAGAAATTACCTTTTTATGGGGAAGCAGAGGGGGACACAGAGAGGTCCCTGAAATGGGAATTGGCTAAGATTTGGAGGCTGCCCCCGAATCCCATGCTTTGCCAGACCCTTTTACACACAGGGCCCTGACCCACTAGGAAACCTGTCTGTCCTAGCAACCCGCCATCCTGGGGTTATAGGGGAACCTATGTCCTTTTCCATGATCTCCCTCAGCACCTGGGGCCCCCATGCCACCCCACACTCCCTAAGCACTGCTGGTTCCCTCCATTCCAACCCTCCTGGCAGCTGGTTCAAAATCAGTGCCCTCTTTCATCTTAAACCCAAACCCCCCTTTCATCTGAACCCAAGATTCCTGGCATCAAATATACGTGTGTGTGTGTGTGTGTGTGTGTGTGTGTGTGTGTGTGTGTGTGAGATTCCACATGTAACGATATTCCGTAGTTCCCATATATCAACACTAATATACTGCCCGCCTCACTCCCTCTCTGCCTCTCGTCTTATTTCTACCTTTGCCTGGGACAGTTCTCAGAGGGCCGCTGTCCTGACAGCACAGCCTCCTCTCAGCAACTGAAGAGCAGCTGAGGATTTTTCTTGAGTCTCCACAACAACACATGAGAAGCAGAGTACAATCACACAGGAGTTCAACAAACAGCCCCTAGTGGGGTGATTGCCCACCAGCTCAGGAAGAGGCGGGTCTCTGCCTCTGGCTTCACGAACATAAAACTTTCACACACACAGCCATAAAGTCCAGGGAGAAATAGGGAAAAGCCAGCAGGAAACACATATGTTTATCCCACTTAACTGGCTACAAGAACAAGAGGCTGTCATCCTATCCCTGGGACACAGCCCAGGCCAGGCTCATCGGTCTCTGCTCTGAGCTGTTTTAGTGGCTGCGTCCATGAGGACCCTCCTCTGACTGTCATCTTCAGAGGGTCGGTTTCTGGGTATCGATTACCAGTCTTGCAGCTGAATAACTTCCGCTTCTTTCCTGTCTATAAACACCATCTGTTTGGGAGAGCGTGGTGACAGGAAAAGGAAAGAGTGCTAAGCAATTAGAGAAAGGCAAGCTGAGTGTGGGGTGGAGCTGGAAAAGGGGGTCTCCTTCAGTTGAGAGCAAGCTCCAAAGGCAGGCAGCTGCGATGGGATATTTCCAAGCAACTTGAATTCCCCCGATGAGGCAAAGGCGGGGGAAAAACACTGGTATTGAATGACCTTCACTGTGACCTTGAGCACAGTCTGTAATTATCTAGGGGAAAGATTTTATGTTAGGAGGATATGGGGGAATGTCTCCACGTGTGTCTCATTCCCCCCAAATCCATCAACCTGCCCCCACTGTACAGAGAGAATATATCTCCGGGGGGCTGCTCCCCCCAGCACACACCCACAGTTATCCCAGTCATGGTGCAGTGGTGGCATCTGAATACACACCGATTTCCCTTCTCTGCAACTGTGTTTCCTCAGGACCCTGAGCTTTTGGAACTCACACCCTCAGGCTCAGTCCTCAGTGGTGTGCTTTCCCCAGTGTCATCAGCAGATCCACCGTGAGAGCAAACAGAGGCGTGTCAAGGGTGCCGGTTACCCAGTTCTAACTATTGGATCTACCGCATTGGAAGACACAGGGGTAATCTAAAATACTCTTCTGGGCAGGAGCTGGGAATAGAGTCCACTGGAATGGAGGAAAGAAGGAAAGAAGCAGTTTCACAAAGATCAATGTAAACTCAGTGGCACAAAGAGAAGCTGTGATGTCACAGCAGTTTTTGTAAAACGAGATTTGGGGGACTACTTCCTAACAGAATCTGCATAAGGCAGTAGTGTCCTATAGGCTGCCAAAGGAGCTAAGGCCATTTGGGGCCATGTATTAACAATTATGGTACTTAGGTCCAGATTAACTAGGGTGGACCAGTTCTTAATGCTGGTGAGATTCTGGATCATGGGTGGGCATCTTGAGCAACGGGAAAGACACGCTGAATGTGAAGATTTGGGTTTGCATCCCAATTCTTCCACTTAAAGATTGGTTGATCTGGAGGGGGGGGGGCATCCATTGTACTGAGTCTCAGTTTCCTGATCTGTAACATGTGAGCGCTAATGCCTTTCTTACATATTCGGTGGTTTGGAGAGAGGATCGAGTAAGGTAAAATATTCTAACGGGCTATTGGAAGTCAGGATGTCATGTCCAGTTCTCAGTAGCACATCCTGGGTGCATGTTTGAGCACGCAGGGAGCATAAGGCAGGGTGGGCTGCAGGGTCCCCCGAAGACCACACACCTCGCGAACAGCATGGAGGAGCAGAAAGCCCAGGGGCTTAGTCAAACTTGCTTTATTAACCTTAGGATCTTAGGCTAAGTTATTTCAATTCCCGGAGGCACAGTTTCCCTATCTGCGATGCAGATACTCACAGGGAATTTGAAGATGATCACACCCTCCATCTAAGCCACTTGGCATGTATAACAGGTAGTCAAGAATTGCTCGATTCTTTCCATTCTGAAGGAACTGAGGACATGCTGCCAGGAGGAGGGAAGTCTGAAGAGGGACCAGATTGTTGTTTTCCAACACTTGAAGGGTTGTCATTTGGAAGTGAGTAAACTTTTGATGTGTTGCTTTAGAAGCTAAAAGCAGTGGGTGAGAGTCCCAGGGACTTCTGTTCAATAAGCGTTGAGCTTTCTCCGTTGTTCCACAGAACACACTGCTCCTTGACACTGTAAAAGGCCTCCCTGCCATGGGAGAGAGGACAGACAGGAGGTCCCTTTCCACCTTAAAATCCTAACATCATTTTCCTTTAATTCTCTCGTATGTTTTCACGCACAGAGATAAAACCCGTGAAGGCAATCCCGTAGAGGCTTATGACAGCTACTTCAGTGTACATATGGCTTTAGCAAAGAAACTCCCTCAGCTCTACTTACAGGAGGATGGGTGCAGTAATTTAGGGATATTCTTCTGCCACATTCTCTGTAATAAAAACAGCAACCTGATGTCTTCGCCAAAAAGCTAAAGCCCAGGCAGGTCAAGTGAAGAGCCAATGGCCAAAATCAGACTCTGCCCCTGAGAATCTGGAGTAAACTTGACGTTGGCAAAATTGTGATCTAGGCAAAAGCGTTCCAGCCCCCTCGTGCCCAGTATTTTACTTTACTCTTTCAATCACATAGAAAAGTACAGAATAATATAATATATACTTCATGTATATACCAGACAGATTTAACAAATCTTCACTTGTGTCATATTTGCCTTAGACCTTTAAACAAAACTACTATTTCTTCGTTTTCTATTTTATTAATTTTCCCTTGATTTTATGATTTTCTTCTCTGTTCTTTGGGTTTTCTCTGCTGTCTTTTAAGAATCTTAAATTTGAAAATTCATTAATTTTTATATCATCAGTGTATGATTCTATTATTGAGATCCAATTCTAACTATCCTACCACTTCCATCATGGAATTATCTTTAAACCATGAGTTCTTTAAGAGTGCCTGCTTTAGTTTCCAAGTATGTTAAATTTTTCAGTTGATTTTTCATTTAATTGCTTTTAAAAATTGAAATTTGTTTGAAAACTGGGTCCTTATGTGTGATTCCTTTCTTAATTTTTCATGTGTTCTTTAAAGGATACATATTATCTATTTTTACTGGAAGCAGACCTCTATATCTGTATTTCTTATGTCAAAATTTTTTTCATCATGTTGAACAAATCTTCCATACACTATGTAATCATTGTTTACTTGATCTGGCACTTTCTAATAAAGATGTGTTAAAAATCTTCCATGCTGGGCTTCCCTGGTGGCGCAGTGGTTGAGAGTCCGCCTGCCGATGCAGGGGACACGGGTTCGTGCCCCGGTCCGGGAAGATCCCACATGCCGTGGAGCGGCTGGGCCCGTGAGCCACGGCCGCTGAGCCTGCGCTTCCGGAGCCTGTGCTCCGCAACGGGAGGGGCCACAACAGTGAGAGGCCCGCGTACCGCAAAAAAAAAAAAAAAAAATCTTCCATGCTGACTGTGCTTTAGTTAATTTCTGATTCTTTTAATTTTTACTTTATATATGCGAGGGTTTTATGTTATGTGCATACAAGATTATGCTTACTGTACCTTGTGGATTGATTTTTAGCATGATGCAATGTCTTTCTTTATCCTGAGTAACTTTTTAAAAAATTAAATTCTATTTTATTTGTCATTAATACTGTAAAAGCTCCATCCAATTAATATCTGCCTTGAATATCATTTCCCAGACTTTTCTTCTTAACCTTTCACTGTTCTAGAAAATTTCTGGCTTTGGTTTGTTGTTCATTTGGTTTAATCCATTTTGATGGTCTCTGTCCTTTAACAGGTAGGTTGGTTCAATTTATAGTTATTGTGATTAGTGCTAATATATTTGAACTTATTTCTACTTTCTGGTTTCTCTTTATCAGCTTTTACTTTTCTTCTCTTTCTTCTCCTCTACCTTCTGTTGGGCTAATACAGTTTTCTATATTCTCTTTGTTTTCTTCTCTTTTTTCTGATACTCTTGATGGCATCTCTATCCTTTTAGCATTCACCTTATTTTTATCAGTATCTCTTGTCCCCTCGAGAACAAGGCAAAAACCTGAGTAGACTTGCCCATTGAATGTCTGCTTCTACCCTACCTCATTCATTCATTCAGTCAGTCAGTCAACAAACACTTACTGAACACCTCCTGTGTGACAGGCACTGTGCTAATGTTTGGAGGTACAGCAGGAGGCAAAGCAAAATCCTGTCTCTTGGGTGTTGCTATTCTAGTGGGAAACTGATATATACTCATGCCTATTTCCTCTTATTACTATCCAGAACTTCATCTTTAGAAGAATAAAATGCACAAAAGTTTGCTTATTTTTCTTCTTCTGGTCATCAGTAATTAATTGAGTTAGCCGATTTCTACCAATTGCTTGTTTATTTCTGTGTTTGCTGCTGTTTCTTGATTCCATTTGTTTTTCTGTCTGGATTTCTTCTTGCTCAGTGGCTATTCTGTGAGGCTCGACGGGTAGTGAGCTTAGTCTTTGTCTACAAAGGTCAGGCATCTGTCTCCACACTTGTACGACACTAAAGCTGAGCAGAATTCCAGGCTAAGAGATATTTCCCCAGCACGTTGCCCATTAACTGCTAAAATCAACTGCTGCTCAGGAGACGCAGGCTTTCGAGCTAAGTGTTCCTTTATAGGTAATAGGTCATTTCTCTCTGATAAGGCCAAAGATTTTCTGTTTATCATTGACGTTCTTCAGTTTCACCAAAATGTGTGTATGTGTGGGTTGAATCTTATTTATTTTTCCCAGTACACAGAGAATACCTTTAATATGAAGTCCACAGCTTTATTCAGTCCTAGAATACTCTTCTTTTATTCTTCTTACCTATTCGTTCTTCAAATAATGCTGCTCTGGAATTTCCTCTTTCATGCTTTCTTGGATTTCTGTTGGTGCATGTTAGAGCCTCTCCACCTAGCTTCTGTTTCTTTCCCAGTCTCTGTCTCTCTGGCCTTCATTCTGTTGTACAGTATTATCTTCATTTACTCTGCCTGTTTCTAGTCTAGGTTTTACCTATCCATTGAGTTTTTCAATTATAATCACCACGTAGTTTTTATTTTTCTGATTTCCAATTGCTTATTTTTCATAAACGCCTGTTCATTCATTTATGGTTGGTTATTGTTTTGTCATATTTTGTTAATGTCTATGAATGATTTTTCTTCCTGGGCCTTTAAAGATCCTCAACATAATGAGCTTAAAAATTCTTTTATTTAGTTATATTATTTTAATTTCAAATTGAATGAATGATGAAATTGATCTTCCTGATAAAATTTGCACAAAACTTTATTTTTCTGCCTAGAGTTCAAGTTTCCAATTTCGTTTTCTAGGCTCCTGTTTTGTGGGAAGTTTCTCTCTGCCTCTCCTAGTTCTGCTACTGTCTCTCCTGGCTCCCCACATCTCCATAGCAAACAATTCAGAACCAGGTCCTACAAAGACCTCAGGGATATTTCAGAATCAGGCCACAGCTCAGCTCAGGTCCTCTTAAAAGGATGTGTCTATGTCTTCCCACCTTCCTCCCCGGACATCAGCTATGAGAAAACAGAAACCTTGTCACCTGTTGTGGCAGCTTTTTCCAGCCTTTCGTTTTTCACACGGGGGAAACGCTGCTTTTAGGCAGAGACCCTGTTTCCATTTCCCTACCGTATAGCACTCTCGATCCCTGTGGTCCCTGGGGAACTGTACCCCGGACCAGCACTGCCTACTTATGGCCAAGAGCCCAGCAGGCCAGCACGACTTGGTAATGAGGGGAAAGTCTTCAAATCCTGAACAATCAGTGCCACCAAAGTCCAACCCTCTTCCCATTTTGGCAGATTCTCCCCAGGCTCTCAGATCGCATCAGCAGTTCCCAAAGGGTACTTCATTACGGGTCTTCCCTTCCCGCCAACAAAATATGCCCTTCTTCAATATCACTCTGCTGGAACCCTGATCTTCTCTATGCAAAAGTTAACTCGACTTCCCTAATTCCACTCACACGGCAGCTGCGAAAAATTATATGTAAGGGAAGGAGGAGTCACAAGTGTGATTTCATATTTGTAGCTGTCTCTGGTTCCAAGATGGTGGAAACCGTTCTTAAGGACCAAATCCAAGGTCAGTGAGACAGAGAATCTCTGATGTCTTCATTGTAATACTCCACAGATATCTGAGTTGCTATTTTGTTGTATTTATTTTTTTATTTTATGTCTATATTTGATTTTAGCCACTGAAACTTGTCAGAGCTAACAACATTAGCCTTTGTTCAACACTGGGAAATTAAAGGAGTACATTTATTAATGTCCTATTTAGACTTTTTTCTTTTTGTTGTTGTTGTTTTGGCTGCGTTGGATCTTCGTTGCTGCACGTCGGCTTTCTCTAGTTGCAGAGCAGGGGCTACTCTTTACCGCGGTGCATGGGCTTCTCATTGCGGTGGCTTCTCTTGTTGCAGAGCACAGGCTCTAGGCGAGCAGGCTTCAATAGTTGTGGCTCGCGGGCTCTAGAGCGCAGGCTCAGTAGTTGTGGCGCTTGGGCTTAGTTGCTCCATGGCATGTGGGATCTTCCCAGACCAGGGCTCAAACCCGTGTCCCCTGCATTGGCAGGTGGGCTCTTAACCACTGAGCCACCAGGGAAGCCCCTATTTAGACATTTTGACAAGGATATTCATTTTTTCTCAAGAAAGCAAGAGCTTTGGTGTTTACTACAAGTCATTTAATAAACCCCTCAGCAAGTGAAAATATATTTAAATTCCGCAGAGGGGTCTCACTTTCATATACTGCAGGGCCCAGCATTGAATCCTGTTGAGTGCTGACCCTTTATTAATTCCCAAGGTCCCACTAAAACCACCAAGGGAACTTTGTATTATACTTGACACTAAAAACAGGACATGGCCGAAGGATTTATTTTTTAATTTAAAATAATAGTATTTAGATTCCACATGTAAATGATATCATACAGTATTTGTCTTTCTCTGTCTGACATTTCACTTAGCATAATGCCCTCCAAGTAAAGGATGCCAGGCCCCCTCATTCCTGGTCCCCTAACTTATGAAGCCACCTACCCCAGTTGGTCCAAACCCCAAAAACTTCCAAGAAAGGGGTGGAGGGAAGTAGCATCCTAGAGCCTTGCTATTCCAACTGGCAGCATCAGCACCACCTAGGAGCTTGTTAGAAATGCAGTTTCAGACCCTACCCTCCACCTCCTGAATCAGAATCTGCATTCTAACAAGATGCCCAGGCGATTCCTATGCAGAGCCAAGGTTGGGAAGCACTGACTTAGAGACACCTATACAGGTAGGGAACAAAGTGCCCGCCCCCCACCCCGGCCCCCAGTTTCTCCATTCACTGCCCCAAGTACCCCTCCCAGATGTTGACTGCTGTAGGCAGGGAGGAATTTGGTGAGATTGCTCCAAGGGGGAGGTGGGTGAAGAAGGCTGCTCTCCGGGAAAGGCATTCGCCCCATGGTAAAGGCCAGGTGGGTAAATCAGGTTCCAGACGTTCTGGCAGCTGAGAGGGCTGGGATGCGGGGATCTCCTGCCCTAGAAGTCTCCTCCGCAAGAGGAACTCTTGACCGGCTTCGTGGACACCCTGTCCCACGCAGGGTAAGGAGGCTGCTCTCAAGCCAGCGAGGCCCCGGCTGCCCACTGGAGTCACCTGGGAGCTTTAGAACTGCAGCATCGGGTCCCACCTGCAAGGACTCTCTTTCAAACGGTGTGGGACAGGACCTGGAAACCCTGATGCTTCAAAGTGCCCATGTGGTTCTAATGGGTGGCCAGGACCGAAAACCACTGAGGAAGGCAAACTCGGAAGAATTAATATAGAAACTCAAGTTAGAAATGCGAACGCCTGGGCCTACTCTAGCTGCTTCATTTGCACTGCTGGCCTCTCCCTCCTCCTCTTCCTAGCTCCCCACTTGGCAAAAACTGGAAATAGTGACGGAGGGAAGGAGAATGTGGCTCTGAAGTGCAGCGGAGGCTCCAAGCGCTTAGGTCCTGGTGGCAGACATCCTGTCACATCTGTCGTGGCCACAGGGCCTGGGTTCAAGTGAGAGGCCTTTCTGATGGGAAAACCAAGCAGGGCCCTGGAGGGGACCTGGCGTGGCTCCTGCGGACCCGGGGCGCCCAGCTTAGAGCAGGGAAGAACTATAGCAGCTGTGTGGCACTCCACTCCCACACCGATTCTCCTGGATCTTTCTATCTTCGGCTATTTGTTTTTCAAGTTTCCTCTTAAAGCCCTTAACCTCCCTTTTACATTTTAGCTCTCATAGTCCCGCTGGGATTCCCATTTTGTAAGTTCGTATCACTTGCCTGAGTGATACAAACTCGTTATTTTGATTTGTTTTATTTAACCAATTTCAGACCGAAACTTTAAACTAGCTAATCCATCACAAGCCACTTACCTGCACACGTGGGCGTGTGTGTGGCAGCAGGGTGGGTTGGTGGCAGGCGTTTTGCATAAATCCGTTTTCAGCAGGTCGTGGTTATGAGCAGCTGTGCAAGGGCTGCATCAGCTCAGACATAATCCCTGCCATGTAACCAAAGCAAAAGCGTGATTCCAGAGACTTGGGGAACTCCCACTCCTCCAAACCTCTGATTTTTCTGTCTCAGCTGCTCGGGCATCCGTAATGACCCCACATGTAAGGCCTTGAGCTTTTTCACAAATTCATGACTAAAATGTAAATACTCCTGAGAGGTAGACAATAAGCCCCTATCAGTTACTACTGTTTGCGTATTCGTTTAGGAGCTATGTCCTCAAGGCATGAGGTCCCAGAGAGGCCACCTGGGGCCCCAGAGCACCTGAGAGAACCAAAGAACGCTGAGTGGAGTAGACAGGGTGTCCAGAGGATTTTCTTTTCTGTTTTGCGGTGTTGCTTGTTTTACATTCTGTAAAAGGCAAAACTATGGAGACAGGACCAAGATCAGTTGTTGCTAGAGGTGGGGGGAGGGATGGATGAATAGGCAGAAGGTTTTTAGGGCAGTAAAACTGTTCTGTATGACACCACAATGGTGACTACATGTCATGACACATTTGTCAACACTCATAAGATGTACAACTCCAAGAGTGAGCCCTGTAGCGACACAGATGTGGAGAACAAACGTATGGACACCAAAGAGGGAAAGTGGAGGGCGGGAGGTGGTGGTGGGATGAATTCGGAGATTGGGATTGACATGTATACACTAATATAACTATACACTAATATAATGGATAACTAATAAGAACCTGCCGTATAAAAAAATAAATAAAATTCAAAAAAACCCAGAACAGTGAGCCCTGATGTAAACTATGGAATTTGGGTGATAACTTCGTGTAACGTAGGTTCATAAATGTAACAAATATACTACCATGCTGGCTTTGAGAGTAGGGGCTTTGATAGTAGGGGAGGTTGTGCGTTTGTGGGGCAGGGAGGAACGTCTGGTACTTTCTATTCAATTTTGCTGTGGACCTAAAACTGCTCTAAATTGTTCCCCAAAATTCCTGCCATATGGCAAAAGCTAAACACCTGCAGGGAGACGATTACACCTGACAGGAGGCATGTAGTGGATAGTGTTTGGGTGAGGACTAAAGGGGAAGAAGCCCAGAGAAAACTCTACAACAGAAGGCTTCGCCACCAAGATCGCGTGGCAAAGGGCCTTCCCCTCACCTATGTCTTCCTGAAGCTTCATGTGGCTAAAAGCAAAGGCTCTGGGGGCAAATGTCCCTGTCATTGATACGTCTGCAACAATGCAGGGAAGCAGATTTAAAATCCAGAGAAAACGTAGGTAGAATTCACGGCCAAAAACGATAGGGAAGAATGTTCACGAGGACATGGGGGCTTAAAAAATAAATTCTAAGTGGTCAAACTCCAGTGATCTTGAGGAAGAAAGCGTAAAGCCCTGTTTGATGAACACCAAGCATCTAACAAATCCTTCGCCCACCTGGACACTCATTCTGGACATAAGGAAACTGAGTCTCATCAGTTACAAGCTACATATCTAGTAGGCGGAGGCAAGGCTTAAACCACGGTGACTCCAGAGCCTCTTTCCACTGCAACCCCGTCCCCATGCCTCTCATTGGAAACTAAGCGAACTGCTGAACCCACAGAGTGGGGATGGATGGATCTCCGCCTGGATTTTCAGGTTGAGACTAAACAGACCAACCCGTGTGCCGGGCCAAAGGCTACTTAGTAAGACGAGGTACTGAAGCAGAAACCCGGAGACCGTTAATCAAGATGGCTAGCATCAGCTGGGTGTGGGAAAGGGAGGGGAGAGGGTAGCACGTAGAAACGGTGCATGTCTGGCTTTTTCCTACCATGCAATCTGCAAATGACTTCATGAAGACGAAATGGAAGATGTGAAGAATCAAGCATCCTAATCACATTTGCTCCTGACTAATCTGTGCAGACGTTTCTCAGTGGTCTTCAACCCTGGCCGCATGAGTCACCTGGGCAGTTTTCAATAGAGCAGACGCCAGGCTTGCTTATTTAAAGATTCTTCTACCTGGCTTACTTAAAAGTCAGACTTCTTCCACTTCGCAAGAATGTTTCATCTGCCCAGGCTTGCTTGCTTGGGACAGTGGCAAAAATTTTATAGAGGAGTTTAGAGCCCACTATCTGGTCGTTTCAGGTTGTGTGTGTGTGTCTAGCATCTGCATAGGACTGACACATTCATTGTCAAAGGGAAAAAGGCAGGACTGAGACCTGTGGGTTGGGAAATCAGAGGTTCCACCACTAACCTTTTTAAAAAACTGAAGCTTAATTCCACAGCAGAAAATTTCCAGTTTCTGATAGAAACCTAAATCGATCTTAAAATACAGAATAGCAAACACCATTTAGCTTCTGTGTAAGTGTCCTTGTGTATCACTGAGTCCTTTGTGAGCTGAGACATGAGCTGTCTGTCCCTCCACTAGGTGGTGTCTTGAAATCCTTCCACTGTTTTTGTTTTTTGTTTTTTGGTTTTTTTTGCGGTACACGGGCCTCTCACTGTTGTGGCCTCTCCCGTTGTGGAGCACAGGCTCCGGACGTGCAGGCTCAGTGGCCATGGCCCATGGGCCCAGCCGCTCTGCGGCATATGGGATCTTCCCGGACCGGGGCACGAACCCGTGTCCCCTGCATCGGCAGGCAGACTCTCAACCACTGCGCCACCAGGGAAGCCCCTTCCACTATTTTTTATACTTGGTCTTCTCCCTTCTCGGTGGGTATCCTTGCTTGGCCAGTGTCCACCAGACACCTTCACCTTGAGGTTTCTAAGCTGTCGTGAAATGGAAAAGCAGTTGCTCAAACACATGAGAAATGTGTGTCCCAGAGGCATACAGAAGCTCCCAGCAAGAGGTTCTACTCAGTGAATCCACGGCCACACCGCAGTGCTAGTTTTGTCTGCCCAGATACAGGCCTGGTTCCCGTTCCAGACATCGAGGCTGCAACTGAGACTCCAGATAAAAGAACATGGATCCAGTACTAACTTCCATCATTTCCATTTGATAAAGACCAGTAGCCTCTAAAAGGCCAAAAGAGATCATACTTTCTAACAAGCCACAACCAAATGGCACTGGCTGAACTGTGTCTGGGTTCTTACCTGTCTTTGTAAAGTTTATTTCAGAATGTCAGGCATGTTCAAAGGATTACCGAAAAGCTTAGCCACATTACGGAGCTTTTTAAAGTTTATATTAACCAACTACAGAACCCCAGAAAGATGATAAAATAATAAAGTTTTGACCCAACATTTTGAAATTCCACCTTTAGTTCAGGGACGAAAAACCTACTTTTCTTAAAAGAGTTTATTAAAGGGCACCAGAGAATAATGTTTTTAGAAACCATCCTGTAAATTTTTCTTTCACTTCACTGATTTCAACAGGATGAGGTCCATTATTGTTGCAATAGCCTATTTTAGCAGAGATTAAGGATTAAAGGGCAGGCTGCCTGCCACGGATCACACCTGCTGGTCGTCCCCAAATCACAGCTCAGTCACAAAGTGACTGTACAGGTGTGTGAAGGCACAGGTTATGCCGAAGAGGAAAACACACGTAACCACGGGTGACATGTACTGAGTGCAAACTGCGTACGTGGGCAGCATTGGGCTAAGGAATCGTCTACTAGTTCCTGGGGACATGCAGGGAGGTGAGAGCAGTTCTCATCTTCCAGTTGAGGTTGAGGGAAGTTATGCTCAAGGCCCATGGGTGGTTAAGCGACCAGGCAGGATTCTAAATTGTTAGATCAGAAATGAACAAACCTGAAAGAATGAGGTAGATTTCTAAGTTCTGACTGAAAAGGATGTCAACATCGTATTGTTCGGTGAAGAGAGAACGTTTTGGCAAAACTGAAGAGAGTATCTGAAAATACCACTGGCCTCCTTTTTATTCCCTTAACACTTTGCAGTGTGGTCCGGGCACCAGCAGCACCAGTGTTCCCTGGGAGTGTTTCTATTTTTTTCTTTTTTCTTTGGCCCTTAGTTCCCCAACCAGGGATTGAACCCTTGCCAAACCCTTGCCCCACCCTTGCCCCCTGTAGTGGAAGCACAGAGTCTTAACCACTGGACCACCAGGAAAGGCCCCTCCTCTCGTTTCTTTTAACTCTGCTCTACGTCCCCTCCTCAGAGGTCTCCCCTGACCCATGTGAAAAGCACCCTCTATCTGCTTCTTTCCCACAGCAACTGTCCCTCCTGAAATCACACGTCAGTTTATCACCTGTTCCTTCTACTACACTGGAACCTCCATCCAGGCTGGGACTCAGTAACCCTAGCACCTAAGGCAGCAGCTGGGACACGAGGGTCTGAAAGAGGTTTAACGAGGGACTATTTTATATTCAGGACTGTGTACAGTGCAAAGATAACGAAACTGAACTGTAACAGTGGAGATCCCTGGGAAGTGGAGAGGGAGACTGAGGGGACAAAGGACACAGCCCTTCTACCCTTCTGTGCTTCGAGCAGTTTGTCAAAGGAGTACGCACTGTTGTCATAATTTATCAGACACTTTTCAAATAATTTATCCAACCATCTCAAGATACACCAGGCCACAAGAACAAAGCAGATTACACCTTTCCTTCTAAAAAGGTTTTAGGTTTTATTCGTTTATCAGACTACACTTCAATAAATAAGAAATCATTTTCTTTTAAGGGCCTGTCTGTTTCTCGTGGAAATGCTATGAGAAGAATTTTATTTTTGAAACTCAGGTGTTACAACTATATCACGTTTGGACTATACATTATCCCACTAGCAGGCCAGGCCCAGAGACGGCCTGCCTGATTCTTGAAGTGCTGCAGACCCTCACGCTTGGTTTAGAATGATCACCACGAGAAGCAGAGAGACTGAGCACACTCAAATCAGAGTCCACAAAAGAAAACAATCTTCACTGATGAATCGTTTATTCAAACAAGACAAAAACGTCTCCACATTGTTTCCTTTTATACAGAAAGTGGAACATTGCAAATATATTAGCTTTTCTCTTTTTCAACAGAATTTATTTCTGTCTGGTCCCAGGAATTGCCCTTCATTTTAGGATTCACGTTTTAGTAACACATATGCACCCATTACAGCCAAAAGAGCGTACTGCAAAGAAAACACAGCGGAAAATTACCGTGAGGACTACGAACAAATTTGGTCTATAAATGTATTCAGATAAAGTCTGGTCAATAGTGGACTGAGGACAGGATCAAAAGATGACCTCTTCCACATGCTTTGTTCTCGAAATGAGCTGTTCAATAACACGTAACAGTTAAAACCCCCAAATATATTGATGGACCAAGGATCACACACCCAACAAACACTGCTAATGTGCTACTCATTCATGTGTAGGTTTCCCACTGTGCTTCAAGTGATTAAAAAAACATATGGGGGCTTCCCTGGTGGCGCAGCGGTTGAGAGTCCGCCTGCCGATGCAGGGGACACGGGTTCGTGCCCCGGTCTGGGAAGATCCCACATGCCGCTGAGCAGCTGGGCCCGTGAGCCATGGCCGCTGAGCCTGCGCGTCCGGAGCCTGTGCTCCGCAACGGGAGAGGCCACAACAGTGAGAGGCCCGCGTACCGCAAAAAATATATATATATATACTTATGGATACTATTTTTGTTGAAGTTGGGAGATAAGCATTACTGGGCTTATTGTACAACTTTTTTCATATGTTTAAAGATTTCCATAATAAAAAGCAAAAACTATATAGGTGCCATTTTAGAACACACTATATAAACATAAAAGGTGGAAGTACTTACTTTCAATAATTAATTTCAATAATTTAAAACATAATTAAAATGAGTATATTAATTTGTCATTAACTACAAATACTCTGCAGAAGAATTAGCTAGCAGAACATTCTTAACAGACTGCATCTTTACAGTTGCATGTATAAAAGCGCCAGTATTTTCTTAAAAAATAAAGACGTACACATAAATTCCTACCTTGAATTTTGGATAGTCGTTCATTATTATGGTGACCATACCAACATATGGTAAAAACCTAAATTGTGGGATAAAAAGCCAGAAGTGTAAAAAGTGTTTGTAATATAATGATAGCAATACTTGAAAACACTATAAATCAGCATAGGAAAACGTCTTCCTTGGGAACAACACTGATTGGGGCCATAAAACAATATTCACTCCTGTCTCAGAAGGTTTTATGAGTAAAAAGCATTAGCGCTAACAGCCAGGACAACTTTTTAAGAAGGCAAATTAGGATCTAGAGATGCTACTTGTCTTCACTTGCTGCATGTCACCCTAACAGAATGAAAATAATTAGTAGAGCCACTTGTACAACAGAAAGGGCAAATCGAGTTCTTAATTTTTCTTAGTAGAGATGTAAGATTCAGATAGCCTATATATAAACTGCTGTGCGAGAGAGCTTTGAAAGCACATGAATAATTACTGGATTGGCCAAAAAGTTCGTTTGGGTTTAAATCTTACGGGAAAACCTGAACAAACTTTTTGGCAACCCAATAGTTTGTAACTGAAGGAATCCTCATCATTTTCATTGCACAGCACTTTTCAGATGTAACAAAGAAGTCGGTTGGGCAGTGGACACAAATGTGAATCCCGTAATTTATACCCAAACATGATTATGATCCCAGAGCGGATAAGCCAGGATAAACCAGCCAATGATCATGCTGACAAAATTAATGTCAATATGGAATCAGTTTGACCCAAGTGTCCATCATGTCACTGATAGGAAACAAGGTAACACTCCCTTAGTACCCTCCAGTCTGCTTGAAAATCAGTGGCATCAACCTCTCACTTATACACAGCCTCTCACCAGAGTGTCTAGAAATACAGGACTGACCAGCTGCAGGTCTCTGTCATCTCCCTGCAGATATCCAGGTGGGATTATTGCAACAGAGGAGAAATGGTTAAAAGGTGAGCAGAGGGAGGAAAGGGGTCGAAAGAGGCCTTAAGCTACGAGCTGATGAATAAAGCTGCATCTTAGAAAATGGTCACCGGTGTTCTCCAGCCTTACACAGCTGGCAGGATTTCAATGAAAGGAGACATTTCTAGAAAGGGTTAAATATAAAAAGGGTCACCAAGAGATGGGGAGAATCTCTTTTGGTATTTAATAACAGGACAGACTCTCTGCTGTGTCAATCAGAAGCAGAACTCATGGCTGGAACAATTATGCAAAGGTGGGTATTAAAAATTTTATCACAGAACTTTTCTTAGTAGTAAAAACCAGGAGATAATCTAAATGTTGACCAAAAGAGGACTAGTGAAATCAGTTATGATTCTCAGAGGAACATTATGCAGTCGTTTAAAAAGATATAGGTGGAGGGCTTCCCTGGTGGCGCAGTGGTTGAGAGTCCGCCTGCCAAGGCAGGGGACATGGGTTCGTGCCCCAGTCTGGGAAGATCCCACATGCCGCGGAGCGGCTGGACCCGTGAGCCATGGCCGCTGAGCCTGTGCGTCCGGAGCCTGTGCTCCACAACGGGAGAGGCCACAACAGTGAGAGGCCCGCGTACCGCAAAAAAAAAAAAAAAAAAAAGATATAGGTGTAGATTTGACACAGAAAGCTATGTGCAACCTTCTCTTGGGTGAAAAAATAAAACTCTTCTATGTAAAATTATATATGCATACACACATCTATATAGGTACAAGGAATACCTAGAATATTCATCACAGTGTTACACAGTAGTTATTTCTGAAAGGATTTCTTATAATTGTTATTTAAAATCTATAAATAATCTCTAGGTGAGGATTTATTTCAAAAATAGAATTAAACCCATGATACAGATAGCATACTTGCATTCAGCTTTAGATTTCAGGTCCTTAGGAAGTTCTGAATTTTGTTTAGTCTTTACAGTACAAAGAATAACTGCTTACAACTCTCCTGACGTATAATCTTTGTAATGTATCATTCTATTAACCTTGGTTTCTTTGTTTCTAAATATTTTTCTGGTTTCTGAATCTTCTGTATAACTTAAAAGTTAATCCTCACTCACCCTCTGGCTCTCCCCACCACATCCTTCTTTTCGAGCCAGTTCTGGCCTTCTTTGTACAAGCCTCTATCGTCAACTTCATTATTATCTCCTTTAGTCAGAAATTTGATGTCTCCATTATCTCTGGAAAGCAAAACAATGTCCTTTCAAAAATTATTTTCAGCACAGCATCGTTAGAAAAGTATTAGCTTGGCCAACACTTCACAGGCAGATTTGGGCACTGAGAAAAGCAGTCAAAGATAACTTGATCTTTCTTGGTCTAAGATGCTTGCTGGCAGACAACCATTCAACTAAAGCACAAATCTAATGACAATTTTGTAGACTTAAATTCTAAAACACTTAAGTTACCCTGATAACCAAAAAGCATGGCGAAGCACAAGGGCACCAGGAAGGCAATGCTTAGCTCCAGCATCTGTTTCCATCCATTCTTCATCCCCACAGACCAACTGGTTAACACAGATTATATTCCTCTTCACTCGACACATGAACTTGGTCCCAGATTACACAGATTTGAGCACAAGGTAATTCAAACACAAATGTGCTCTTAGCTCTCCTCAAGCTTATTTTTCCTTACCAAATGTGGGATGTGTTAATGCCTTATTTCCTTCACCACTGTGCAAAGTGGATTACAATCCAGTTTGCAAACAAACAGGAATTACAAACGGCATAAAACCACTGTGTTAAAGAGACAGGGGGGATTCATTTTAAACATTGTAAACTGGTGCTTACACAGCCTTGATACTAGAAACACAATATTATAGCCTTATAGAGCTATAAAGAGGGTCTTTTTTCAATAAGACAAATGAGAAAATGCACTAAATAATCTGATAAAATATTAAAAGCCCACAAAGATTTGAAACCACGCCCAAAAGAGCGAGCGGATTTGTAGCCATGGTTATAAAATAAATTAAGAGTAGAAAAACCCGGGCCATCTCTCACAATTCACGAAAGCAAAGCATCATTATTTCCTTAACTTTGAACAACTTCTCATCTTTGTTTTTTTTTATTTTAATAATATATTTTATTTAACTCAATATATCAAAAGTATTCCTTCAACATATAATCAATCTAAAGTTATTATTGAGACAGTCTCTGTCTTTTTTGGTCCTAAGTCTTTGAAACCTGGTGTATATTTCACACTAGTTACATTTCAAGTGCTCAGTAACCATATATTGCGGGTGGCGAACTCATTGGCTAGTGCAGCTCTACAGGAAATGCACAATTTCCCATCTTTGGACATTGTTTTAAAATCAGGTGAGAGTTCTGTCGCATCATGACTGAGCGTATTTCTTCATCAGTAAGTTAACAAGTACTACTAACAAGGTAATGTTAGTGCAATACCAGTGTTTTAACACAAACTGAAACATCATTCTAATGTTTAGAGTAAAATGAAGTGAATATTTTTAGTATCAAACATCTTTGGGGAATACCTGGAAGCAGTGAATGGAATAAGAATCTCATACCAGAAATGTACAAATAGTTAGACACACAAACACAAACACACACACACACACACAGAGAGAATGAGCAATGCTCCATTATTTAAAAAATACAAATATATATACCTAACTTTAATCCCATAACTCATGCAGGTAAAATGCTATACTAAGCTGCATAAAGGTAAATGAATAACCACGTATGTAACGTTTTCGCTAATCACGTGACTGTACTCTCTCATGGAAACTTAATACGTTTGAGCTAGAAGTCATTGTTTCTGGTTCCCAAGAAGTGTTTTAATAAGTCATCACTGGCATTTAAGGAAAAGGCAAAGCCATCTGTGGTGGGGAGAATTAATGCAGGATATGCAATGATCAAATCATGGGAAGAGATGGGGAAAGGAATTTTTATTCATCCAGGGCTAATATTACTGCTGAGAATGCCAGTTTGTCCAAAGTGACACTGAGAAACAGGTAGCTTTCTGCATTTCAGAAGATAATTCTCTTACGAAAATTATCCTCAATTACCATGAGATTTGATTTTCTTTGAGACTCCTTCAAATAGCTAATATTCTGCAAGAATACATTCCAGTGTACATTGTGCAGCAATTCGTTTTTCAAGTGCTTTAGTAAACATCAGTTCATTTCATTCACATAATCACCCTGTGGGTTACTGTGGGTAAAGTATTATTCCCATCTTACAGACTCAGTTAAGTAGCAGGTTCAAAGTCACCCAATTACTAAATGGCAAAACTAGGAACATAATCCAGTGTTTCTGCTACTTTCTAATCAACCATTCAAACTGTCCACAGTTGTGTCTACAAAACAAAACCAAAGAGAAGTAAAGCCTCTTTACTTTTCATGAACTTTGATTACTCTGTGAACTATTGGAATGTCTCGGCCTTCGACTTTAAAAACAACGATTTCACCAGCTCTAATCGGGTCTTCTCGGAAATTTGTTAGGAACAGAAGGTCGCCCCTGTGAAAGGCAGGCTCCATACTGCCACTGGAAAGAAACACAAAGTCACATCAGAATTATGTTCACACCAGGTGAATATTTCAACCCATAAAGAATACAACAAACATACCACTTAGAATATCCGCTTTCATCAACAGTCAAGCAGGTCTCTGATATAAAACAAACCACAGCAATTTCCTTCTGATGGCTCAAGGTGATAATGGTGAGAAAGGGAACGATTTCTTCTTGGATTTGAGTATGAAAAGGGCACTAGCGGGTCGCTCTGCAGTTTGTATTAGGTAGAAAAAGAACTAAGAAAAATGTGGACTCTTCGAAGTAAAAGCCAATGATGGCTAAAATGCTTAGGATAATTTCTTCACCTACTGCTTCATCTTTACTCCTTTGACAAAATTCCTGAAGACATGCAGTGGGAAGAAGTTTCTAGAAAACCATCTCAGTCTGTGATAACAAGGACAGCAGTTTAAAAAAAAAAACTCCCTGAACAAGTCTCAGAGGCAGGATGAGTACGCTGAAGTTTGGCAGCAAGAGTCATTATCGTGCCCCATTAGGAAGGCAGTCCTTTGAAATGTTTCACTAATAACAACTTACTCTTGCTTTCCTCAAGGGCCAGGGATTCCCCCAAGGTCAGTGTTCCCCAAGGTCACACATCCCTCATGATGTCAACAGTTTATACTGACAAGCCAAATTGCTTTAGAATTGTAAAGGATGCTTTAAAAAAAAAAAAACTCCCCATGTACTGCAACTTCACAATAATCTCTGCACGCCAGTGTGTCTGTGTGATTGAAGAAGGGCTGGAACACCTCGGACCGAGTTCTGGCTCTGCCGAAAGTAACTGTGAGATGCGGGCGACTTGGCCTTGTTGAACCTCAGCTTCCATATTTGTTGGGCCCATCTCAATTTGAGGGGCTTAACTTTTTCTTTTTTTCAAAAGCCTTAAAATCCTTCCTTCAAATGAAATCTTACCAGGTAAAATATAGTCACATAAAGTACATAAAAGTGGAGCTGTCACAACCGAAGCAAGGCTAAGGTGTCTATAGTCCGTGAGCTTGGTCACCTTTTCCCTCCTAACCCATCCACCTGGACCCTAGGGCACCCCTGGAGCACAGTGTAAACACCAGTGAATTAGAGGCCCCCTCAGCTCTGTGTGTGAACCATGCCATCCTCAGGCTCCTAAGTTTATGAAAATGCTGCATCTCTAGAAGCAGGCCCCTTGGCCAGCCACAGAAGGGTGGCCTGGTGAAGCCCGGGCCAGAGCTGTTGCCCCATCACGTGACAGCGGGGCCCAGAGGAGGGAAAGGGCACTGGCTTGGGGGCCAAGAAGCCTGCGTGCTGGTTCTCCCGCTCTGGCCAGCGGTGACCCGGCCCGCGTCACTGCTCCAGCCCGCTGCTCCCCGTGGAACAACAGGGCTCCACTCCCACTGCAGGGAGACTCGGCGATCTAAGGCACCGTGAGCAGAGCATCTCCAAGCACCTAAGGGCTCACAAACACGCTATTTAATTTCAAGTTGATTGTTAAGTTTTTCCCCTTGGATGACTTCATGGCTCTGGGAAGTTAAAGTATAAACTGTTCTAAGATGAATACGCTGTGCTTTCTAAGAGTAAAAGTCTTGAGAGTCTTGAGAAGAGAAGAGTCAGCTACCACAGCGCTGCTGAAGAAACCTAAGCAAACACCAGACACCATGCTGGGCACAGACTCCCTGCCCATGCGGGACAAAGAGAACCAAGTAAGAGTTTTAAATTAGTTATGTTTAAAAATCAATGTGTACACAAATAATGCATTATTACTATCTTATTAAAATGTCATTTAACATGGATTAAAACATGAAAAGTGAATCACATTGCACTGGACCACAAGCATCAACATGATGAAAGGCCTCAACTGTCTATTGAAAAAGATTTTTCAACAAAAGCCAAAAAAAAAAGAAACCTTCTCAAAACAGGTATCAAGAAAGAAAACTCTAAAACTTTATCCAATTAAAACACCGAGTTTGGGTTGTCCACGCTGCTCCTGGGTCCTGGGCAGCAGTAGGACGGCTGGCAGGACCCACCTCAGCACCACCACGATGGGACTCTCGCTGCCAGTGAGGACGATCAGGCCTTTCCAGATCATGAGCGCAGAAGACACAATCATGGCAAAGTTTAAGACCTGGTAATAGAGCTGGAATGAAAAAGGCCAAACCGAAAGTAAGCACCGGTGACAGAATATTCACTAACCCAAAGCTTGTTTTTAAAAAAAAAGCTTTTATTTTAGGACATGAAACTAGTTCACACAAGCTACAAAATTAGGTAGAATTTCAACTTCTGACCATGGAATGCCCATGTATCTTCTCTCCTTCCATGAGAGAAAAGGAAAAAAATTAAAAACCAGAGTAATCTGTGGGACCTGCTTTGTTAAGGCCTCTGTACGACTCTTACCTCTCCAGAATCCCCCAGAACCTTCAACCCTGAGGGGACCCACCACTCAGGTTCTATGGCTCGGCCTCCCGCTCTAGTGCAGAGGGCGGAGGTCTAACCTGAGAGCCCCGACATGCCCACAGCTCACCCAGAACACTCCTCAGCCCCACGGCCAGAAGGGTCCCGAATGAGGGTGCAGAATCCTAGTCTTCCAGCACTCTGTCCTACACAAGGTTATTCTGCATCGGAAATTACAATTCAAAAGTGAACAGAAACTGGAAACACCTAGATGTTTAGGGTTTTCATAAATGTTTTAAATGATGAGCATCAAACATTTGGTTAAGAACACGGCAGGAAGGCCACCGAGTCCGCATCTAGTTCTAAGCCGCCCTCGCTCCACCGGAGACCACAGAGGGCCCACAGGGCTGCCCGCCCTCACTGTGCCCCAGGACGGCTCCGACTGTGGCACCTGCCTCGGGTGCCACACTTGCTCTGGGTGATCTGAAGAGCGTGGATGGCCTCCTGCACTTGCTCTGGGTGATCTGAAGAGCGTGGATGGCCCACCCAACACTCTGGTGTCTCAATTCCTGGGCCTCCTCGCCTCCAATGACCCTCTCCCTCCACCTGAACCGTCCACTCTCAGCGGCATACCTGGCCCTGAAACTACTCAATCCCCCACCACGTCTCTAGCTCAAGTAGCCCCTCCCCCCGGGCGCGTGAGCCTGCTCTTCTGGCCTGTGTGTTCACCTACACGGCCGGACTCCGGCCCTCCAGGGGCCTCCACCACCCACCTCCGTCTCTCCACCCTCAGCATGCAGCGTGCAGCCCCCATGAGGCCTGGCAGCCGCCTTACTCCAAGACCTTCTGTCTACCCCTCCAGAGAAGAAGCTTCCAGACCTCTACCCGCGAGGGGAAACCTCTGAGTAGAGTCGGAGAGGACAGCCTGGGCTCTAACTGCGTCTCAGCATTTCTGCCCAGCTCATTCATTTGAGCCCCACCTCCCCTCACCCCTCCCACGCATTCTGGAGACACCTGGGACTGCCAGCCCTTGAGTCTTGGCGGCATCTGCAGCGTAAGCAGTGGAGACTTATTCCTCCACGTCCCCCCACTGCTGGTTCCAGCTGTCAGTTGCCACTCTTCTGTTTTCCAGCTTCTAGTATTTGATTGCTCTTGTTTCCCTTTCTGGGCTTCCTATCTTGGAGTAACTGATGACTTTTTAAAATCCCTTTACTATATACAGTTTTAGTGGTGTTTCAGAGCAAGTGAGATTAGGTAGGTTAGGTCCTGTCTTAACTACCTGCTAGCTTTCCAGCTAGGACTCAGATCACATGGCTCCGGACAGTACTGTTTTCCTCAAATATCCAAATATAATTTTAACTGAGACAGAATGCAGGGTTATGGACTCTTTTTGAGGATCGAATACAGTTTAAAATGCAGTTTTAAGCACAGTTTAAATATAGTTTTAAATAGTCTTAAAAATGCACAAGGCCTGGAGAAATGGGGGCTGAAGACACTCAGGAAGGCCCAGGAGGCATGTGGCAGGTGGATTTACACGCTTCTGACTTTGAAAGTGTAGACCAGCCTTTACAGCAGCGGTTCTCAAACTTCAGTGTGCACTAGCATCCCCACGTGGGGCCTGAGAATTTGCATTTCAAACAAGTTCCCAGGTGACCCTGAAGCTGCTGGTCCAGGGACCACAGTGTGAGAACCGCTGTTCTCTACCATTGGTTCGCAACCTTGGCTGCACGTTAGAATCACCTGGAGAGCCTTTGGAACACGGTACACCTGGTCTCCATCCAAGACCGATGGAACCAATGGGAGGGGAGGGGTGCTGGCATCCCTGTTTCTCAAACGGCTCGCAGGTGGTCCTGATGCACAGAGGTTGGACCACTGTTCTACACCTTCTCCCTCCCCTGGGCTTCAGTCTCTCCCACCTTCAGTCCTCCTTCCACCTCACATCCTCCGTAAGGCTTCTACACTCTCTCTTCACAGCCAAACCTCAGGAGCTTCTACCCCAGGTTTCTCCTCTTCCTCTCCATCTACAGTCACCCCTCAGCCTACACACCCAGTCACATGCTCACTAAATCCAACGGACAACTGTCAGTCCTCACCTTGCTGACCTTTTGGCAGCTGTCAACACAGATGATCACTTCTACAAGCTCTCCGCCCCTGGCTTCCAGGATAGCACACTGTCCACCCTCCGACCACTTTCTTTCTAATCTTCCTGCCAGTTCCTCCTCCTCTAACTGGACCTTCAAATGCCGGCACTGGCACCATCATGCTAACTGCTCCCAATACTGAGATTTCCAACTGCCTCCCTGACAGTCTCACTCGGATGTCTGTAAAGGCAGCACCAACCCAACACGGTCAAAACTGAACTTAGCTTCTGCAAAAAGGCTTCAGTGCTCGTGATCTCATCTCAATACATGGCATTCCCATCCACCCAGCTGTCTGCAGTCACCCCCCACCCATTCGTTCTATCCTCTCTATCTTCTAAATATGTCTGGCATTTGTTCAGTTCCTTCTATTCCCATTGCCACCACGCTCATCTAAGTCACCAGCACAGCCCGTCGGACACTGCGAGCGCCTCCTAAGCAGGCTCCCGATGTCCACGCGTGCATCTTCCGACGCGTGCTCCACGCTACACTCAGCACTGGTTTTCAAATGCACCTCTGGTCATCAGCTCACCTCTATGCCCTGCATAAGGCTCTTTGATTGCATCCCACACTCCATGCGTGAATATGATCTCTAAGTCCCTGTCTGATATATGGCCTCTCCTCTCCAGTGTCAGCTAGTAAAGCTCACTGCACTCCAGCTCCACTGGCGGGCTCTGTCAGTGATTCAGAAAGCACACGCTCCTTTCCACTCCAGGACCTTCACCGGCTACTGTCGTGGCCCAGGAGGCTCTCCTTAGCACACCTAACACTCACTCACCTTTAAGTCCTACTTTAAACATCAGTTCCCAAGGGAAGCCCTCCCTGACCTATTAGACCAGGAGTTAGCAAACTTTTTCTGTAAAGGGCCAGGTAATACATATTTTAGGTTTATGGGCCTTATCATCTCTGTTGAAATGACTCAACTCTACCATTGTAGTGGGAAGGCAGCTACAGACAATACGTAAAAGAATGAACATGGCCGAATTCCAATAAAACTTTATTTATAAAAACGGGCAGTGGGTTGGAGTTTGCCAACCTCTGCTATAGACCAGCCTGTGTCCTCCTGCTATATATTCTCACTGCATCCTGTATTTCTTTATACCATCCATCACCTTGATAATTATGCATATAATTATTTAATGCATCTTTCACACTAAACTGTAAGTTCCACAAAGGCAAGGATCATTTCAGCCTTGTTCACAGCTGTGTCCCCAATGTTCAACACAGGCCTGGGAAAAAGTAAGTATTCAGTTTGTTGAATAAATAGTGAGAAATACACGGTGGGCACATATAAACTAGTAGTAAGAAAAACACTAAAACTGCAACAACAAAAAAGAAGTACAAGCTTAAAACTATTAATATTCCAAAGAAGAAACATAAGTGGCGAATAAACACAAAGTGTTTAAACCAAATCCTGCCTCCCCCTTGCCCCTTTTCGGCCTAGTAAATGTAAAGGTTTTTTGTTTATTTGTGTGTGTGTGTGTGCGCGTGTGTGTGTGTTTTAATGCTAATACTCAGAGCGTGGCAAGCATATATTCCAGTGGTGGGGATGCAAGTTGATATAACCATTCTGAAAGCAATTTAGTGTCAAGCATTAGTATCAAGAGGTTGCTCTTGGCCCAGTAACCCTACTTCTAGGAATTCAGTTTAAACCAGTTTAAACCTAAAGGCAGATAGGGAATTACGGCCCAAAGATACTTATCACAGTCTTATTTTTAAAGGGAAAGGGAAATAAATGAGCAACAACAGAGAAATGACTGAGTAAATAACGGCAAATTACTGCACTATTCGAAACAATGAATAAAGAACTTTAATGGCAGGACGAAACACTCAAGACATATTGAGTGAAAAATGTAGGCTGCAGTAGGATCTCCCCAAACTGTTTAACAGTTTATAAAGCAAACACAAGGAGATCCCCCAAGATGCTAAGAGTCTATCTTAGCATGGTGGAATTATGAATGATGGGACTGTCTTATTTAAACTACTTTAAACTACTCTCTAGTCTTTAAAATTCCTATGATGAGCATAGATTAATTTCAAAATCTGGGAGGGGGTAGGGAAGTATTTAAAGGAAGAGCAATTTGACAAGATAGAGGCCGTTAAAATAATCATTTTGAAGAGTGTGACAAAACATGAAAACATTCTGATATGATAGGAAGGAAAAGAAAAGCAAAGCTCAAAACTGTCTCTTGCTAAAATTACAACTGTGTGCAAGTATGTAATTTGAGGTAATCGTGAAGGTTACAAAAGTGGGGACAAAAGGTGCATTAAAATAACATATTTCGATGTAATAAATGAAAATAGGATAATAAATGTAATTCAAAATTAAAGTTACATACCATTTTTTTAACTCCTTGGCTTAAGTGTCAATAGCAAATTATCAAATTAAATTAAATTCCCAGGAGAGCAAAAAAGGAAACTGGAGTGCTAAACGGACATTGTTCAAGTGTTGGGCTATAATATGTTAAACGGTTGCTTAAAGTAAAATCAGCCTTGCTAGCCACATCAGCCTGAAGCAGAAGTTGTTCACTGGCGTTCACGTTCAAAAACTTCACCACCTGCTCTGCTTGACCTAAAGGATTTAGTAAAGAACTGCTGTTGCATTATGAACTGCAGCTCTGATTAGGAAAGCCCCAAGGCATGGTTTTCTATAGAGACTGCCATCTTTATACACGTTTTCAAACCATCGGGCTCCACCCTGATAAAAGAAAATTATACAATATTGCCACTTATCTAATAAAGACCACGTACTGAGAATATATTTTCCAGTATGATTTTCTATGCTTGAAAAATTCTTTGAGAGGAAATAAAATCAATTCCTAAAAAAAAAAACTTCTCTGAGCAAGACATTTATTTGCTCAAGAGATAGCCAATTATATAGAAACCTAACAATCAAGCTAACTGCAAAACCACACATCACCCTTCCAGCACCCTATCTTTAAGGGACCTAGTATCTAAGTCTAGGACTGAAATCCTGGAATCTAGAAAATGTAATTTTGATGGAACTACTGACAAGCTGATTGGAAATATACACCCCACATTTCACTGGTGCCTTTTCTTATTGTTCATCTTTGCCTACCAACTCTGTATGCTTGGCACTTAATCATCCCAGCAGAGTTTAGAAGCAAGCTCACAGTCTTTGTCAAGCAAAGATGAAATAGCCAATGTCTACGGGTTTTAAACAAACGTTTCAGACCAGATATTGTGGCTGACAGAGCAGCAGAAATGCCAGTGGCTGTTTTTCTTCCTCTCTTTCTCACTGCAGAAACAAAGAGTCCTTGTTTTTGCATGTGGCTCTTTCCTTAATTAACTGTAAGCAAGGGCAGCAGAAAAAGGAGGTCCCTCTTCCAAGACTGGTGGAGCGAGCATGCCTGACAAGGTGTCACAGGATGCTATTGTGGAGGGAAAAAGAAAAAAGCAAAAGGACAAAGCTTTAAAAAAAAAAAAAAAAAAGGACAAGGAGGCAGCAGATTTGAGCTTCTGAATTTTAATTAGAAGACTAGCAAAATACAGACAATGCAACCAGCTACTAACGGGCCTTATCACTGAGAGTGGGAATATACAGAGCTTTCAAAAGGCAAACTGGCTTAGCGATTGACAGATTCACCAGAAGGCGTTCATTGATAGTCTGCAGTCGGTAATCGGTACCAATTTTAGAGACATTTTTAAAACCTACCCAATTAAGTCTAGATTTTTTTTAAGTAAAGCTCTACTTCCTGGAGGATTTTCTTGTAAACCACATCAATGTTCAGGGCATTAGCTGTTAGTTTTTCCAGATAGTGATAATCTCTGCCACAACTCATCTTAATCACAGAAATTCCCAGGAGCTCAACTGACATGCACACCTAGAAGCAACCAGGTTCTCAACACAGTTCATGAGATTCAAGTCACCAAATTCCCCCACGCTACTGCACTAGTCTGAAATTCTACTCGGAAAAAAGAAAGAGAGAGGGGGACGGGGTCGGGGGTCGGGCTAAGGAGAGACATAAAGGAAGTCTTCTTCCGAGGCCCTCTCCCAGAGGGGTGAGAAATCAACTCCAGTCGCCCAAAGACCCCACGCTAGCTGCCTCCGATATTCAAGGTGCTGCCAGACCACGGAATCCAAGAATGAAGTTAGAGAAGACATCTGGAATCCCTTTTGGAACACTGATTCAGTCCACAATGATGGAGCACCACCAGTGAGCTCTCCCGCACGAGGAGTTTTATTTAGTCCCAAAGCCTGGCCGGGAAAACACTCCCCGGGATGGGAAGAAACCGCGTCGGGAGGCATTACTGGACAGCTCCCATCGCTAGGAAGTTCTCCCCTTTTGCCTGCTTTTCTGCCACTTCCATCCGCGGGCAGCCTCCTTCAGGACCTCAGGCCTCAGAAACCCCCCCGAGAAATCTGTTCCCTTTTCCACGGGATGGCCCTTCAAATACGTGCAGAAGGCTGTCACTCGCGGTAGAGTCATCTCTCCCCGCTTTCTCAACCACACGACCTCCAAAGGACGGGGTTCCTATTCTCTTCCCCTTCCGGGCTACGCTCCCCTAATTGCGCTTTTGTCAGTGCAATTAAGTGCCCACACGTGGGTCTGTGCGGATTTGAACCCAGGGCCTCCGAGAGCCCAGGGCGGGAGCCTCGGGTCGCCACCGGCCCCAGTCGCGGGGCGCTGTCCTTGCGGGAACCCCATCCGGGGAGCTCCGACTCCCCGCTGTCTCAGCCAGTCGCGGCTTCCGGACGCGCCCCCCACGCGGGACTCCGTTACCTGGCGCTTGTTCATCTTCCTCAGATCCCCAAAGATGTCCAAGCCGGACGCAGGAAGATGCGACCCCACGGCACCCGCGCGTACCATGCCGGGCTCTCTGGGGGGCCGAAGCGGCCCGCGGGCTCCGGGTGTCACAGACAGCTGCGGAGCACCGGCCAGGCCCCCGCCCAACGGCCTTGCCGGCCACGTGACCTGAGACTCGTTCGGGCGTCTGGGAATCGTAGTCCTGCGAGTCTTAGCCACCAGTGTACCTGGAAGGAACCAGGAGCAAGAAAACTACCACTCCCAGAATTCCGCGCGCCGAGAGCCTCGTCCAGTGAAGACCCAGGGCTCCCAGAGACTGGGGCGACCGGGCTCGGGAGCCTCGTCTGACCCTTGCGAGGGAACCTCGGGGAGCTGGTGATGCTGCATATGGCTCGGCCAGCTCGGGGAAGTGACTGCTCAAGAGCAACCGAATTCCCCAAGACTCTGGTCAGGCGCCAGGAGGACACCTAAAGCCCTCGGTATTCACCTAGCCGTGTATCTAGGCCATTGGATGACTGCGACTAGGGAAGGCGGGGCTTCTGCAAGGGGGCAGGCTGTGCGGACTAGGGGAGGAGTCTACACAGGGGCTTGGCGGGTGGGCGGGGCCTGGAAGAGGCGGGAATTTTGAAGCCTCCGAGTTCCGCGCTCTGCAAGAGTAACAGGATTTGAAAGCAAGGAAACAAGAGAATACAATGATGTATCCTCTGATCATAGCTGTGTCGCAACGGATGTTAATTGAATGAAAAAATAGCCAATTAATTTTATGCACGAGGAAACAGAAGCCCAGAAAGGTTAAATGACATGGTCAAGGTAAAGTGGCAGAGTCTGGAATAGAACTCAAATTTTTAAATTTCCAAATACTGGATTATGGTAATCCTGATCCTAGATTATATTTAGTTTATTCACTCACTCATTTATGCATTATTTATTTCATTCATTTATTCGCAAATTTTTTGGAGCATCTACTATGCACCTAGCCCTATTCTAGACACAAGAAACAATGAACATCTAGCAGCGGGAAACATAATAAATAAGTTATACAGTACTTAAGGAGCGGTGGTGCTATGGAAGTAGGAAAAGCAGATAAGAGAGAGGAGAAGCTCTGCGGGAAGGGAGCAGGTGGCAATTTAAAATAACCCACAAGTTGACTTACCAGGAAGCTACTGAAACGTACACTTCGGGACACTTCACTTGCAGAGGCCCCTTCTGAAGCCTTGAAGAAAAATGGTCATATGGTTTTGTAAGAGTTTAAAAAGCAAGATATTTGGGACTTCCCCGGTGGTCCAGTGGTTAAGACTCCACGCTCCTAGTGCAGGGGGCCCGGGTTTGATCCCTGATCTGGGAACTAGGTCCCACATGCTGGGAACTAGGTCCCACACGGCAACGAAGATCCCATGTGCCACAACCAAGACCCGGTGCAGCCAAATAAATAAATAAATATTTTTTTAAATATTAAAAAAACAAGATATTTGAATCGCTATTGGTTGATTCCCATTTCTTTGCATTCCAACTTCCCCTCCATCATACTTCCCTTCATGCTGGAGGGACAAGGAACATTTTGAGGATCCAGCTAAGGAGAGGTTGAGTTGGAGATACATTTAGTTTGGGTTTAGTAGATATATTTCTGTGGTTCATGGCTATTTCCTGTCATCCTTTTGTAGGAATGGCTTCTAGGAATACTACCACCCGCTGTACCAATTCACCTGACATCGTGGCAGGAAGTTGCACTAGAGGTGGTATCCTGATATGAGGGTCTCCTACAGCACCTGGCCTTGGAAGTATGTGGATAATAGAAAAGAAACAAGGTTTGAGAGGTATGGAGCCAGAAGCTAATCTGCATAAAAATTTTCCAAACATCAGATGTATAATATACAATTGTCATCAGTCAATCAGGAAGATAGGGTGATCATTAAAACCAGCACTAACAGCTGCTGGAACCAAGATGGTAGAAATGAAAGTATTTAGATGTGTTCAGATTCTGGATATATTTTGAAGGTAGAGTCCTCAGGATTTTTTGAAAGAATAGATACAGAGTATGAGAGAAGAAAAGAAGTTAAGGCTGACTCCAGGGTTTTTAGCCTGAGGAACTGGAAGGATAGAGTTGCCCTCAACTGAGGCAAGGAAAGCTATAGGCAGAGCAGATTTGCGGGAGAAGGGTGAGAATTCACATTCGCTGTGACCAACAAACGTGGTGCCCAGGTTTTACCCATCCAATATCCTTAGGGCACATCCTTCAGACTTTGCCTCCATGCTCCTGCATATGTTGAGCACTGGGTAAGGAGCAAAGCAGAACGACATTGAGTGGAAATCCCCAGGTACCTTCCAATCTTGGACTAGTTGATTAACTTCCATGAACCCTTTTCCTTATCCATAAACTAAAAACTACATTGGTTACAGTCCCTTTGGAAGACAGTTTGTTAATTTCTTACATAGTCTTAACTATAAGATCCAGCAATCATGCTCCTTGGTATTTACCCAAAAGAGTTGAGAACCTATGTCCACGCAAAACCTGCCCATGAATGTTTATAGCAGCTTTACTCATAATTGTCAAAACTAAGAAGCAACCAAGATATCCTTCAGTGGTCAAATGGAGAAACAAACTGTGATACATCCAGACAGTGGAATATTATTCAATGCTAAAAAGAGATGAGCTACCAAGACATGAAAAGATATGAAGGAAACTTAAATGCATTCTACTAAGTGAAAGAAGCCAATTTGAAAAGGCTACCTATGATATGATTCCCACTATATGACATTCTGGAAAAGTCAAAACTATGGAGACAGGAAAAAGATCGATGGTTGCCAGGGGTTAGTGGGGACAATGAATAGGCAGAGCACAGAGGGCAGTGAAACTACTTTGTCTGATGCTATACTGATGTATAATGGACACATGCCATTATACATTTGTTCCAGTGGCATGTGAGACACCCAGTGATCCTCAGCCTCCAACAAGTCTCCTCAGCGCCACAAAGGATGGTTCCCTAGCAAGTGTAAGTAGCACTCCAGGGTGTAGCTTCCCAGGGAGTCTCCTCAGTACCAGCTTCCTCCTTCCCAGCCCCAGTCTGTCACACCTCAGAGAACTTCTCCACGATCAGGTGGCATATATCTTAACTCTTTGCCTAGGACCTACGGCTATATACAGGAGTGACTGCACACTGAGGAAGAGGAAATACCCAGGTCTTTGGGAGATCACTCTACATTGTCTCTGAATTGACTTTATATTCCTAGAGACCTAAAATGTGACTGTGCCCACAAGTCAAAGTAGGAGCTTATAGTGATCAGGTGATAGACTAAGTCTTAGCTCAAATTTGACTCACAGTGGAACTTGTTGGTGTATGGACTCACCTGTGGTCCATTTCCTCAGTTCTTGGATGTGTATTTGGAAAAGATATACTTCCCCAATCTAAGAATCCCCACGTTCTCTCTCTGATCCAGTAAGGGCCATTATCGTAGGAAGAGCTAAGTAAAAGCCAAAAGATTGTCCCTTCCCTACCAAGATACTAAGCCAGAAGCAAAATCCCATCCCTGGGGGAGTTACAGTGATCCAGGCCACCATTAAAGGATTACAAGATGCAGGGATGGTGATATCTATCACACCTCCATTAACTCACATGTTCAGCCTGTGCAGAAGTTGCATGCAGAACAAGAGAAAAGTTTAAAAAAAAAAAGAAAAAAGAAAAGAAAAGAAAAAAAAAGAAGTTGCATGGATCTTGGAGAATGGCTATGGACTACTGTAAACTTAATCAGGTGGTGACTCCAATTGTAGCCGCTATCCCACACTTTTTCCATGAGCAAATCAACACAGCCCCTGGCACTTGGTATGCAGCTATTGTCCTAAATAAGTCTTTTTTCCATGCCAATTTGTAAGGACCACCATATGCAATTTGCTTTTACCTGGCAAGGCCATCAGTATACCTTCATAGTCTTGCCTTGGAATTATGTCAACTTTCCTGCTCTCTGCCATAATGTTGTTTCCAGAGATCTTGACACTCTTGACACACCATGACACTCTGAAAAACATCACATTGTTCCATTACATTGATCAAATTACACTGGCTGGAGCTGATGAACATGTGGTATAAGTACCTTTTTTTTTCGGCTGCACCATGCAGGTTGTGGGATCTCAGTTCCCCCACCAGGGATTGAACCCAGGCCCCAGGCCATGGTAGTGAAAGCTCAGAATCCTAACCACAGGACCACCAGGGAACTCCAAGGAGGTAGTAAGTACTTTTGGTGCCTTGCATGTTGCCTCGCTCCCTAGAGGGAATGAGAAAAAAAATGTTCACTTTTGCCATCTTAGTGAAGTTTCTGGAAGTTCAATAGTCTGGATCGTGTTGAGATATCCCTTTCAAGGTGAAAGACCAGTTGCTGCACATCTAAACAATTACCATGAATAAAGAGAACAACACTGGGGGGTATTTTTAGAATTTGGAGTCAACGCAGACCCCTTTGAGTGTGTTATGTTGCCCCACCTACAAAGTGACCATAAGGCTGCCAGTTTTAAGAGGGAACCATGACAAGAGAAGATTTTGCAGCAACTTCAGCTCCAGTGTAAGCTGCTCTACCACTTAGATTGTATGAGCCAACAGATACAATAGTAAAGGGTTATAACACAACATCAAAGTGTTGTGGCAAATAAGAATGCTCTTTGAAAACTCCAGAACGCACCAAAAGAGCATCACAGAGCAGACTTCTAGGATTTTGGAGTTAATGTATGCCCTCCTCTGTACACACCTATTCTTCTTATTATTATTTTGGCAATGCCCCTCGGCTTGTGCGTTCCCCAACCAGGGACTGAGGCCCAGCCACGTCAGTGAAAGCGTCAAGTCCTAACCACTGGACACTCAGGGAACTCCCATAGATACCTACTCTCCTCTTGAGAAACAACTTCTGTATTGGTCCTCCGAAGATCCTGAAAGCCCAACTGGGGTACATCAGTCGACCATGCAGCCCGAATTTTCCATCACGTCCTAGGTATTTTATGACCCACCCGAACTACAAGGTTAGGTAGGTGCAGCAGCAATAGATTCTCAAGTGGGAATGGGAACTAACAAGATGGGAGAAGTTTCCTGCCCTGAGCTTGAAGCGTAGTCTTCCAACCCCAGTCTCTTCTCCCTTGTTCATTTGTTTTTAATTTATGCTGCAGTGAGTGTATATGTATATGTGTGTGTCTTGCTCGTTCTATAAGATAAAATGCCTAGAAACTGAATTACTGAGCCAAAACGTATGAACATTTAAAATTTTGAATTCATTCCAGAAAGGCTGATTTCTAATTCCATACAATAGAGATTTTAGACAGTCGTGGGCTGTCCAGTTTGGAAGAGACCATAGAAATCACACACTTGAAAGCCTTTTGCCTCTTCGATGGCGAGCATAAGGCTCAGAGAGAGAGATGACTTTTCAGTGTCACACTATTAGCTGAACTTGGAGGGGGCAAAACACTTAGATTGTTGTACTGGGCTTTAAGGAATTATATTTAACATAATGGTCAGATATTGACATCTTGTCAACCCAAAGTAAAGTGGAGCCCCGAGGCAATTCTTGGTGTGACTCTACAGTCACAGAACGGTCCTACGTTTCGAACAAAATACTCTGTGTGCTTCAGCCATGGGTGATTTTGGAGCCTTAATCACCCAGCTATTGACCAACTGCTCCATTTAGAATCACAACCTCTAATACTTCAAAGGGATTCAGAATCCATCTGGGTCAAATTTCAACCCACAGGGGGCATCCCCTCCGAAAGACTGGACAACCATCAAGCCTCTATTGAAACATTATTGAACAGCTCCTAAATTCTCTAGGTCTGACAGATCCAAACAGGTACTCCGGGTGATGCAGCCTGTCCTCTGCTCTTTTCTGCCCTTTGAAACCCCCCCAGGACTGCATGAGCAGACATAGTTCCAGGTGGGAGTTTCAACTTTCAGTTCGTAAGTTCAAGTTGCCACCTACAGACCAATGGTGTTGGAAACCAGCGTCAGCCCTGCACCACGAACACTGAGGAACCTCGGCTCCACTTGTGCTTCACGGAGAGAAATGGGACTCAAATGGAAGACAAACAGGAAGACATCTGACAGATGACTTGGAATCTTGTCAACCCCGGCAGGAACACTGGAGCCTGGCTGGGTAGGAATGAGTCTCATCATCTCAGATCTGAGTCAGCTGCACCTGGTTCATGGTACCAGACACCAGCTTTCTGAGCTACACTCTGCCTTCACTGCATTCTGCATCTGTGGAAGGATATGGCTCAGAAGGACTGCACTGTTACCCAGGGATGTCATCATCAGAAGGTGGAAATCTGGGCTGCCTCTCCCCCCTCCTCAATCTCTCTCCCACTCGGATGCCTAAGCGCTCCTGTCAAAATACACCACTTCTCAAACTGCCACCCTCTTGTATCCCAGCTGAGTCTTCTGAACGCCTCCCTGTGATTTAAGGTTGTTACAACCAGCCTTGAGGAATTGTATGCTAAGAAATGTGTCAGGAGTAGGAAGGAGAGAGGGTGGGGAGGGGGAGGGAGAGAGAGAGAGAGCAAGAGGGAGAGAAAGAGGGAGGGAGGGAGGGAGGAAGATGACATTCATTAGCCAAAAATGCTCATTTTGATTTATGTCCCCTGTTACTTGACCATCATGAGACAGTGAAATTTGGCTTCTAAGCTTAACTGTATGTTCTATTTTAGAGAGATGTTTTCTTACATTTGCTACATCTGTGAGGCTGATACGTTCTGCAAGAGTTTGATAGACACAGGAAGCAACCCTCTGTGATGCTGGGTACCCTGGAATAAGACTCAGGAGTTCCGGGCTGTCCTCCTGGCTGTGCCCACACATAGCAGTGTCACCATGAATCACCCATCTTTCTCCTTGGGACACAGTTTCCTCATCTATAGAAACAAAGTTGTGACCTCCAATGTTCTATGGCAAGTGGTAAGTCTCACAGTCATGGCTGCCGGAGAATAAAAATCTATATTCCTATAACTTAGAGAAGTTATAGTGAAGCCCCTTTCTTCCTGGTTTGCAGAAACTTAATGTAGTCACTTTGTGTTTTAAAACTAGGTCACTTTGACATTTTTGAAACATTCTCTCCTACCCACTTCATTGCTTCCCCAGATGGCAACTGAGGTAAGGGACGCATACCCTGAGTTTCAGGAGCCGTTGTTTGCATCTGCTTCTCCCTCTTGATCTGTCTCACACCTGTTCTAGCATCTTTGGAAATGTAGTCTGTCTCATCCAGCCCTTAGATGTGACCTCTTCCACTGATGAGTCATTGGCTTCTGTCCTCACTGCTCCCACTGAAGTGCCCGTCGTGGCCTCCGGGCTTCATATGCATGTGCGTCACCTCAAGCCCCAGGCTTCTTTGGGTCCACAGTTCGCTCTCTTTTGGTCTTTCTTGGCTAACTTCCTGAGTGCTTCTGACGCCCAAGTGGGTATCCAGGTGAGGCACTTCTGCTCTGGAATTCTCCATCTTAGAAAAAGCATATATCTAACGTTGCTCCACCTTCAGGACTCAGATGGAAGGGGGTAGATGCAAAGACAGCCCTTTGTAATCTCTACTGATTCTCCTCTAAACTTTCCTCTCCATTCTCTCACTTAGAATTCTGAAGGGGCTTCAAAGAAAAATTGATTACGCTAGATAGCATCCCCCTTCATAACTTTTTGGTTTTACATCGGAATGGTAACTTTGATCTTAGAAGTCAAGAATTCACCACCTTAGTCTCAGATTTTGAAACTAACTCACCTCAGTCTCTTATCCCCCAAAGTGGGTAACTCATCTTTGGCTGTCTATGATGGGACAAGGACAGACCTTGGGGAACAAAGGAACAGATTTAAAAAGTAGGACATAGGGCTTCCCTGGTGGCACAGTGGTTGAGAGTCCGCCTGCCGATGCAGGGGACACGGGTTCATGCCCCGGTCCGGGAAGATCCCACATGCCGTGGAGCGGCTGGGCCCGTGAGCCATGGCCGCTGAGCCTGCGCGTCCGGAGCCTGTGCTCCACAACGGGAGAGGCCACAACAGTGAGAGGCCCGCGTACCGCAAAAAACAAAACAAAACAAAACAGCACAGTCTCTCTCACAAAGATGGAAAAGGTGACAAGATCAGTGGGAAGAATGAGGCAGGAATTAGAGTGAGATAGAAATGAGAATGGAGAAAAAGAGGAAATTACAAGTGGAAGAAAAAACTCCATTTGCTGGATCCAGGAGAGAAACTCAAGGAGTAGGGATAGCTGTCAAACAGAAAAGGGCCAGATAGTAATGAGAGGAGAGAAAAGGAATAAAGATGAACAGAAGGGGCACAGTGGCTGTCTGGGGTAGGAACACCCCAAAGTGGTCACTTTCCAGAAAAAGAAACTGAGGCACAAGGCAGCCACACGCCCCTCTGGCAGCGAGAGCCGCAAAGACCTGGAAGGTATCACTTCACGCCGGTGAACGTTCTCATTCCAGGTGCGGGGAGCTGCTGATCGGGAAGCAGCTTCCTTTCGGGAAGCGCTTCGGAATCTTCCCCCTGACTGTCCACAGCGGCAGTCAGCCAGGCCCGGCCAGTGGAGGGAAGAAAGCACACATCACATATCACAGCATGTGCTCCTCTCTTTTGTTTTATTTAAATCCCTATAGGAACAGGAGGCAGATAACCTTTCAATAATCTGAAATCCCAATAAAAAGCAACTCACCCTGAAAAGCACACAGTGTTTGGGAAGGCTTTGGTGTTTAGTAGACTTTAAAGATTTTCATCAGTTCTCCAATTTCTCTGTGTGCATTGGAGGCCATGAGAGGACTAATGTTAGCTGAATAAAAGGTCACTAACCCAAGAGTTGTTTTTAGCCGGATACATTTGCCATAGCAGGGTGGAAAGCTCTGGATAGATATTCAACTGCTGACAATGTTCTAGAGCAGGTGCAACCTATCGTTTCTCACACACCCAGGCAGGGAGCTCTCTTCCTCTACACTTGCTTGAAAATGTTTCTCTTCTCTGCTTTGATTCTTTTTTTATATTCTCACTTTCGTTTTCTCTGTCATTTACTTCCAGCTTCATCTGGCTTTGCACCCATGAACAAACCATTTAAATATGGCTTTGCTGGTTCTTAAACTTGAGTGCGCATCAGAACTATCCCGAGGGGCTGTGGAAACACTGATTGCTGGGCTCCATCCCCAGAGTTTCTGATGCAGGTGGTCTGGGGTGGAAACTGAGAATTTGCATTTCGAGCATGTTCCCGGGTGCTGCTGCTGCTACAGGGACCAGGCTAGAAAGAAGTACTTGCTTAGACGAAGCTCTGCCTTAGCCAGTGTCACTCTGCACTTTTGTATCATTGTGATACCAAGGACAGCTTCATCGTCAATGTTGCAGGACTCCATTCAAGACCCAGAGGTGTACCAATGAAGATTTTAAGGGGGACTGTGGAAATCAGGCTGAGGGCTGGGCAACACCAGAGGGCACCAAGTCTTGAGCATCTGATCCCAAGTGGTCCCAGAGGCACTTGAACCTTTCCTCGCTCCTCAAGTGGGTGTGGGTTCCATGTTTCCCTGGGTATGTGATATCTCTGAGCTGACCCCCATGGTCGGCTTTGATCAGAGGTCCTGGAACACCCAGAGCAGCCTGGAGCTGAGCAGTTCCCCAAGCCGTCCTCTCACCAGGAGCACCAGTGCCCTCCACGACGTCTCCGTCACCAAGAATGGAGGTCCAGCCAGCATCATCCCTCAGCTCGGGTGGGGGTGGAGGTGGGGAGGGCACATCCAGGCATTTGTCTGATGCAATGGGTATTAAAAGATGCAGGAACTTTGAGGTCAAGTCAGACAGGCAGTCCTCATATTAACGATTGAAAACAAAAAATGAAACATTAGTTTCATTTCAACTTCCTCAGGAAGAAGGCAGTGGAAATCACTGAAAAGACATAAGCTGTTTTCAGTTGGAAAATATCGGATATATTAGGTTAGAAATCATAGATATATTTCCAAAAGGATTAAGTAGAAACCTTATTTTGGTCCTCACGACAATCAAAATTTCCCAGTAGCCTGGAAACCATGAATCCTCGGATGCTTCTAATTCACAGTTCAAGTCTGCAGTTTTTCTAGGAAGCTTCTGGTGAGTTTCAAAAGGCAATGGAGCCCTGCCCTGTTCCCTCAGGTGCTGCCCTCTAGTGGCCACCTGAACACCTGCAACTAAGGCTTTCTCTTGGATTCTGCACGTCTGTTTCTTCAGATCAAAGCAACCAGAGCCCAGGAATTGACTTCTCCCACCAAAGGGAGGAAAGATGATGAAAGTCTGCCATGACACAGACCCACAGGTCTGAAACTGTTGTGCTTGTTTCATAATTTTTTTTTTTTTTTTTTTTTTTTTGCATTACTCGGGCCTCTCACTGTTGTGGCCTCTCCCGTTGCGGATCACAGGCTCCGGACGCGCAGGCCCAGCGGCCATGGCTCACGGGCCCAGCCGCTCCGCGGCACGTGGGATCCTCCCAGACCGGGGCACGAACCCGCGCCCCCCGCATTGGCAGGCGGACTCTCAACCACTGCGCCACCAGGGAAGACCCATCGTTTCATAATGTTTTGCGAGCAGAGGAGGTAAGAGAAATCATCGAGGAAGGTAATAGTGATTTTTCTAGGCTATGTTAAGAGAAAATTTGGAAGGTAAGAAAGAAAACATGTTTTCATATATGAATATATATGTCCGTTATATCATATATCTATGTTGTATGTATATGAGTATCTGCATGTATCTTACCATGTCCTTCATTTTTGCAAATTATAAATTCCTGCTCAGTAGCTGTTGTGTTGGGCTTTATCACAGAGACCCTCTGTTAGGCAGGATATATTTATGACCAGAGTCATTTATTGCTTTAATTTGCATATTATTTAGAGCAGTGATTCTCAAAATGTGATCTTGGTACCCACCCATCACCCCACAACCCAGAGTCCCCGAGAGCCTTCCAGGGGATCCACAAGGTCAAAACTATTTGCATAATAATACTAAGACATTATGTCCTTTTTTATCCTCCCATTCACTCATGAGTATACGCTGGAGTTTTCCAGAATCTACACGATGTGTGATATTGCAATAGACCGAAAGTAGTAGACGATAGAAGAAGCAGATATATCTTCCATTAAACTGGACATTACAGAGATTTGCAGAACTGTGACACAATGGCATTCTTCTCACTAATTCTTGGTTTTGAAAATATAGGTACTTTTTCATAAAAATATGTTATGTTAGCATGTAATAAATTTATTGTTGTATTTAAATAATATTAAAAATTTTCAATTTTAGTTTCTAATACAGTAATATCAATAGGTATAACCCTCATAATAAACAAAGGCTCTATGGGACGCCAGATAATTCTGAAGCTGTTAGGAGGTCACGAGATCAAAAGTTTAAGAACCACTGGCGTAGAGGAGCCGTGGGACTGTGGGGTTATTCCCGAATCTCAGTTTGCACACGTGTCCTGGGCACTGATTTAATATTCGAGGAGAGATTTGGAAGGCAGAAGTGAGAAAAACACAAAAACTCTGCTGCTTCTGTAGTATCTGCTGGAAAACCTCTTGGACCTGCTTGGTTCTCTGTGGCAGCTTCCTGGCCATGGCTTTTCATAGGTGGTTCCCCAGGACCAGATAACTAAGAAGAAGAGGTTGATTCTGAAACATGGCAGAAGACTGATGTGGTATTATAGCCCCAGTCAGGGGTAGCCCTGCAGGACAAAGAAATCCTTGCAATGAGCAGAACTTCAACTTCCTTAAAGGAGAGATGGTCAGACATAGGGTTCTTCACTAATTCCTGGGCAGCAACTGACCATCTGGCTGGACGATTGGAAGCTTGGAAGCAGCAAGACTAGAGGAAGTATCGACACCGTGTGCGGGAAAGTTACGTGTAAAATCCTCGCAGAATGAGCCCCACGTGTGACAATAATTGACTGTCACCAAAAAGCACCACTGCATATGAGGTCCTTAGTAATCAGGAGAGCAAAGATGTCTGGTACTTTGGATGTCAGCCAGTCTCTCCCTGTGCAGCCAACAGGTCACCTTGTTGATGAGCTTTTTCAGGAGCAAGCACTGAGTTTCTGGAGATAGAGGCGGAAGCAAGGGAGGCATCGAGATTTTGCAGCTCCTGTTGCTCTGGTAACAGCACCGTAGGGGGAGGTGCCCGGCGGCGGAAGCCTCCTGACGCTAGCGCTTTCCTTCTTCTCATCCCTGTCCATATGGTGGGCGCTGATTTAACATCCTATACCCCTAGGACCACGTTTTGGAACATCCCGCCCCTTAGTGTCAATATCAGCGTTTCCTAAAGTGTCATCAGAATCACGTGCCTTATGATCACCTGCAAACAAGCAGGAATCAGGAACCTGATTTTTGTCAAAATCCCCAGGTAATTCTTACCTTCACTAAACTTTGTGACAATGTAGCCTTGACCAAAGGAAAGCATTTGAGGTCTCTCTCTCTCTCTCTTAACTATATTCTGCCTTCTTAGTTCTGTTTTCCAGTCTTAGGACTTCCTCTTCCCTAGTAACTGGCCCCAGGAATAATCTCTTCTCAGGGGCAGAAGCCCCCCAGCAGCAAGGTGGAGCCTTACACTTCAGGAGAACCATCTGCCAGGTTGGCGTAGCCTCGATGTTCCCGTGAGAAATATTCCCATCCAGGAGCAGAGTGGGTTGAGCCCTAAAGCACCCTCTTTGCCATCGCAGGAACCAGCATCATGACACGGAAGTCAGGCAGCTGGGGAAAAAATGCTGGAGATCTCTGCTAACAAGCCACTCCTCTCTGAGACAGGGCTGAGATTCAGGCCATGCTCAAAGGAGACACAACTCCTAGACTCCCAGCTGGGACGGCGCAGTCTGGGGAGAGAGGAGCTCTCCTTGCAAATCCATTGCAAAGTGCAGAAGGCATTCTCCTGTTCCCTCCAGTGTCTAGCTGTCTGCAGCCACTCAGGCAGACACTGCTACTCGCATTCCCATTGCGTCCCTCTGCCGCCAGCTCCCCACCTACTCCTTGATGAAGTCCTGATGATACTTGCTTAAACCTAGACACTCTCAACCTTGTTATCCCCTTCGGCAGGGTCATTGCAACCTGCCTCGTTTCTCTGTACCGAAGAGTAACTGACAAATCAAATGTCTGGAGCTGGGAATGGTTACTTCTCCAACCAAACGTCTACAGGTCAGGCCACGCCGGAACACAATATTTTGGACCCTTAACATTTGATGATTGGCTAAATAGTGTTTTTCTAACACTCCCAACAGCAGGCACTGAAGGGTAGAATATCTAGATGGTTAACAGGCTCCTGACCCTTATAAGACAGACCCTTATAAAATCCCTCCTAGGATTTTTATTTATTTGTTTATTTATTCATTCATTCATTCATTCATTCATTTATTTTATTTATTTTTGGCTGCACTGGGTCTTCGTTGCTGCACACGGGCTTTCTCTAGTTGTGGCGGGCGGGGGCTACTCTTCCTTGCGGTGCGCGGGCTTCTCATTGCGGTGGCTTCTCTTGTTGCAGAGCACGGGCTGTAGGCGCATGGGCTTCAGTAGTTGTGGCACGTGGCCTCAGTAGTTGTGGCTCGCAGGCTCTAGAGCACAGGCTCAGTAGTTGTGGCGCACGGGCTTAGTTGCTCCACGGCATGTGGGGTCTTCCTGTTCCAGGGCTCGAACCCGTGTCCCCTGCATTGGCAGGAGGATTCTTAACCACTGCACCACCAGGGAAGCCCCCTCCTAGGATTTTATAAAGTGAGATCATGGGGTATGATCACCCTTCCAGTGCAGATCTAGTTAGAATAAAAGAAACTCCTTCACTGGACTTGGTTGATTGCTCATGTCAGACACCGATTTGCTGTGTGTCCTGAAGCACATTTGCCTCAGGTCCAGTCTCTGTAAAATAAGACATTTCCTAGGCTGGGGCTCCTCCATATCTGAGAAGGCTTTCTGAGGCCATGAGCCTCATTTGATGCCAGAGGAAGAATTACCAGCTGTCTAGTCACAAGTGCATCCCATTCCCAGCGCAGATCTGGAAACCACAGGTTGCTAACCTCTTCAAGGCTCCTCTGCGTTTTCTGACCCAGAGCCGTGAAGACCCTGAGCATGTCTGCAGAACCGGGAGGGAGCGAGGGGCCTCCTGGGGGGATGTGGGGACACTGAGGCAGCACATTCAGAGGAGCCCTGGCTTCCCAGGGCTCATGGTAAGACCCTCCCTTACGCTTCCTTGGTCCTCTTTCTCCTCCAAGTGTTGAGAAAACACAAAATTCCTCTCAAAACCCTCAAGGACTACAAACGCGCTAAATCATTCCCTCCTTCAGAGCCCATATCACGCTGCCGCAGACACACTTCCGGAGAGAATTTTCCATAAACCCCCTGAGAGGTTAACTCTACCCATCTGAAAGCCACCAGAACACGGTGGCCACAAGTGTGGGCTCCGGACTCAAACTGCCCGGACTTCTATCCGGTTCCCCCACCTGGCTGTGGCCTCGGGTATGTATCTCCACGGCTCAGTGTCTCCATGTGCAAACGAGGATGAGAGTGATACTTATTTCAGAGTCTGTGTGGGTATTAAATCAGCCTTGGTTTCTGTCAAGTGCTTAGAACAGTACTTGGCATGTCACGAGCCCTCAACAAATATTGCTTATTATTGTTTTTTAAATCCCAGTTTAAGGCTAGTTTCCCAGAAATTCTATCTCCAGCCTCCCACTTAGGATCAGGCTTTCAGAGCTCTCAGGTCATTGTCATTAGGTACCTGGGGCGTGGTTTATTGTCACCCTCACCGCAGGACACTGTAAGAGCAAGGAGAGCAGAAATTGCACCTGTGCTTGTCGACGGTGTATCCCTGGTGCTTCACACAGTGCCTGGCTCAGAGCAGGGGCTAATAAACGCTTGATGAATGTACAGAGGAGTGGGTGAATGAATGCCCCGCTGTGTCCATGAATGAATGGAGTCTGCTGCACGGAGCCGGCGTCCCCAAATCCCTTCATGAACTCACAATGGCAGAGACCTTTGGCCAAAGGATGTTCAGGGCTTGAAAGGCTGAGGATGGCTCCCGAGGAAAACCTTTTAAGGACCCTCTTCAGGCACAAGAAAGCTCACTTTGAATCAAAGTCTGTTCATGTTTTGGCAAAGTTGCTATTCACTCATGAATGTCATAAATCCAGACTCTATGATGTAGAACCAGTCCTACCACTTATTGAGTCCAGTGGTTCAAAACCACCATTAGTAGGATTTCCCTGGTGGTCTAGTGGTTAAGACTCCGCGCTTCCACTGCAGGGGGTGCAGGTTCGATCCCTGGTCGGGGAGCTAAGATCCCGCATGCCACACGGCGAGGCAAAAAAGCAAAACAAAACAAACCAAACCACCGTTACTCATTAGAAAGCTTCAGGAAGTTTTGAGGAAAGTCCAGATTACTGAGTCCCACCCAAGCTGTCAATCTCCAGGAGTTTATCCTGTATTTTTTTTTTTTTTTTTTGCGGTACACGGGCCTCTCCCTGTTGTGGCCTCTCCCGTTGCAGAGCACAGGCTCCGGACGCACAGGCTCAGCGGCCATGGCTCACGGGCCCAGCCGCTCCGCGGCGTGTGGGATCTTGGGGCACGAACCCGTGTCCCCTGCATCGGCAGGCGGACTCTCAACCACTGCGCCACCAGGGAAGCCCTATCCTGTATTTTTTAAAAGCACCTCAGGTGACTCTGCTGCAAGCGGCCTACACAGAGCAGCATCTGAGAACCATGAATCTTGTCAAATTCCATCATTTTTCAGAGAAAGAAACAGAGGCATGCTGACACCACATCAGGGTGGAGAGCACGATTTTTTTAATGAACAACGAAGCGAACCGATAACTTGTTTGGGACCAGAAAATATGATACATGCTGTGCCTTTCCAGAAACAGCACATAATACATTTTGGGGCTCGTTAGCATGGCAGTAAGGCCTGATTAAAGAGCTCTGGCAGGACCGCCGCCCCTCCTACTGTGATCAGAGCAAATATTAGGTTGTTTGGCAGATTCGGTCAAGTTCCCTCCTGTGTAGGTTTAACGCACTTGGCTTGGGCATAGTTACCAAGTTCAACACAGAATGACCCAGTGTTACTTGTCTAAGTGCTGACAGCCCCAGACACGACCTCAGTCCTCCCCACACAGGAGCTTTGAATGTGAGGGTCCTGGTTTGTGTGAACCCAGCCATCATCACTGTTGTTCTCTAACTCAGAGTTTCTCAACCTGGGCACTACGGACATTTTTTTATTGGATATTTCTGCGATTGGGGTTGGGAGGTGGCCATCCTGTGCATTGTAGGATGTTTAACAGCATCCATGGCTTCTACCCACCAAAAAACAACACAGATGTCTGCAGACATTGCCAAAGCTTCCCTGGAGAGACAAAACGACCACCTTCCCCTATCGAGGACTGCTCTAACCTTACAAATCCACCTTACAAAGAGCTCAAAGAACTCGCAGCAGCATGAGATCAGGAACTTACATGGAAGCTTTTCTCCCCCCATGGAAAAAATACAAAAGAACATTTCTATGGATTTCATGAACAAGATCCGAAAAGTGCAAGCCAAAAGGAAAGGATTGATGATTTTGCGTGCATTAAAAGGTAAAGCATTCATATCCTATAGGAAGTTTCCGCAGCCTGGGAGAACGTATTTGCAGCGCAATCGATAAAGGATTAGTCTTCAGAATACATAAAGGACATCTCAGAATCAATAATAAAAAGACAAACACCCGGGCTTCCCTGGTGGCGCAGTGGTTGAGAGTCCACCTGCCGATGCAGGGGACACGGGTTCGTGCCCCGGTCCGGGAGGATCCCACGTGCCGCGGAGCGGCTGGGCCCGTGAGCCATGGCCGCCGAGCCTGCGCGTCCGGAGCCTGTGCTCCACAACGGGAGAAGCCACAGCAATGAGAGGCGCGCGTACCGAAAAAAAAAAAAAAAAAAAAGACAAACACCCAATAGCAGAATAGGAAAAAGATAGTCAGGCAGCCTGAGAAGGGGAAACTCTAAATGGCCAAAACACACATGGAAAATGCTCAAGCCCATTGGTAGCCAGGGACATGCAAAGTGAAGTGACGAGATGCTACTATAGACTCATCTGGGATTTAACAGGAACTTAACAGGTCAATAGTACCAAGTGTTGGGGAGGCTCTCTGAGTCATAGTGTCTATCCCCAATCACCACTAGTGAAGGTGTAAATTTGGAAAATCACTTTAGGAAACTGTGTGTCATTATCAGGTAAGGTTGAGTATACATACACCCTATAACTCTGCAATGACTCTCCTGACTATATACCCTGGAAAACGAATGTATCTCCACGAGGAAACACATACAAGGAGTTGGTTACAAACTGAAAACAAACCGATATCTACCTACCAAGTGGTGAACTGCTAAACATTTAAGGCACACATGCACACAACAGAACACCATTCGCATTCAAAGTGATGGGCTAGCTAGGTGTTTAAAGGGGAAAATCATATTTCAAAAGGATATTACGGTATGGATCAAATTATATAGTGTTTGAAAACAAAGTACTATATACCATTGATAGACACATGCATGTTATTAGTAAAAATATAAAAATGTGGGGCCTTCCCTGGTGGTCCAGTGGTTAAGTCTTTGCCTTCCAATGCAGGGGGTGTGTGTTCGATCCCTGGCCGGGGAGCTAAGATCCCACCTGCCTCATGACCAAAGAACCAGAACTTAAAACAGACACAGTATTGTAACAAAATTCAATAAAGACTTTAAAAATGTTCCATATCAAAAAAAAATCTAAAAAAAAATGTGGATGAAACTTGGATGAGAAGAGAGAAGCAAATGGGATGCAGGGAGATCTATCATTGTGCTCACAATGTTTTATTTTTTAAACAAAAAGAAACACATCCAAAGGAAAAGTGGCAAAATGTTAACCTACGTTTATTAGGCAAGATGGCTATGTGGGGTACCCATTGTTTCATTTTTTAGCTTGTTTGAATATTTGGAATATTTTATATTAAAAAATAAACATTTAAAAATAAATACATCTGGAAAAAACAAAACTACAGAAATGAGAAGTGGATAGTTGCTAAGGGTTGGGGGTGGGAACAGAGGTTGACTATAAAAGAACTCCAGAAATTTTGAGGGGTGATGGAATTCTTCTATATCTTGCTTTTGGTGGTGATTACACAACTGTATGCATTTGTCAAAACTCACAGAAACATGTACTTTTATGCTTGAATTTTACTCTATGCAAATTATATCTTAATTTTAAAAAAAGAAAAATGAAAAAATAGTACCTAATAGTGACAGGAACAACTCTAAATAACACTGTACTCTCACAAGATTAATAGAGGTGAGGACAGAAAGGACTGTCTCCTTGAAGTTCCACCCTCCTCCATACTCAGGGAAGACAGTCTTTCCTAGAAATCTCCAGCACACTTCTCCTTACACCTCATTGGTCAGAGCTGAGTCACATGACCACACTTGGACCAACCATCGGCAAAGGCACACGGGAAGATGAAATTGTCTTATACTAAATATGAAACTTTCCCTCTGTCTGGGCACATTGATACTAGAACAACTTAAGAGTTTGTTTTGCAAGAGAGGAGGGGACACAAATGTGGGTAGGTTATCAAAAGTGGCTGCCGGGGCTTCCCTGGTGGCGCAGTGGTTGAGAATCCGCCTGCTAATGCAGGGGACACGGGTTCGAGCCCTGGTCTGGGAAGATCCCATACGCCACGGAGCAACTAAGCCCGTGCGCCACAACTACTGAGCCTGCGCATCTGGAGCCTGTGCTCCGCAACAAGAGAGGCCACGATAGTGAGAGAGAGGCCCGCGCACCGCGATGAAGAGTGGCCCCCGCTCGCCGCAAATGGAGAAAGCCCTCGCACAGAAACGAAGACCCAACACAGCCAAATATAAATATAAAATAAATAAATAAATTAAAAAAAAAAAAAAGTGTCTGCCTCTCAGCCTATATCAGCACAGCGTTGATTTAAATTCCACTCGGGGTCAAGGGACTGAAGTTATAAAGGCTTCTCACCCCTTCAAATGCCCTGGGGCTTCTCAACTTTGAGCTTCCCTGGAAGGGGTCTGGTTGGGTCATTTGGGGGGAAGATTCCTATAAAATTGAACATATCTGAATCTGAAACCTCGTTGAGAGAGCCTGCCTATCTGTAAAAGAAGGCTCCTGAAAAAAAAACACAAAAAAACTCATCTAAAGGAAGAAAGGGTTGATTCCATCACTGTGTCAACTGACACTTCTTTAACACCAACTGTGTGCCAGTCATGGTGGTGAGGTAGAGACGTACTGGTGAACAGGACAAACGTAAAGAGGAAGTGATTGCCACATAGGTCGCCTCCATACCAGTGGCCATAGACTTAGGGCATCCAAGAGAGACAGACGTATATTAGAAAGAGGGAAATTGCAAGAGCAGTTTCTATAAAAACACGATGAGCGCCCAGCAGCCCTGCGTCAAAGCCTGAATGAGAAAGCACAGATGGCTCAAGTCGGGGCACGGGGATTTATCTGCTTGTGGCATTTGTGGAGACCGTTTGTGCTCAGAATGGACACGGTGGCCCTGAGCACCAAGGCAACTCAGCCCACATCCTGCACAGACAAGTCATGGGAGGAGGCGGCATGCTTTGGAGGGTGGCGTGGGGACATCAGCGGGTGTAGGAGGCTCTGGCCACCGCCAGCAGCTCTCAGCAGCAGCTCTGATAGCAGGGAGGGGAGGGGTGGTGCAGCTGAGGAGGGCCTGCTCATTAAAAAAGGAAATAGCAGAGCCCAGGTGTTCTCAAAACAAGCAAGATGTCCCTGGACTCTCTCGAAACCAGTCAGGAGGAATTTAAGGAGGGCTGAGCTCCCTTAGATCTGCTGGGGAGTGATCCTATACTGTTGATGTGACCTATTTTTATCCACAGGTAGGTATGTGGGGATGAAACACGGATTTCAGAATTTAGGAAGAATTAGAGGAGACACCCATCAATTGACACTATACTCCCATCCTGCTGCCTCTATAAACTTGTTTGACTTTGTTATTATACACACTTCAAACACACAGAAAAATAAAGAAAATAGTGTAATGAGGTCCCATGTACCCATCACCAGCTTCAAAAACTATCACTAAATGGCCAATTTTGTTTCATCTATCCCACCTCTTCCCAATATTATTTTGAGATAAATACTACATTTTATATCATTTTGTCCATAAATATTTCAGTAGGCATCTAACAGATAATCACTCTAAAAACACGTAACCACAATGCCATTATCACATTAAAAGATTAATAAGTCCTTAATATCATTAAATACCCAGGCAGGGCTTAAATTTCCAGTGGTCCCATAAATGTCATACGCTTTTTTACAGTTTGTTATAGAATCCAAATAAGGTCCACACATTCTATAAATCTTAAACTTCTAGGGAATTCTGGGTTGAAACAAGAACCAGAACAAAACTGGACTTCTTTATCCCTACTTTATGTTTTGTGAAATTGCAATCGTGGGGAGAATATTGTTTTCTTATTAAAAAAAACGTTCAAAGGCTTTGTTGGTAATTGTTGGAAAGCTGTTTCCAAGGGCCCCGGGTTTCCTGCCTCATAACTAGAAGCACTTGGCAATTGGACTGCCGAGCAATGTTGGCAGGCGAGTCATTTCCCACTGGGGTCCATCGGGATCGCAGTGTTCCTTCTGTAAATGTCACCCACCCTCAACTTCTCCTCTGAGGCCTAATTAATTAAGTCAGAGGGCGCAGGTGCCGAATCGGCCACCAGGGGGCTCCCGAGGAACCCAATGAACTTCACAGTCGCCCAAAAAGCCAACTTGGTGCGCGTTTTATTACAGACTGAACACACCCGGGTGGGACTTGGCTTCTCACTCAGGTCAGATTCTGCCAGCAGAGCAGATCAGACCTCGGGGAAATGTGGCTCGTTCCCCAAGGCCGCCTGGAAAAGGACAAGATTAGCTGTCAACTGCCCTGTCAAAGGATGTGGGGTTTGCAGCCCTCCTCACCCCAGTGGTCTTCCTTGCAAATCCACTTGAAGGCAAAGAGAGCCTATACAGGGCTTCCCTGGTGGCGCAGTGGTTGAGAGTCCGCCTGCCGTCGCAGGGGACGCGGGTTCGTGCCCCAGTTCGGGAAGATCCCACATGCCGCGGAGCGGCTGGGCCCATGAGCCATGGCCGCTGGGCCTGCGCGTCCGGAGCCTGTGCTCCACAACGGGAGAGGCCACAGCAGTGAGAGGCCTCCGTACGGCAAAAAAAAAAAAAAAAAAAAAAAGAGAGAGAGAGCGATCCTATACAGATGGGGAGCATTCTGTGCCAATAAGCTCCTGGTAACCCCATGGTTGTTAATAAATCCTTTGATTATTAAGTACACAAAAGGCGTTATTATAAGTGATGTTAGACATATGTAAGTAGGGACGGTCAACATGAATTACACACACACACACACACACACCCCCCAAAAAAGAAGAAATTACACACCCAGGAAGGAACACAAGCCTGAAAACTGGGACATCCATGGTCTCCACTTGGCCTTACAAGTCTCTCCCATCTCTCTACCTCTTTGCTGGAAACCGAGGGGATAGAAGCCACTTACTAGGGTCTCTTCCTTCTCTATTAGAGGTTGTGTTGAGGGACTGTGTTCATTTGCTAGGGCTCCTGTAACAGAGCACCACAAACTGGCTGGTTGAAAACAACAGAAATGTATCATCTCATTGTCCTGGAGGCTGGAAGTCCTAAATTAAGGTGTCACCAGGGCCATGCTCTCTCTGAGGGTTCTAGGGGAGAATCCTTCCTTGCCTCTTCCAGCTTCTGTGTCTGCTGGCAATCCTTGGTATTCTTTGGCTTGCCAATGGCCATCTTCTCCCTGTGTCTTCACATCATCTTCCCTCTGTGCACATCTGTCTCTGTGCCCAGATTTCCCCTTTTAATAAGGACACCAGTCATACTGGATTAGGGCCACCCACTCCCCAACCTCCATGATCTCATTTTAACTTGACTACCTTATTTCCAAATAAGGTCACTTTCTAAGGTACCAGGGGTTTAGGACTTCATGTCTTTTTCAGGGGACACAATTCAACTCATAACATAGACCATCTCAGGAATTCCCCAGCAGTCCAGTAGTTAGGACTCGACACTTTCACTGCCGTGGCCTGAGTTCAATCCCTGGTCAGGGAACTAAGCCGTGCAGCGCGGCCAAAAAACAAAACAAAACAAAAGCAAAAACAAACAAAAAAACAAAAATAGACCACCTTGTAAAATGAACAAGGTTTGAAACACCTATAATGACAAACCCATGAACTGTGCACACCAGTGGGTCATACCATCCAGGATAAAGTTACGAGTCCACAAAGGTATCATAATAACACAAAAACAATTATAATGTACAAAACGACATACTGTGATTTTACCAAGAAAAGTGAGCATTAAAGCCTGAAGTACATTAAATTCACTACATTTGATGTTCTCCTATGATCACGGATATAGAAAATACATGCAGTATGAGACCCCCAAAATACAGATTTTTTTGCTAAAAAGTTACATTGGAGGGCAATTATTGTGCTACTAAACAGATTAACGCAGAGCTCTTTTATATAGTAAACACTCGGAACTGTTTTATATATTAAAGAACTTGTATACCTTAAACATTCACAAAAATCAGATTCACACTCCTTTTTGGGAACACAAGCCTTCGTTACATAAACAAGACCACACTTGCCTTTACTCATCAGCACCCACAAAGGGCCATCCACTCTTTTGGGTTTTACAGGAAGCTCACGGCCCTGCAGGCGCTGATCCCAGCAGGCACCGCTTCAGTTCCTGACATGGTTTCTCAATGAACAGCGTCAGGGCCAGCCCAGTGATGAAGGTCGGCAAACAGTGTCCAGAGAAAAGACAGAACTAGAGAGAAAGAGGGGCAGAGTGGACACAGTCTTACTACAAGATTCCTATTGCATTTGGAATAAGTGTACCATCCTGGCTATATGAAACAGATCTGTAAGACAAACAGTCCTAAACTTTAAAGATAAAGAGAAGAAAAGAAAGCTATTATCCTGTGCTGAAGCCCTCCCTTCAATAAAACAAAGAACAATAGGCTTTTGACAAACAAACAAACAGAAAATAAGGTTCTAATGAGCCAATAGTTTGCATTGTTCCGGGGAGAGCAAATTGTGTTGCTACAATGAGCTGAGAGCTGGGGCTGCCTCACCATGTTGATGTCGGTGTAGTGAATAAGCATCTCCTGAAGCCCATTGTAGAGGATGATGAAGATGGGTGCGCCAAGTAGCAAGCGTAGCTCATGCTGGCCAGGAAGCTCCAGCTATCCCAGGAAAGCAGCCGGTGCACCAGACCTGGAGGGAATAGGCACCCATTCATGGAGTTTCGAGGCCCTCCCTGGGTCTGGGAAGATGCTGTGTCATCACTGCTCCCTCTGGGTTCTGCCCCTAAGGCTGTCAACTTTCTACTAAGAAGGTCTTTTTCATTATAATTTTTAAGAGCACGTACTGAAACAAACAAAAACAAAAAAAACCCAACTTCCCATTGCAGCAATATGAAAGTAATAATAAGGGACACTAACATTGAGTTTACGGCCAGTTTAATCCTTAGTGGGTTTCAACCTCTGAGCACAAAACATTCCACATATAAAACAAGATGCAAAGTCCCTTTGCTAACCTGGGTTCTGATTCAAGGCGCACAACACGAGCTGCTGGGCCTTGGGACGAGGCTGTTAACATTGTCTGGCCTCAGACCCTTCGCCTTCTGTAACTTGGTATATCTTCTACAACTGGGTGTCCCATATGAGACCTACAAGCTACTCATGGCTATTTAAGTTAAATGAATGAAAATTTAAAACAATGAGAAATCCCTCTCTGAATAAGACCAATGGCTCTCTGCAGTGGGTTGGATAGTGGTCTCCCCAAAGCTTTGTCCACCTGGAACCTCAGAACTGGAAATAAGGGTTTTGCAGATGTAATTAAGGTAAGTAATGGGTGGTGAGATCATCCTAGATTAGGGTGGGCCCTAAATCCAAAGTGTCCTTGTGACAGACAGAAAAGGAGACACAGACACAGAGGAGAGACACAGGGAGATGGCCATGTGAAGATGGAGACAGAGATTGGAGTGATGCGCCCACAAGTCAAGGCATGCTGAGGACACAGGAGAGGATGGAAGAGATTCCCCCTCAGAGCTTCCAGAAGGACCTTGCCAACACCTTGATTTTGAATTTCTAGCCTCCAGAACTGTGAGAGAATCAATTTCTGTTGTTTCAAGCCACAAAAAAAAAAAAAGAAAGAAAGAAAAGAAAACATCCAGAGTAATCTTTTAAAATCATAAACCAGATCACGTCACATGGCATTTAGAATAAAATCCAGCTTCTTCCCCATGGCCTTGAAGGCCCTGCATGACCTGACCACTACCTTCTTCTCTGTCCTCATTCCCATCTCTCTCCTGCCTTGACCTTTGATCCCTATCTCACTGGTCTTCTTGCTGTTCGTCTCACCCACTAAACATATTCCAGACTGAAGATCGCTGCCTTAGCATCCCCTCTGCCTGGAGTGCTTTTGTACCACATATCTGCAAATGAACCCCTAATCCAGTTACCCTCCCACCCCTGATTTTTTTTTTTCTTTTAATTTTTGGCCTCACTGCACGGCTTGCAGGATCTTAATTTCCTGACCAGGGATCGAACCCACATCCTCAGCAGTGTAAGCACAGAGTCCTAACCACTGGACCACCAGGGAAGTCCCAGCACTGAGAAGTTTTAATCGAAGGAGTGACATGGTCAGAAGGTGACTCTTGCAACTCAACAAGACCAGCATGGTCTGCCTTGGCCATGACTGAAGATGATGGAAAAGATGATCTGAACCATCAAAATCCCTTCTTGTCCTGACAGTCTCAACTGAATACATCTTCTTCCTCAAATGTGACCACATGACCCAGCAATTCCACTACTGGGTATATATCCAAAAAAAACCCAAAACACTAATTTGGAAAGATACATGCACCCCAGTATTCATAGCAGCATTATTTACAATTGCCAAGATATGGAAGCAACCTAAGTGCCCATCAACAGATGAATGGATAAAGAAGGTGTGGTGTATACATAAAATGGAATACTACTCAGCCATAAAAAAGAATCAAATCTTGCCATTTGTGATAACATGATGGATTTGGAGGGTATTATGCTGAGTGAAATAATTCAGACAGAGAAAGACAAATACCGTATGATATGATCTATATGTGGAATCTAAAAAGCACAATAAACTAGTGAATATAACAAAAAAGAAGCAGACTCAGATATACAGAACAAACTAGTGGTTACCTGTGGGGAGAAGGAAGGGGGGAGAGGCAAGATAGGGGTAGAGGATCAAGAGGTACAAACTATTACATATCAAATAAGCTACAAGGATATATTGTACAACACAGGGAATGTAGCCAATATTTTATAATAACTATAAATGGAGTATAATCTTTAAAAATTGTGAATCACTGTATTGTACAACTGTACCTTATATAACGTTGTACATCAACTATACTTCAATAAAATAAATAAATAAAATTGTGAAGAAGAAAAGCATGTTCTTTTATAAGTATACTTTTCTAAAGGTCATCAGGTGGACACATTTTTTAAAAATTTATCTAACCCAGCACATCCTACATTGACCTACTAATCAGTCTTGGTATCTTACAGATAGTGTTGGAGATACAAACCTAGAACATCAGTCACACCTATAATTGTGGTTGGCTAATAACAATACACCTTTGAATGATAAATTGCTCAAGAATGAGCCAGAGGGCTTATTCATCATTTGGATTAAAAGAGGTATGTATTATACACACTCAGGCTAATGACTGATAGTATTTACTAGCTCCACTGTACTGGTAAAACTGCAAATTTGTTTCATGTTCTAACTTAACCTAAGTCACTCCTCTCTAATCCTGATGGACATTAACCAGTTTGACCCAGCAGGACTGTCACATTAGACAGGAATACTGTGCTGTTTGTCACCACATCAGAGGTGGCCTGTACCAGGCCAGGGGGAGCAGTTGTTTATGTTCTGAGGCTCTGTCAACAGCTCAGGGTCACTGTCACCAAGTGGAGGTCATGTGATCCAAACAGACACCCATAAATGCAAATACGTCAGTCAAGGAGAACGCAACCCAATTCCTCTTTAACATCATTTCTCCATAGAAGGGAAAGCTTTTTAAATTGAAGTTAGGACTTCCCTGGTGGCGCAGTGGTTGGGAATCCACCTGCCAATGAAGGGGACACGGGTTCGAGCCCTGGCCCGGGAAGATCCCACATGCCACGGAGCAACAAAGCCCGTGCACCACAACTACTGAGGCTGCGCTCTAGAGCCCATGAGCCACAACTACTGAGCCCGCGTGCTGCAACTACTGAAGCCCGCGGACCTAGAGCCCATGCTCCGCAACAAGAGAAGCCACCACAATGAGAAGCCCGTGCACCACAAAAAAGAGTAGCCCCTGCTCAGTGCAACTAGAGAAAGCCTGAGTGCAGCAACGAAGACCCAACACAGCCAAAAATAAATAAATAAATAAAAATATTTTTAAAAGAAATTGAAGTTAAAGAACAACTCCCTCATCATTATATACTCATAAAACTCAAGAACAATTTGAACAATCAAACATCTTGGGGGTGGGCGTGGCTAGTGTAGAGAAATGAAGAGCAGGGGCTGTGGGCGGTGCCCGCAGGCCTGGGCTCACTTTCTAGCTGAGTGACCTTCACACGCTGCTTCATCTCCAAGCACCATTTTCCTCACTGAGAAACAGAGCTAATTATAGCTCTACCTGTAGCGGCGTGGCCAGTATTGCCCGAGACCACAGGGGTGAAGTTCCCCACGGGGCCGGGCATAAGCTTGTGCTCAGTAAGCAGGACTTTGTTATGTTCACTTCATCAGGTTTCTCCAGCCACCTTTGCTGAGGTTAACGGGTTTGGGTTCACAGGCCAAAGTTTAAACTCACCCTGATTATCTCCCAGGGGTATAAAGTTGTGTTGCCTCCACCTGGCTCTGATTCCGTGATTTCAGGCCTTCTGGGCAGTGCAGGGCCAGAACCTTTGCTGGGTGAATCCCGCCAGCCTTTCTCTGTCATTTGCTGACACCTCAAGCACCTCATGCCAAATAGAGAGGAATGGGGGAAAAGGTCGAGTGACTTGAATAGACATTTCTAATCTGGAGATGATCCCTTTCTTTCCATTTAAGCTCTTTTTCTGCCTGACTCTGAAAGCCAGGCTCAACAGAAACAGTGTCCCCAGTCATCAAAGGGCTGAAGGGGATGTTGCCAACTCTTCAGTCTCTACGCTCAGATGAGGAGACCAAAGCCCAGGCTGGGTGTGGTCAGTACTCTTGTCCCAGCACTGGTAATTTTTTTTCTCACGACATTACCCCCTACCTGTTCTTTTCCAATTTCTAAACTAGCTTCATTGGAGAGGCTGCAAATTTTTCTTTCAGAACCTGCATTTGTATATAAACCAGTGTAAACATCTAAACCAGAATATGTGAGTGGGTTTCCCCAAGTATATAAACAGATGGATGTTTTTGAATCACTATCAGTCATTCAGTAGCAAATAAAAGTCTCTCTGGGTACATATGTTTTCACACCGTCGCCTTTAACAGGCCAGTGTGTGAGCCCGGAGCAAGCCCCGTGCTGCGTCACTGCATCCTACTTCCGTAGCCCTCCTGACGCGCGAACAATACCCAGCCCACGGGGGCCGGTGGAGGGCCTGGTGACGGCAGCAGCAACTGAAGAGGCGGCGGACGCGTCACCCACCGTGTATGCCAGGGCAGCCACTAGGGACAGGGTCGACAGAGAGCAAATCCACCGCAGCAGAGCCTGCGCCTACAGGGAAAGGAAAGCCACCGTTCACAGCCCGTTCGGGCCATTGTGTATTTAATTCTTTTTACGCTCACTTTTTGTGTGTTATTAGTGACTTTAGGGGTCTATTTGTAAACCTCAGTCAGTGACCAAATCTGACCGAATAGAAAGTTCAGATTAGCGGTTACTGGGGTGAGGGTCGGGATGGGGTAGGGGACAGTGGGGGGGTGTGGCCACGAAGAGGCAGCACAAGGGTGACCTTTTTGGTGGCAGAGGAGTTCTGTACCTTGATTGTGGTGGTGATGGTTACACAAATCTACAGACGTGCTAAAATTGCACAGAACTATACACACACACAGACGAGTGCACATGAAACTGGTGGATCTAAGGTCTATGGATTGTGTCAATGTCAATGTCAATGTCTTGGTTGTGATCCTGTGCCACAGTGACCTTAATACATTCCTGGTGGGGAAACGCAGGTCAAAAGGGTACACAAGATCTCCTCTAGTATTTTTGCGACTTATGGTGACTCCTGAGTCATTTTTGGATGAAAGTTAAAAGAAAAAAGTAATGCTCTAACCCACTCCCACCACTCCTAACCTCCCCTTCTGTTCCTTAGCCAAATACAGCTCCGTGATTGCTTCTGCCCCCTACCACAAATGTGAGCGGCCCCGGCACACAGCCTGTACCTGGGCTGCACCTGTCCCTAGGGACATAAAATGGCGGAAGCAATGGGAGAATGGAGATGTTTCCAGCTCACAGAATAGCCCCGTGAGTTAAATCCTGTTACTGGGCTCAGTTCAAGATCTTAGATGTCACCTTACTTGACCTTTTTAGGCCCAGACCTATCTTCCAAGGGTCTCTCTTGCTTCTTTGTTCCAGTTCTCAAGGTGCTATGATGACATCTACATCAACCTGAACTAGCATCTTATCACTCTACCATCTTGTCTCTAAAGAGAAACTCTCCCCTCCTTGGGTCTCAGGTTCCTGCCCTAGGCCCCGGGTACAGGGCACAAAGTTACTTCCTCAGGGGCTCTCCACATGTCTCCTCTTAGCCTAGGGTCCCTTCACTCTTACTCAGAATGCACACTGGCTTTTTCCTACCACGTGGAACATGCCTCAGCTGCCTCCAGCTGGGACTCTGTGTTCTTATTTTCTGGCTTCTACAGTTGGTACTTGGCCTACTCGTCCCATCGAAGTCATTCCTCCAGCTCTGCTTGACTTGGGTTCTAGCTCCATGCTCCCTGGTCCTGACCTGGTCCTCTGAGTGGTTCCCAAATGCCCCATCCTCATCTTAGGTTTTCCCCTCTGCTCACACCCAGTTTCTCCCTGGGCACCATGAACCTGGACTACGCGAAAGCACCTCTTGAATGGTCCTTTGTTTTAATCTACAACTGAATTGTGCATTTTCAGGGGAATATCATAACTCCAACCTATAGGAAAATACACATGTAGCACCTGTGTATCCATTCCTTCCAATAAAGCCCTAGCTCCTGTTCCTGCTATGAGCAACACGAGATTTTCCAAGGACCAGTGCCTCATCTCTAGAACGTTTAGGTGAGGTACCCACAAGACCTAGGCAAACCAAGGTAAGGCCTAGCAGTGGGGATTTGGGATCAGCATTGCCCCCTAATAATGCAAGGGAATTCTTGGCCTTTCTTCCATTGAGAAGCAAATTATCTGTCATTCATTTATTGAGTGATTTCAGAACCAGGTGCTAGAAATTCAGAGGCAAATAAGACATGTTCTGCCCTCAAGGTCTTATGGATCAACAAAAGTCATATGAAAAGGTTTTGCACAGTTCAAGGCCAAGGTAGTATTTTAAATAGATTGCCCTGTGGGTGGATTTGACATCAAGAAGACAAGAAGCAATAAAACTAGTGAAGAAATCCAAGTAAGAGATGAGACGAGCTTCAGCAAGGTCAGTTGGAAAGGCTACGAGAGGATGGCAGGAGAAACAACCTGTGGGGCTTGGTGGGTGATCGCATGGGGAGGAGTGGGCAACGAGGAGGAGGCATCCCACCCGTCAGAGCCTTGGTACAGAGCCAGAGAAACCACTGATACGGGGAAACACACCCAGTAGGATGGCAATGGCAAACCCCTCTTCTGGAACTTCATGATTAGGTGGGTTGGATTTTTTTTTTTTTTTTTTTTTTGCGGTACGCGGGCCTCTCGCTGCTGTGGCCTCTCCCGTTGCGGAGCACAGGCTCCGGACGCGCAGGCTCAGCGGCCATGGCTCACGGGCCCAGCCGCTCCGCGGCATGTGGGATCTTCCCGGACCGGGGCACGAACCCGTGTCCCCTGCATCGGCAGGCGGACTCTCAACCACTGCACCACCAGGGAAGCCCAATTTTAAATAGTTGTTTCTGGTGGCTGGTATGCTGGGATAGCTCTAAAAATGTGGTTCCCAGAGGTGAACCTCTTCTGAAAGGAGTGAACCTCTTCATGGAAGCACTTACAAAATTCGGTTGCTTGGGCCACACCCCCGGAGATTCTGACTCCATTGGTCCAGGATGGTGCTTGCTGGAAGCATCAGTGGGATTTCAAATCTCCCCAGGTGACTCTCATTTGCGTCTGGAGTTGAGAACCGCTGGGCTACACAGGGGCCAGCCTCCTTCTCGGTCACCTGGCTATGCCCACAGAGGCTGATGTCATGACGAGAAGGGCATGATGCTTCCCTGGTCAAAAGGCCTGGGGTGTAGTTAGTCACTCATTCATTCATCTATTCCACTCACAATACATTTTGAGCACTTTTGCGCCAGACACGGTTCTGGGCTATTTTACATCAGGAGGTCAGTGAAGGTTGCTCTGAGAAGGTGATGTATGCACAGACACCTGTAGGAAGTGAAGGAGCTAGCGCTGCCAAGATCTAGGTTCTAAAGGAAAGTATTCTCCTGTGAGGGAATGGCAAGTGCAAAGGCCCTGAGGAGGGAGCATGTTGGGTGTGTGGAAGGAAGGAGGCCAGCGTGGCTGGGCCTGAGTCAGCAAGCAGGGAAGTGATAGATGAGGTCAGACGGGGATTCTGCCTTGAGACCAATGGAGGAATTTGAGCAGATGACTGACAGGATCCGATTTGCATTTTCATCTCTTTGACTGCGGCCTTGAGAATAGATTAGCAGGAAATCTTATCAGTTTCTCCTGTAGAAGACTCAGGGTGGTTATAAGGAAGAAGTGTTATATACACCCCCATTGGAAAGGCAAAATAGCATAGTGGGTAAGGTCCCAGGTTCAGCTCACAACCGTATCACTTACTAGGCGTGTGACCTTGAAGAGGTAACCCCAGCTTCCTTAAATTTCAGTCTATCTATTCCATAATAGAGATTCCAAGCGGCAGTTCGCCGCTGGAGGAGAAACGCAGTACGGCCACTTGGGGGCGCTCCTTTCCTCCGAGAAGTATTTCAATGGGCAACAGTGAGTTCCCTGTGTTTTCAGAGCAGACCCCCAGCACAAGTTGAAAGGTTCAGAAGTTTGGAAACAAACACGCAATCAACTTTCCCGTCAAGGCCGAACAGTTCCCACCCAGGAGTTTTTCCAGGAACCGATGTGCACAGTGCAAAGAGCCTGGCATCCATACAGCAGCCCTGCCTGGGAGGTCCTGCACAGTCCGAGGGCAGGCGAGGGATAGAGCAGGGCGGGCTGGGAACCGCGGTTACCTTGCTTCTGACGGAGCTGCTACCGGAAGGTTATAAGCCAGTGTGAGCAGCAGAGGCGGTGAAAGATGCCAAGAACAGCGTGGCCCCGAGGAGGACAAGGGTGTGTTGATTTCTGCAAAGAAGAAAGGACGTTCACTTTCCTTCACCGCAAAATGTGTGGACACGAAAGACTTGCAACCTTGGCAATCAGAGGCGCTTCCTGCCAGCCTGCCTTTGAGAGAGGCTGCCATGGGCGCAGCTGTGGCCGAGTGGGGCCGGAGCTGGGTTGGAGTTAGAGAGCCTCAGTTAGCCTTTAGTCTTGACCATTTACTAGCTGCCGGGCCCCGGGCAGGGCCTTGAACTTGAATTTCTTCATCTTCACCCTGAAACTTACTGTGCAGCTCAAAAGGAGACCATGCTTGGGAATCTCCCTTGCCACCCATGAAGCACTGTATGGACAGACGTGGTGGTTGATTCAGGAGACAGGCACAGGTGGGACACAGGGACCCTCCACCCACCCGAACGGAGAATCTGACAGATATCAGGGTGCAGGTACTTCATGTGGAGGTAGGAATAAGGGATGGGGTTGGAATAGGGAAGCAGGAAGGCCAATGCAAAGATGCAGTATCATGGTGGCCAATGCCAGAATGTTCTGTGGAGCCAACTCAAAACTGTCCTGGGCGATGAAAGAAAGAAGCATTTTCCTACTGTCTTCTATACCCCCTTGGGTCAAAGGTGGCCCCACAAAAATTAACTCCTCCACAGTCTGGGACTCTGCACGTGTAAGGCTGAGAGGGTTCCTGAAGGAGTCCCAGCTGTAGTATGTGGGCAGTTCTGGGGCAGGAAATGAGATTTCGGGACACAGGTTCAGAGCAAGGCACTGTTTGGTTGTATCTACTTGGAATTGTGAGGGTTGGGACCAGGAGGCTCTGCAGTGCTATGGAAGAATTGTCAAACACAAGTGCCAAACCAACCAGCACAATCCTGCCTTTAGCAGTCCTATTTCAGTGCTCGAAGTTGCCATGGTTCTTCCCGAGGAAGGGATGAGATACCATTTGCTTAACACCACAGTGATACAGGGAGCAAATTATTTTTATCTAGAGTGGCAATTCTAGTTTAGTGTTAATGCTTGGAATGGAAGAGGAATCCTAGCTCAGTGGTGCAGTGATTGACTAGTAATGTCTGCCATGAGTGTGGGCAGGAAAGGTATGGTAACAATGCTGTATGTTTACCGTGCCTTTTGCCAGACCCTCCAGTTCAGTCCTCCTTGAATTACTAGAATTCTATAAGAGTGTGTTATCTGAAGGAACAAAAGCCCTACCTTTTATACCTCTTTCCATTTAGAGGCTAAATGTAGTAGCATAGTCACAAGTTTGGGTAATGCTGGTTTTTAGCTGAGGAATTGAAATCTACCTTCCATGACAGCCTCTCGGAAAGATGCTGACATTGGGGCCAGGATGCCTCAGTCATAAGGACACTCAAGTAGGTTCCCACCAGGTCTAGAGGGGGGAGGTACTAAGAACTCACTGTCCTCTGTGGGTGGTAAACCATTCAGTCAGGCCATCCAGTAAAAACCCACATCCACCCAAAGAAATATTTGTTTAACTCCCTGAAGGACTGGAGCCCAAACCATGGTACCTCTTCTCAGGAGTCAGACAGGTCTCCACTAGCTACCACCGCTACAAAGACTCTAATAAAAGCTTCCTAATACAGACTATTATGGGCTGGATTGTGTCCCTCCACCCCCCGCACCCACCCAACCACATTCTAAACCCCGGGACCTCAGAGTGTGACTCTATTTGGAGATGGGGTCTTCAAGAGATAATTAAGGTGAAATGAGGTCATTGGGGTGGACCCTAATCCAATATGACTGGTGTCCTTATAAGAAGAGGAGATTCGGACACAGATACCCCAGAGGGAAGACCGTGTGATGACCCAGGGAGAAGACAGCCATCTACAAGCCAAGGAGAGAGGCCTCAGAAGAAACCAACCCTTTCTCCACTAAACACCCTGACCAGCAGTCAGGGCATTCTGCTGCCAGTGCCCCTCGGAGGGAGCCAGGAGAGGCTCGCCCTTTCTCCTTGGCTGGGGCTTCAGGGCTGGCCGAGCCACACACCTGCCCACCTGTACCTGCAGGCACCCGCCATGTCTCCAGAGCCCTTCCAGCAGCCACAGCCCATCACAGAGGGCACGTGCTAGCTCCCATATGTACGATCTCGCTTTCTCCTCTGGCCCTGATGTGAAGTGTATCGTCTCCATCTCACAGACATGAACAATGAAGATGAGAGTCCAGCGACTTACACTGGGTCCCCCAGCTGGTAATTTATCAGTCATGATTTGAACCACATCTTCTGACTCAAGCTCACTATACCAGCAAACTACCTCTGTACCTAGTGGAAGCACGGAACAATGTTTTATAAGTGGTCAGCCAAAAACTCTTCTACATTTGAAGTTAGGAAGCTTCACGTGCTTCAGATATGCATGTAAATAGACAGATCTGCCTTTTAAAAAGTATTCAATTCTTAGGATACATTAAAATTTGGAAGGACTTCCCTGGCAGTCCAGGGGTTAAGACTCCACACTCCCAGTGCAGGGGGCATGGGTTTGATCCCTGGTTGGGGAACTAAGATCCCGCATGCCGTGCAGCGCCACCAAAACAAAAACAAAAACAAAAAAAACAAAAAAACTGGATGCATTTTCCTTGCCCAGGATACTTGAGTCCTTGCATGTGGCTGGAGTGGGTAACATCATGGGTCAGCCTGTGATTTAAATGTCTCCTTGCAAAGGGCATTAACAGGTAATTGTGAAACAGAGCTGGTCAACAAATATTTGGAATTCAGCTCCACTGCTAGTAATCAAAGACTTACAAATTAGATGTGAAAAATGAATTTTTCTTACATATCTTAAAATAACAAGGTTTTCATTTGGGGTTTTTTAAATTATTAATAGTCCATATTGGCGATGGTGTAATTAGATGGCCAGAGGACTGAATATTGATACAGCCTTTAAGGAAAGCAATTTGTCATCATACTTCAAAAGCCCAAAAGACTCATGCCCTTTGACCCAGTAATTCTTCTTAAGGATATGCATTCTAGAAATATCAGCGTTGGAGACAAATGGTTACCACAAAAATGTTTATGAGACTGTTATTTACAAAATTGGAAATAATCTAAGTATTTAACACTAGGGGAAGATATAGGTAAACCATAGTTCATGCATGAAATGGAATGTTATACAGACATTAAAAGTATGTTAACTTAAAAAATAAAATAATATGGGAAAATGCTTATATCGTAAAACTATTAGAAGAAAGATCTAAAGTATTTATGCAGAATCCTTTCGTGTATAAAAAAACTGTGCAAAATAAAAGATCAGAAGAATAAACATCAAAATATGGATAGCAAAATCACCTCTCCTTAAGTGAGGAAACAGGTCTAAGGTGATTGTTTTTTCCCTTTTTTATCCTAATATTTTCCAATGTTTCTTAAATTGAACATGTATTTTAACAAAAAGAATAATAAATCTTTTAAAATATGGCATGCGCAGTCCACAAACTATAATTCTCTCGTGAATTACTGAGGCCTTAAGAGTTTTTCTAAAACTAACAAAAATTAAGGTGATAAACATCCAACGTGGGGAAGCAGGTACACTGATGCATTGCTTGGGACACTATAAATTACTCCACCTTTCTGAAGAGTAATCTCACAATATGTAACAAGCACCGCAAAATTGTTCCTACCCTTTGACCTAGTAATTCCACTTGGAAATAACCCCCCGAGGAAATAAGTACAGAAGAGGAAAAAGTAGCATATGTTCAAAGACATTAGTTGAAGTGCCATTCATAATCATAAAAAATTGGAAACAGGGACTTCCCTGGTGGCGCAGTGGTTAAGAATCCGCCTGCCAATGCAGGGGACACGGGTTCGAGCCCTGGTCCAGGAAGATCCCACATGCCGCGGAGCAACTAAGCCCATGCGCCACAACTACTGAGCCTGCGCTCTAGAGCCTGCAAGCCACAACTACTGAAGCCCGCGCACCTAGAGCCCATGCTCCACAACAAGAGAAGCCACTGCAGTGGGAGCCCGTGCACCGCAACGAAGAGTAGCCCCCACTCCCCGCAACTAGAGAAAGTCCGCGTGCAGCAACGAAGACCTGACGCAGCCAAAAATAAATAAATAAATATATAATAATTTTTAAAAAAATTGGAAACAATCTAGGTGCCCACCATAAAAAATGGTATATAAATCCTGAAACTAACAAGTAAGCAGGTCATGTCCAGATGCGGAAATGTTTCTAAGAACAGTGGAAAAAACTGAGACCGGATATGACAGACACACTGATTATAACTCTGCAAAAATACAGACTGATTGTGTAGGACAAAGATTAGAGGAGAACTCAGAAGAAGTAAACAGTGGCGGGTTTGGTGTCCTCGCTCTTCTGGAAAGTTCGTTTCCTAAATCGTAAAAGCTGCTTTGCCCAGAACTGGAGACTCTCTGAACAGTTTTATGTAAGAGGCCACACGGGGAGAAACACGTGCTCCAATTAGACTCACTTTCCGTGGATGAAGACGATCACCGGGGTCACGAGATGGAACTGAAAGTCATTGGCAAGATACCACGTCCAGCCGTTGCACTGGAAAGAAACCAGCAAAGCTCACTTCTCTCCTTCATGTACCAGCTCTGCTCCGCATCGGTTCACCTTCCTGGACCAGGAGGAGGAACTCAGCAGGCGGGTGGGCGAAATTTCCATGGGAATAGAAAGGACTTTGAGTTACAGACATTTCACATACCTCATCTCAGCTAATCGCTATAACAATCCCGGGGGAGTAGATATTATTACCATTTTACAAACTGGAAATTCAGACAACTTTTCTCTCTTGTTGAAAACAACAATAATAGCTAATCTCCCAGGACAGTGGTGGGAACTAAATTCCATCACGTTTCACGGATGTAAGGATCAATTATCCTTACGGTGCGCTGGAGTCAGAGGGTCGATGTTGTTCTCTCTTCCTTGCCTTCCTGCCCTCCCGCAACTCCAGGTGGAGAGAATGTGTTCATTTAGAACGGAGGCCTGGCTGCAGGCGAGCTTTTGTGGGAAACCCCAGAGGTCCCACGCATGATTGACAGGAGATCGGGGGCCAAAGCCACCAGGCGGTTACCTGTATTTCTAACTCAATGTGAGGCAATTCCTGCGGGCAGTTCTCTCCAGGGCTTCAGAGATAAAAGGCGCCTTGGCCTCCCCTCCCACGCCCTCAGCCCCAGGGAGACCAGACTTATCCAAGACAAGTGACAGCTTTCCTTGTTCCACGTATGGCCCAAGCCAGTCTGACTCTGGGAAAACAGCCCAGCCTCTCCTCCTGGACCCCGTCACAGACGTGGGTCCACAGGAAGGCAGTTAGACAGTGATGTACACCCCGTCGAAGCTGCTGGGCACTTGTGAACTAGAGGCAGCCGTCTGGTTGGCCAGCGGTTATGCAGCCGCGCTGTAGCGATGCTCCTTTCAGCTGTGCTTTCAAGGTGAAAGCAGTGACATGGTTTAATTACAGCTATTTCACTTCCAGTTGCTCCAGACTCATTAGGAGGCAACTAGGGCTTTAAGGAAGCCATGACCAACATATACAGACGTTGTTGCTCTGTCAGATCCTGCTGGGCATGGGATAGAATTCATTCTGGGGAGGGGGTGGTGCCGCGTTCCGTCTCATTACTGGTTCTCTGGGCGGAGATGAAGAAAGTGTCCTTCCCCCTGGGGCGACACGGACCACGACGGAGGAGCGGGCGGCTGTGTCCGGGGCAGGCACCGAGATGGCTGTCCCCCCAGACCCACTCCCCTGCCCCCGCTCCGCTTTCACAGCAAGTGCCCCATCAGGGATGGTGCCGTAACTCCCACCCCATCACCAGAGGCTAGTCTTCCCACCCACAGCATCACTATTACTCCAGAGAATATACCAGAAGAAAGCGGATCAGACTCAGGTTGGCTCTGGGAAAGTTCACCAAACCATGTGAAGGGAGACACCGGATTGCACCTCTCTGCCCTTTCACGGCCAATGACTTAAAACTCACCGCATCCTGGACCGACAGGAAGTTATCTAGCAACAGCAAATTCGGCCACCACGCTTGCTGGCCGTTCTCCAGGTGGAACTCGGGCACTTCCCAGACGGGTCTCCAGGGCACAAGGGAGAACAATCTAACCGAAAAGCACACTGAATACAGGTGAAGAGGCTGCAACCTGGCAGGAAAAAGCTGGGCGAGAGGGTGACTCTCCACAGAGGTTCCATTCGGTCCCCCGGGTGGGCACATAGCGGTGACAGATAAGATGTTCGAAAACAGATTATACTGCGTGGGCGACCACCTCCCCACACACCCCCCAAACCTGCATACATTTGTGGGTTCAAAAGCTTTTCTTGAGCTCCTGTCATGTGCTGGCGCAGGTGCTACTTATGCAAAACTACTGTTATTCACGGAGTAAGTCGTACGTGTCAGCCACTGTGCTAGGAGCTTCCTAAACCTCAAAATACTCCTGTCAGGTAACTATGACCTCGATCCTACTAATGAGGAAATTATAGCTCAGAGAAGTTTGAGTCACTTGCCCCAGATGGTCCAACCACGTAGCAGTACTGAGATCTGACATTGTTGCATGCTCCTTCCACGAGGCCTCCCTAGATGAAAATCACTTTCCAGTCTCCCTCTTCTCCTCCCTCCCTTCCTCACTTTATTTCTTCCTTCCTCCCTCATACACTACCTGCTTCCAAGCAGGATTTGCAGCAGCTACAATGATGATGAACAAGGCACTAGATGTCTAGACCGGAGCTGTTCAATAGAATATAATTGGAGACAGGTCGGCCACTTGGTTAACATCTTCTAGTGGCCACATTTTAAAAAGTCAAAAGTACAATTCATTTTAATAACATACTTTTTCAGCCAATATATTCAAAATATTATCCTTTCAACAGATAACCGATATAAAAAAATATTGAGCTGTTTTACCTTATTTTTCTTTTACTGAGTCTTTGTTTAGCCGCACCATGCAGCTTGCGGGATCTCAGTTCCCGGGCCAGGGACTGAACCCAGACCACGGCAGTGAGAGTGCAGAGTCCTAACCACTAGACCACCAGGGAACTCCCTTACCAAGTCTTTAAAAGCCGGTGTGTATTACACACTTGTAGTACATCTCACTGGTCCACCCGTGTCTGGTGGCCGCTATTGGACACCGTGGGAGGCATGTGCAATTCTGGCGTGGATTCTGGGTGGGCCTCCATCAGAGTCCTCTTTTTTAAAAGAACATATGTAAGACTGCAGGTCTGTGCAACAAGGATAGAGCACGTGGCCCAGCAGCACCTCTGAACATCTCGGAAGGGGCGTCAGGGCCTGGGGTGGGGTATGACAGACAGGGAGGGCAGGGCAGGGCTGCTGGGGGAGCAACCCCCCACAGAGATAGGGGTCAGCACCCTGCCTCTGGTCTGCACCTAGACCCGGACCTGTGGGACTCTTCTCCTCCCCACAGTGATGACATCCTTCAAGAGAGCGCCAGGTGGGCGGGGGAGTGGTGGGTATTGGGGAACAGAGCTGAAATTGCTGATCCGATTCAGAGAGAAAGGACGCCAGCTATGCCAAGATGCAACTTCCCAGATCAGCTCAGGCGACAGCCGCAGAGTCCTCACTGGGTCCTGGGTCCTGCCAGATGAGGCATCTGACCACGCTGCTTTGCAGCTGCTCCCACAGGCCTCGGGCTCTCACCTCCCGGCCTACCTTCCCACCATCTGTCCCCTCCATCTCCCCAGGGAGAGGAAGTCAGCCCCCTGCTCCCCTCTGAACCAGAGTTCAGGTCAGATGTCCTCAGGAGAGGACAGGGTAGAGGCCAGTGTCCAGCCCCAGGCAGCCTCCAAGCTGGGGCCAGTGGGGGTGGGTGGAGGCTGCTGGGTGGACTGTGCCTGGGGAGGTACAGGGGAAGGAACGTGAAACATGGTTTCTAGTTTTGTCTAAATTTTTCACACTGAGAAAATCATATAATTTCTCCCTTTGCTCTTCTGTGGAAAAGGGGGCCGATGGTTCCTTAAATTCTTCTAAGAAGGAGGATGGTTCCTGCCTCCTAAGATTTTCTGAGAATCAAAGGAGATCGATAAGAAAACTGAAATGTGGGAAGCGTCATATAAATGTACATGCGCTTCATTTTTGTCCGACCTTGAAGTTTTAAAGTCAAAGTGGGTTTTCAAAGACTAAAAAGTGTGACACCAGCCAGTGTCATGGGGGTGTGAGAAGCAGGCCTTCTCGTACCTGGCTGGTGGGAAAGTCCATTGGAAGATATCCATCAGAACGTTAGATGCACCGAATCATGGATTCCACTTGTAGGAATTTACCCTGCAGACGTGCCCAGACAACTGGGCAAAAATGTATAGACTTTGCATCATCGTCTAAGATTGCAAAAAACTTGGAAATTACCTTCATGCCCATTCATGGGGACCGGTTAAATACGTGGTGGATGGGCCACCCACATGGCGTCATCCCAGGCAACCTTAAAATCAGTGAGGTGAGCCCTTTCATGCAAATATGCCAGCACTAAATCATTAAATAAAAAAAGCTATGCGCAAACTAATGCTGCATTCAGTGTAATCCTATTCATGGGGACAGGGGACGGGGTGGGGAAAGTACATGTAAACAATATGTGGAAAATCCCTGCAAGAATGAATTCATAAGAAACTGTTAACACAGGTGTCCTGTGGGAGGTAAGACTGGAAGGGGTGCCTTTATTTTTAGTACATGACCTCTGTTTTAGTTAGACATTATTATCAACAATTTTTTTAATCTACTAAACTAATTTTTAACATGTGGCTCCTAGTTGGAATAATCACACAGCTGTAAGGGTCTAGAGCCTCTACTCTCCTCGTTCCCGTGAGATAACATCTGTAAGGGCTTACGCCTAGAAACTGGGTTTTTGCCTTTTCTATAACTTGCAGTAGCCCGCACGTGGGCCCCCCTCTTCTGCCCTCTCCCCAGTCTCTTCTCTGCCCTGCGGCCAGAGCGATGCTTGCAAAATGTAAATCTGACCATGCCACTCCCCTACAGGAATCCTCCGAAGGCTTCTGCTCTCAGGATAAATGGAAAGTCCTAAAGACAGCCCACTGGCCCTACAGACCTGGGCCATCTGCTCCCCTCCCCTCCCCTCCCCTCCCCCTCTCTGCCCTCATTCCTTCTGTTCTCCAAGACACTTGCTCCACTCTGGCACCTCTGGGCTCTTTGAGATTCTGCAAACACATCAACCACGGCTCCCACCTCAGGACATTTGTTCTTGGTTCCCTTCCATGGATCCTTCTTTGCTCACGGAATTTTTTTGCTGAGAACATTCCTTTAATTCCTTCAGGGTCCTCGATAAATGTCACCTTCCTTGACTACCTTTCCGGAGGAAGACCCTCTGTCTTTCTTCCTTCTCCACATTATCACTTTGTGGCTCTTATCATCACCGACCTATTATAAATGGATTTGCATATTGCAACTTAGTGTTGCATATTTGTTTATTTATCTATTGTCTATCTCTAGTCACTAGACTGTAACCCCCATGCCAGAGGCACTTGCACGGCTTCTCAACTGCTGAATCCTCAGAGCCTAGAACGGTGCCTGGTACATAGTGGACCCTCAATAAATACAGAAAGAGCGAGTGAGCAAATGATCTTACTTCCACTCTTCTTGGAGTTAAAAAGGCAAGTAATAAATCATAATTGAGTAAGAACAGTGAGTCTTGCCATCGTGAATGAGAACATCAGAATAGCTAGGAGCAGGGCTGCTTGTTCACTGGGTTTACCTTAAAGAGGGTGCTTTAAGGTTGGTGACGCTTCCCTTATTTTTCTTTTGTGTGTGTGTTCATTTTGTTTTATTTTTGGTGTGTTTGTTTGTTTTTTGAGCCACACCACTCGGCTCGTGGGATCTTAGCTTCCCAACCAGGGATTGAACCCGGGCCCTCGGCAGTGACAAAGTTTCGTCCCGGGTTGGACTCACTCTCCTCCTGGCTCCCATCTGGCACTCTTGCTCTTCAATCCGCAGCTCCAGGAGTTTTCTTCTGAAGCAAGAGTCCCAGGCAGAACCCACCAGGCCATTGGATCCCACACCCCAACCCCTAACAACCCATCTTGGCATTTATCACTAAGAACCCTTGGCCAGCATGCCAGTCCCTCTCCTCCAAAAGATCACAGGGCAGGACAGGCTACTCAACCCAGTGCCATGTGCCCAAAAGATATTGAAAGAGTAAGCATTCCGTCAAGCATTCAGAACGAGGACTAGATTTAATGGAGCTTGGGGCACGTGGGATCTTCTGCCGCGGCACGCAGGCTCTTTGTTGTGGCACGCGGGTTCTCTCAAGTAGTGGCGTGCAGGTTTTTAAAATTTTTTCTCTCTATAGTTGTGGCGTGCGGGCTCCAGAGCGCGTGGGCTCTGTAGTTTGTGGCACTCAGGCTCTCTCATTGAGCCGTGCGGGCTCAGTAGTCATGGCGTGCGGGCTTAGTTGCCCCTCAGCATGTGGGATCTTAGTTCCCCGACCAGGAATCGAACCCGTGTCCCCTGCATTGGAAGGCAGATTCTTTACCACCAGACCACCAGGGAAGTCCCTATTTTCATTTTTGAGATGAGAAAACTCAAGCACAGAAAGGTTGAGACACTTACTCAAGGTCACACAGCTGCTAAATGATTGAGCCAGAATGCAAGTCCAGGCAGACCAGAGTCAGACCCTACCTAGTCCATCTGACGAACCCAGAAGATTGTTTCAAAGCTTCCCTTCCTGTTTTGTGACAGTGCAGTGTAACAAGAGAGCCATGGCCCCTAAGTAATGAGATCTGGGCTCAGCAACAAACCATGATTTAGAAAGTATATAAACGAAGGGTTTGGGTTACATGAGTTGAAGTTCCCTTTTCTCCTCAAACTTCTGCTGTCTCATTACATCACTGCCACTCTGCTATCCCATTGGTTCCATATTCTGTCCCAATATTGTATTCCTTTCTGCTCCGACCAACCACACATTAGTTCTGCTTGACAGTGGAATGACCATCGTCCCAAGCTTCAAACAGCCCCTCTCCCAGTTGTATCTTATTCTATTTTTATCATTACCATTAGTCTCTTATTTACAGGATCCAATTGCTATTAATTTATATGAGCCATACAAATTCTGTCGAACATAGATTCCATGAGAATCTGACTGTATGTTTATTGAAACCTGCTGTCCATCAGCTGAGGAATAAGGGTGTTTTTGCTGGTTTAATATAGTTCAAGTTCTATTAGGACAAATACCATGAATAAGGCTTCCGTGGTTGCACAGTGGTTAAGAATCTGCCTGCCAATGCAGGGAACACCAGAGCCCTGGTCTGAGAAGATCCCACATGCCACGGAGCAACTAAGCCCGTGCACCACAACTACTGAGCCTGTACTCTAGAGCCCACGAGCCACAACTACTGAGCCCGCGAGCCACAACTACTGAAGCCTGCGTGCCTAGAGCCTGTGCTCCGCAGCAAGAGAATCCACCACAATGAGAAGCCCGCGCACCGCAACGAAGAGTAGTCCCCACTCGCCACAAATGGAGAAAAGCCCACGTGCAGCAATGAAGACCCAATGCAGTCAAAAATAAATAAATAAAATAAATAAGTTTAAAATAAACTAAAATAAAATCTAAAAAAAAAAAAAGTACCATGAATACTGGTATCTTCCACTGGCAAAAGCCATTATACCAGCAAGAGCAACCGTATTTAAGGAAGAAAATTATTTTTCTCAGTTTATTTTTCTTGGAAAATTCTTTCAAAAGAGGGTTAAAGACTAAAAATTAATAAATGATTACATAGCAACAATGAATTAAGAAGTTATATAAATAACCTACTTTGTAAGGCAACTGAGAAAGTATCTGAGTATGATTTTAGGGGTTATTCCTTTGTCTGAATTCCAATGCATCTTTAAAAAGGACCTTGCACTTAACCAGCCACTGAAAGAAAGAGAAGAATAGATCACAGGAATGATTTATCAGTGATACAGTTCATGGGTTAATTTGGTTGTCTCTCTCAGGACACAGTAAGTTACGCTGCAGTAATAAAACATCTTCAAGTCTTAAAACCATTATGTTTTTTTTCTTGTTCATGGTACACGTCCATGGCCAGTCACCTTGGGCTCAGCAACTTCCTCACTATGGGAGGCAGGCTGATGCAGCGGCCACTAACTGCTAGTTCAGCAGTGACCATGGCAGAGGACATAGGACAAGAGTGTTCTGGAGGGCCTCAAGTTAATAAGTAAATGTTCTAGCCCAGACGTGACATGCTTAAAGTTGTTAGCGTAATAGTAAGACCAGGTACTGCTCATGCGTCAAACCTAGTGATGGAGCCCACCCAAGCATCATGGGGCCAGGAAGTGGAATGTTACCAAGTACCTGGAGGGAGGAGAGCCAGAAATACTTGGTGATTGACACTAATAACAACCACATTGGTCTTTTGAAGTAATAACATCAAGGCTTTCCATTTCTGTAGTGTCACATCATTTTCAAAGCACTTTCACTAATGGTGTTGGTTTTGCTTCTCCAGCCATACCAAACAACTCTGCAGTAAATGTTTGTTGAGTGAATGACTGAATAGATGAATAAACAGCCCTGCTAGGCAAAAGGGAAAGTATTACCATCCCTGCTTACCTAGTCGGGAAATTGAGACTCAAAGACTAAGTGGGCTGCCCAAGATCCCAGTTAGAATTCTTCTTAACCAACGTATCCTGATGACAAATTCATTACCCAGAACGTTCAGCTAAAGAAACTGAGGCGATGCCTTTGGCTTATAACTTGATGGTAAGCAAGTATGTGAGTGAGCTTCCCAACCATTCTTCCCCCAGTTTTGTTGAGTTATTATTGACATACAGCACAGTATAAATTTAAGGTGCACAGCATAAGGATTTGATTTACATACGTCATGGAGCAATGATCTCAATAAGTTCAGCAAACATCCATCATCTCATAGAGACACAAAATTAAAGAAATAGAAAAAAAATTGTTTTCCTTGCGATGAGAACTCTTAGGATTTCCTCTCTGAACAACTTTCATATAAAACACACAGCCGTGCTCATTATGCTTACCATGTTGTACATTACATCCCTGGTACTTATTGGTCTCAGCACTGCGAGTTTGTACCTTTTGAGTTTCCCAATCTTTTGACACTTATACCGATGACCCTTGTGGGTGTTTCACTAAAGAACAAACGTGTTGGACTTCCCTGGTGGCGCAGTGGTTAAGAATCCGCCTGCCAGTGCAGGGGACACGGGTTCGCGCCCTGGTCCAGGAAGATCCCACATGCCGTGGAGCAACTAAGCCTGAGCACCACAACTACTGAACCCGTGAGCCACAACTACTGAAGCCCGCATGCCTAGAGCCCGTGCTCCACAGCAAGAGAAACCACCACAATGAGAAGCCCGTGCACCACGACGAAGAGTAGCCCTCGCTCACCGCAACTAGAGAAAGCCCACGTTCAGCAACGAAGACCCAGTGCAGCCAAAAATAAATAAATAATTTATTTTTTTTTTTTTCTGTACGCGGGCCTCTCACTGCTGTGGCCTCTCGCGTTGCGGAGCACAGGCTCCGAACGCGCAGGCTCAGCAGCCATGGCTCACGGACCCAGCTGCTCCGCGGCACGTGGGATCTTCCCGGACCGGGGCACGAACCCGTGTCCCCTGCATCGGCAGGCGGACTTTCAACCACTGCGCCACCAGGGAAGCCCAATAAATAAATTTTTTTAAAAAAAAGAACAAATGTGTTTCCTCTTGCAAAATAAGGCTGTGTATGTGTTGGGCAGGATTTGGAAGGGATCAGGGAGGGTTGGAGAATGCCTTTATTCTCTTCCAGCAAGAGTTTCTTTAGAGATGCTGCAAATTGGATTCACTATAATAGGAACAAAATTTATAGAGACATGTAAAAGAGAGTGCTGAGTGGAGGAAGTCGCACAGCCAATTCTGATTCCAGCCTCCTCTTAATTTCTGGAAAGAATGAATCAGGCTCTCACTCTGTGTGCGGGCATGCACCATCCTAAGTTCACAAAGACAGAACAAAGAGAAAGCCTGGCAGGAAAACACACTCTGAACAAGAGAACTCGTTCCAGGAGGCTCAAAAGACCCAGTGACCTAAACAGACTGGGAAAGAATAAAATCCTGCAACACAGATGTATGAAGTCAGCCTGAGAGATAGAAAAGGATTCCAAAACCATCACCAGTGATAATCAGAAGTGTTCAGTATTACTATGTAAATATATGACAGTGATTAAGACATAGATTTGCCATGAAAAAACATTATGTTTCAGTTCTGATTCTAACTTCCCTAGTTGGGAGGACTTGGGCAAGTTATTTCATCTCTAAACATCAACCTCCTTATCTGTAAAAATGGGCCCGATATTGCTTCCAACTTTATAGGTTCATTGTGAGATTTGTATGAGATAAAAGACTTTAATCTCTTAGCACAATGGCAATACTACGTATCACTGTTAGTAATATTTCCATTGTTCGAATGAAAGTTTTATTTAAAAGATGATGTGCACTTTCTAAAGTAATAAAATGAAAATTGGAAGGGGAAAAGAAAAAACAGTTACTGAGACTGACAATGAGAAACAGAAGCAAATAGGAAAAAAGAAACGTATGTCGTCTCTTGCACTGTGTCAGGATCTGTTGGCTCCCACTCTGCCACTCTCAGCTTTTCACGCCAGGGCTGGCACGGTGGTTCTCAGATGTTAGCGGGCAGCAGCATCACCTGGAGGGCTTGTTACAGTCAGAGTGCCTGATTCAGTGGACCTGGGGTGGGGCCCGAGAATCTGCATTTCTGACAAGCTTCCAGATGATGCTGGAAGAGACCATATTCTGAGGAGCACTGATAAAAGCAAGCACTCCCTGGGCCCCAGACTGAGCCCAGGGTCAGGTAGGTTATCTTTATAATAAAAACGGTGCTTTTCTGTAGTTTTCTTGGACATCTGAAATCTCTGTGGCCTTGGCCTGTGTTGTGGATAACTCAGGGCTGACCCAATGGCTCTCTGTTGTCTCTGATTCCCACTGATGGCCTTGGGATGACCAGTGGCCTTTCGTGCCCTTCATTCTTCCCTCCTAGTGGCAAGTCTCCAGCTTGAGTTTTGCTTTGGTTCCAGCCATCCTGATCTGTCCTCGCCAGCTCCCCTCCGCGGACTTGGAGCTCTGCCAACCAGTCCTAGCCAGCCTAAGGCGTCTTTTTCTTGTTCTTACTAGTCTCCTTGCAGGGAACAGAGCTCTGGTCTTTGAACTGCTGTCCCCTGGGCGGACCTCCCCACCCTCTCCAGAGCCTCCCACCCTGCATTTGGACTTCAACTGCCTGGTTAGACCCAGCTATGCCCTCTTGGAATGTCTGGTGCCCAATGGTTCCCATATCATGGCCTTGTTCAGTGCAGACGGTGGACTCTGACCCTTGCCCGTCTGGGCTACTCTCTGTTGTCACTCTGGCCACCTCCGAGCACGAGCTGCTGCCCTAGTGGTCAGGTCTCAGCTCATTCTGTGCCCTACTTCCTCTGCATTACCCGCAAGAACCTACCGCGCCAGAGTCCTTAAACAATTAAGAAGTCATTTCGACAACTACTTATTGAGCAGTACTAAAAGCCTAGCACTGCTTTAGGCGCTGATAACAGCAGTACCCAAAGCAGAGAAATATCCTGCCTTCTGTTCCAGTGGAGAGAGACAGAAAATAAATATATAAATATAAAGTGGCATCTATAGTCTGTTAGATAAAGAAAAACGATAAATCAGGACACATGAAGTCTTATATGTGGAATCTAAAAAAATGCAACAAACTGGTGAATATAACAGAAAAGAAGAGACTCACAGATAGAGAGAACAAACTACTAGTTACCAGTGGGGAGAGAGGGGAGGGGCAAAATGGGGTGGGGAAGGGTGGTACAAACTACTGGGTATAAGATAGGCTCAAGGATGTACTATACAACACAAGGAATACAGCCAATATTTTGTAATAACTGCAAATGGAAAGTCACCTTTAAAAACTGTATAAACGTTTTTGGGACTTCCCTGGTGATGCAGTGGTTAAGAATCCGCCTGCCAATGCAGGGTACACAGGTTCGAGCCCTGGTCCGGGAAGATCGCACATGCTGCGGAGCAACTAAGCCCGTGCGCCACAACTACTGAAACCTGTGCACCTAGAGCCCGTACTCTGCAACAAGAGAAGCCACCGCGATGAGAAGCCCGCACACCACAACAAAGACCCAACGCAGCCAAAAATAAATTAAATAAAGAAATAAATTTATTTTAAAAATTGTATAAACATTTTAAAAAATTAAAAATATATATAAAATAAAATAAATAGAGAGGACAAGGAAGGCCTGCTGTGAAGGTGACATCTGAGTAAAAACCTGAAGGAGGAGAGGGAGCAAGACACCAGGAGAGCAGAAAAGTAAGTGCTGCAGAAAATGGACGGTTATTTGTAATTCCTGTTTGGGAGCTACTTCTTACCTAAGCCAGTGGCTCATACACATTTTTTTTTTTTTTTTGAGAGGCCTGCGGTACACGGGCCTCTCACTGCTGTGGCCTCTCCCATTGCGGGGCACAGGCTCTGGACGTGCAGGCTCAGCAGCCATGGCTCACGGGCCCAGGTGCTCCGCGGCATGTGGGATCTTCCAGGACCGGGGCACGAACCCGTGTCCCCTGCATCGGCAGGCGGACTCCCAACCACTGCGCCACCAGGGAAGCCCTGCTCATACACTTTTTAATGTCATGGACTTGTAAAAAAATTTTTTTAATGAGGCACGATCAGAAGATGGCTCTGCTGTTTGGCCAACATCAAGCTCTCCAGCACCCATCAGTATGTGCCTTCCTTTTCGGCCGTTCCCGGCATCCTACATAGACATGTCCTTGAATCGCCTCTCTTTAATGACCTCTCTGATCCCCACTAACCATCCGGCCCCACTCCCCAGTCAGCGACTCCACATCCTTCCATCCTTGCCCCGATCCAGCCAGGCTTCCTCTTCCATCGTTCCACGGAGGCACTGTGGACAAGGTCACCAGGAGACCTTCATGTTGCCAAAGGCAAAGATCACTTCTTGGCATATTCAACTCCCCCAGCGTGAGCCCCGTAGACCACACCCTTCCTTCTTGAACTGCTCTCTTCTCTTGGTTTCCTGGTCCCTGAGGTGTCTTCCTTGTCCTCCCATTTCACAGGTCCCTCATTCTCAGACTCCTCTGGGGCTCCTCCCCTTTTTCCCAGCTTCTACAGATTGGGACACCAGAGGTCCTAGGATTCAGTACCAAGGCTTTAAATTCTGCATGGGTCCCAAGGACTCCAAGATTTCCATCTCCAGCCTTGACATTTCCACTGATCTCCAGACTTACACAGCCAACTGCTTACTTACCATCTCTACATGGATGTCTAAAAGGTCCCTTTATCTTAACTTGTCCAAAAAAGAAAGCTTGATTTTCCCCTCCAAGCCCTGCTTCTCCAGTGTTCTCTGTCTCAATGAATACCATCACCACCTACTCAGTTACCAAAGCAGAAAGCAGAAATGGTCCTCAACGCTTCTCTTTTTCTCACACTTCACATCCAATCCATCAACAGGTCCTAACATTTCCACTTCTAAGACATTTCTTGAACATGACCTTGTCTCTCTATTCTAACCACCACTACTGCAGTCCAAGCCTTATCATTTTTCATCTGAAATATGGCAAAAGTCGCCTGATCGACCTCCCTGCTTCTGTTCTTGACCTTCTTAGGTCTATTATTAACACAGGAGCCAGCGTGATTGTTCTTAAAATGCCAGATCATATCACTTTCCAAATTAAAGCAATCCAACAACTCCCCAGTCCGCCAGGACCCATGTTCAAGCTCCTTAGCGTTGCTGCAAGGTCCTACACAGTCCAGCCCTGCCTGTCTCTCCTGTCTTCATCTCCTCCACCTTCACCATGCTTCAGCCTTCCTTCTGCTCCTTTAACAAGGCTCTCCCTCTCTTGCCGTAGACTTTGGTACTAGTTGCTCCCTCTGCCTGAAACTGTCTCATCCTGATTTTCCCATGGCCGGCTCTTTCTTGCCATTTGGGTCTCAGATCAAATAGCCTCTCATCAGACAAGCCTTGTCTGACCTAGTCTAAACAGCTACAACCCCCTGTTCTATTTCTTTCCTGATGTTTATTACTATAGATTGTTTCTTGTTTATTTATTTGTTTATTGCCAATCATGCATGCACACACACACGCACACACACACACACACACACACACACACAGACATAAACGGAGGCCCCGTGAGAAGCCCTTGTTTGTTTTGCCAGTTGATGTATCCTCAGGACCTAGAACAATGCCTGGCAAATAGGCATTCAATACAGCACGGTTGGATGGATGAATGCTTAGCATTTAATAAAAATAGCTTCCATCTGCCAGCACCATCTCCCTACGAAGGAAGGGGTATTTAACCCAAAAGAGGTAGAGGCAGGCCAGCACAGTGGCTAGAACACAGACTCTGGAGTCGGATTGCCTGGGTTTAGACGATGGGTCCACCAGGACTATCCTCTTTAGTCTCAATTTTCTTATCTTTAAAATGGAGATTTTGGGCTTCCCTGGTGGCGCAGTGGTTGAGAGTCCGCCTGCCGATGCAGGGGACACGGGTTCGTGCGCCGGTCCGGGAAGATCCCACATGCCGCGGAGCGGCTGGGCCCGTGAGCCATGGCCGCTGAGCCTGCGCGTCCGGAGCCTGTGCTCCGCAGCGGGAGAGGCCACAACAGTGAGAGGCCCGCGTACCGCAAAAAAAAAAAAAAAAAAAATGGAGATTTTGTGGTCTAGCCATACAAGGAATATGACTCACCCATTAAAAAGCAGTGAAGTACTACACTTGTGCTACAACATAGGTGAACTTCAAAAACATCATGCTAAGTGAAAGAAGCCAGGCACAAAAGGCTACATATCGTGGGATCCATTGATATGAAATATCTAGAACCGGGAAATCCTCAGACACAGACAGCAGATTTCTAAACACTGGAGGTAGGGGGCACTGGGGAGAAACTGCTTAATGGGTATGAGGTTTCCTTGGGGATGATGAAAAGAGATAGGAGTGGTGGTCGTACAACATTGTAAACGTACTAAATGCCACGGAATCATTCACTTTTAAGTGGTTCATTTTATGTGATGTGAATTTCACTTCAACCAGAAAAAGAGCGAAAAAACTGGGGATTTTATTATAACAGTTGTCCCTACTGTATAGGAACATTATGAGGATTGAATGAGGTAATGCTGCAAAGGACTTAACACAGTGCCTTACATTTCTCAAACATTTAAGAAAATCTACCTCTTAGTAGTTAATTTAAATAAATATAGCTTTATGTAATGTCACATCATTTTCTTATTTCTTCACATTTCACCGTAGTGAGAACTGACAACTTGATCATGAATTTGCATCACACCATGAGCCAGAATTTGAGAACCACTGAAATAAACAATTTTGATAAATAAAACCACCTTTTGTAAAAGACCCATTTTAGAGAGCCATTCTAAATCATTTAATAAACTGAAGATATGAAAGAGAGGAACCGGTGACAACAGTGCTGTCCAGAGATGCACAGAAGCAAAGGCCAAGGTGAGTCCACGTGAGCCATTCAATTTTTCTCACTAAAGTGAGAACAGCCACACATCCACATCCACACATCCCCAAACAAGCAGCCACAAGCACTACAGCAGAGAAAACACCATTTTACCTGATCAGGAAGAATGTGTCGACGCCGAGATAGAATGGGCCACTCCGAGAATCAAGGTACAATGGAGTTTTAAGGACTCTGGCTTTCCATTCAAGCACATTATCTGTAACAGACATAAAAAGCAATATCTTTTTATCTAACAGAAGAAAATCATGTGATTTATCTTTTCAGAAGAAGCAAGAAGAACACCTTTAGCTTTCAGCTGTATTGAGAGGGTTTTATGCATCCCCGTAATTCACTTAAGAGGAGAACTTGGATGGGGAATAAGAGATGGTGAAAAACAAACAAACAAACAACAACAACAAAGACTTCAATCAGCTATACTCCAACATAAAATAAAAAGAAAAGAGAGAGAGAGGCTGTCTGAGGTAGCTAATCGTAACCGGGGCTTTGCGCTCCTTTGTGCCTCTCCAGGGCCAGCAGCTCCCCTGGGGCTATAGCAGCATCACCTGTTTCTCTTGGTTCAGATCTCGCGGGAGGATCTTCAAACCACGCCGGGCAGGCCCCTCCCCTCAATTCTGATATGTCTGTTTGGTCCCCACTTAGAGAGTTCCACTCTGTTGATGGGAGTGCGTCAGGAGCATAGCAGCAGAAAGAAAGTCGAGAAAACACTGATTTCACACTAGTGCCCAATATTTATTTATATTTGCCCATTTTTCCAGGAGAGAAGAACAAAGTTTCTGGATTTATTCATCATGATGAGAGGGAACCCAGCTCTTTGGACGATGAAAATACAATACTCAGCGATCACTATTCACCTGGTCATCAGGTGCCTGATTTACACCCAAGAGGAGAGAAAACAACCACTGGACACTGGCCTGGAAAACTCATTTATGGGAAGTCGTGGCTCTGTCTCTAAAACAGAAGGAAGGCTGCTCGAGTGGAAGGCTGCGGCCTCCCGCCCTAGGGCCCAACGTGATCCCCCTACACAAAAGCTCCTCTCCTCCTCGATGGCTCGTGTAAAGATTCCTCAGCATTCCACACCCAAAGACAGCCATGCGGTCATCTGACCGGCGTGCCCAGACACGACAGAGGAAGCTCAATTATCAGAGGCCGTTCAGGGCAGAGCACGTGCTTCCTGGCATCTCTGTGGTCCAGAGGGCCGGCACATTCTTCTGCCAAGAAAAGCATTTCAGAGCACGGTCCATGGCTCCTAGAAATCCTGGGCGGGAGCAAAGGTGTCACTGTCCACCCTGAAAGCCAGACCAGTCCACACGCTGCCCCACAGACAAGAGGCAAAAGACACAAACGAGTGATCCTGGCCGCCACACGTACGCTCCCTCCCTGCGACCCTGGAAAACTCAACTCAGTTCTCCGTGGTCCCCTCTTGATCTATCTGTGGACCTTTGGACGTCGTCTCCCTCCCCTACGAAGCTTGACTTTCCCTAACAGTCTTGACCTGAGGTTGGTGACCCCAGTGTCCCGTACAGAATACGCTCCCCGAGCTCGGTCCCCAAAATGCCAACGCCTGCCACCCCCCGACCCAGTCCTGGTTTACAAAGGGTTGAGGCAAGGGAGATTTAGACATCGTTAAGAAATGACATGCTCCATAAGGCCAGCGTGTCACTTGAAATGGCATCCCCAGTGCTTTCCCAAGAATGGGTCACTTGCCAACAACATCTCTACCTGTCACGGTATGAAAACAGAGCGGCAGGTGGAGCAGAAGGTAAGGGTGCAGACCTTATCGTTAGTTGGACACACCTGGCTCTGAATCTAGCTGTCACGTATTAGCTCTGTGACCTCTGGCAAGCGAATTAACTTCTCTGGCCTAAATTTCCAGATCTGCAAAATGGGAATCAAAGTAGATCTTATAATCATGGGATTATTGTGAAAAACAAATAAGATAGTGTCACAGCTACTACCACTCACTCTTTTAAGCCCTATTGCTTTAAGAAGGGTGAATCCCTTCTACTTAATTTATTCCCTTTAATTTAAAACAAATTTGACTTGGCTCGTCCTGAGAGCCAATTAAGTATCTGGAATTGTGCAACGGGAGCCTCCAAAACTCAAGCCGGCTCCAAGAGACTCGTTTCTTCTCCAGGACGTAGCCGGGTGCCTTAAACATTGTGGGCAGAAGAAGTCCTTGCAGAATTGAAACTTATTCACAATCGGGATCTGGCTTATAACCAAGCTCTGGAAATCTAAATCAGTTTCTTAAATGGAAGAGCGTAATTAACTAGCATTTTGAGGTTCCAGCTGTAAAGATGAGTTCTTCCATTGGCGTCGCTCTCAGATGTGTCTGCCTGAAGGCACGAAGCGCACCCTTCCCTTTAGAAGAATTTTCTCTCCCCAGGAATTGGCATTGTCACAGCACAACCGGCAGTGTCCTACACCTCGTATCCTGGCTCCCCTCGGTTCCTCGAGAAGCCACAAACTGCAAAGCAGAGTCACGGGGCCTGGCTTTGCCCAGTTCTGCCCATTCCTTTACCTCTCTGAACCTCTTCCCTCACTTTTAAACCGAGCACACTTTTGGCAGGGCTGTTGTAAGGATTCAAGAACAATATTTGTCCAAAATCTGGCCCAATGCCTAACTTGGCAAGCAAGAACTGAATACATTTTGCTGTCATTATTTTTTTTTTCATCTAAATTCTACTTGCGGGTGAACTTAACTAGCAGTAGCTATCGGATCGTCTGAAAATAACTGACCTATAGAGAAGACAGCCTTTCTGAGTTCCGTTTCGCTCATTTGTAAATGGAAAGTATCACAAACCACAGGAGCACAGGGAGGGTCAGGTGAAGCCATGCATGTGGTTACCTGCGTAGGAGTGTCTGGACCGGAAGCTTCAGCATCCCCTGGGAACTTGTTAGAAATGCACAGTCCCAGGCTCCACCCCAGACCTACAGAGTCAGAGTCTTAGGGGACAGGGCCTGGGAATCTGTGTGGTGACAAGCCCTCCAGGTGATTTTAGTGTTCACCCAAGTTTGAGAAACATGGGTGTGACAGTGCTTCGAATTTCTGAATTTTCTCAGTGATTATTACTGTGAGCCCACTTTAAGCAACAGACCACAGAGTAAGAGCCCTGGGGCCAAAATCCATAGCTATATACTTCATGAAGATGTCCTCAAAGTTCACTGGTATTTTTCTCATCTAAATAGTAAACAACAGGCTCACGTAACAGGAAACCATTCTAAGCAAATGCAATGATTATTTGGAGTATAAAGAACTAGGAATCCGAAATACCCTATTTGGCTCTAAACATCTAGAAGACACAGTGGTCTTATGTTGATTTGACTTCCTGGTGAGTGTAAAAGTAGAGAGAAAAAAATGCTGAACCTAAGGGTCTCTCCATCTTGATTATTTCCAAACATTCAGGAATGTGGTATTTTACTCTGATGGTATTAAATACAAAAAAAAAAAAATTGTTACAGCAATGGAACACAGAAACCCCCCATTTTGAGACCACAGTTAAATGTAGCTGCTGAAAAAGTTAACACAACCTTAAGTGTCCCGATCAGGGAGAGCCTTATTTTGGGTGAAGAGCCTAAAGTTTCAGGGGCTGATTCCTAGAACCATAGCAGGTGTGTCTGCCTGTGAGCTTGTCTTAAAATGCAGGCTCTGTGGGTTAACCTTTCACCCAATGATAAGCAATGGTGAATTTTGGTGACTGTAGGCTCACCCTCAAGCTGACAATTAGAAGCATGTGGCAGGACCCCGGAACCCAGTTGACCTCAGCAAGGTCAGACTAGAAAGAGGTCTTGACCAATTAAAGCCCCTATCCATTCCTCCCTCTCCTGGTTTAACTGGAAGAACAAGGAAAAGAGGAACGAATTAGGAGAAGGTGAGGACACATTATCTCATTGAATTCCTTCAACAAATTCCATGAAATGTCCCCATTTTACACATGTGGAAACTGAGGTTCTTAGAGGTCAAACAACCTGACCAAGGGCAGAGTTAGAAACCAAAGCAGGTTTGCCTGGGGTTTGCTAAGCATATGCTCTTTCTGCCAAGCCCACCCTGGAACCTTCTAGATGGCTGCCAGGGAGCATAGAGAGTTCTTGAACCACGTGAGGTGAGAAATAATGGAGAGGTCTGAGGCTTGGGGGAGCCCATCAAAACTGTCCTCAACATCTGACAGGGTCGTAATAGAAACAAGAGAGTAAGTAGATTTATTTTCTGAGACCCCAGAGGGCAAAAACCAGGGCCCAAGAGTAGAAATTATAGGGCAGCAGGGATTGCCGCCGTGCAGAAGCCTGAGGTTGAAACTTCCCATCACGATGGGTTCCGAGGGCTTCCGATTTGGGAAGGAGGTTGCACGGGGACCTCTAAGCCTTCTCAGCACTTATATTATATCATCTTTATACAAACATGCTTTTGCTGTTTTTCTCATTGTTGGGGTTTTTTGTTGATGTTGCTGCTGTCTTTGTTTTTGCCTGAAGATCCAAATAGCATCTGATAAAGTCATCACTGTGCCTTCCCCACTGGATGTGTTCCCTGCAGCTACTCGAGCACATATTCCTATTCTTCTGGTCCAGTCACTGAAATTTTGTTTTGTTTTTTTCCCTCTCGTTGGAGTAAAGGAAGGACAATCGCGTGGACCTCAGAGGCTCTGACAAAAATTATTCCACATCTTCTAAAATTACTTGCATGTGAGGCTATTGTTGTTTCAGAATGTGTGTGTGTATTTGCCTTGCCATATGCGCAGGTGGAAATAAAGGTAACGCTCTCGATTTTTAACTAAATCACAACCCGCTGTGACTTATCCCTACCCAGCCTGTCACTACGCTGTGCCAGGTTGTCTATTTCCATTGTAATCCCCTCCTGTTTTTTGCACAGTCACTCCCCTGGCTTCAGCTTATGTGTAAATCATTTACCTCAGGAATGCCAGGAAGGTTCTGTGAGTCATCTGTGTAGCTGTGACACTGAAAATAGACATCGTGCTCATGGGATGGTCCCTTAGAGGATTACCATAGTGCAACCCAATCTCTGTTCTGACCTAGACTCTGAGTTGCACAAAAACACGCTGGATAATTGTAGCTAAGAAAGAAAGCAGCATTTTCAGCGACCTCGCCTGAACACACTGATGCTAAACAAAGACTGAACTGCGAAGAGTAGAGACCCAACCTTCACTCCAGCTTTTAGAAGCCCTCGGGCATCACTAGACCCCAGCTCTGCAGGGATTATTTTCTAATAGTGTCGTCCTCTAAGTCACCTCTCATGAGCGGTCTTGAAATAATAAATACCTACTTTTCCCTCTGCTCGGGGTTCCTGACAGTGAGGGATGGGCAAGGCAATCAGTCCATTGGATTGTGTTTCTTTGCTCACTCCTCACCCGCTCTCTCAAAGGCAGACTCCCGTAAGTGGCCGAATGTGCTCCGTGTGTGGGTGATGCCTTGCGGTCTGACCTTCACCCGGTGGCTGCCACGTAGACAGTTCCAGCCAGAGGAAGGGTGAGGCCCAGCAAGGTGAGGAACCTGCAGGGAGATGACACACATGTGACCAAGCCTGACCTCACCCCAGCACCACAGTACCACAGTAAGATGCAGAGAAAAGAGCCCAGGGGAAAAAAGCCCTCTCCAGCCCCCTACTGAAATGTAGGCAAACGTTAAGAGGCTTAAGGGTTAGGAGTGGCTTTCTAAGAAAAGATAATGAAAGAAATTACAAAGTCAAAGATGAATGGATTTCACTAAAGTCCTTATTATAATTGTAAAAAAAAAAAAATCATAACAAACAGAAAGCAACCAACACATTGAGGAAGAGATTTGCAGCTGATATGACTGAGTCATATCCTTCATCTGTAGAACGAACTTTAAAAAATCAGTAAGAACCCAACTAACACAGACATAGAAAAGGGAGTGAAGAGTATGAATAGCAGGTAGACTTAGAAAGAAAAACCCTTATTACCAATTTTTTTTAAATGTAAAGTAAACCGATTTATGAATCTATCAAATTGGCACCAGTTTTTTTTTGTTTGTTTTTTTTTTTTGCGGTACGTGGACCTCTCACTGTTGTGGCCTCTCCCGTTGCGGAGCACAGGCTCCGGACGCGCAGGCCCAGCGGCCATGGCTCACGGGCCCAGCCGCTCCGCGGCATGTGGGATCTTCCCGGACCGGGGCACGAACCCGCGTCCCCTGCATCGGCAGGCGGACTCTCAACCACTGCGCCACCAGGGAAGCCCCGCACCAGTTTTCATAAAGGGAGCTTCTGATGTTGGTGGCAGGATAACGAAACAGACATGGGCATCCTACTGAGGGCAGAATAATGAGGTTTTTAGGAAAGCACCTTATAAAAGATCTGACCTCTGGGCCAGCAAGCCTACTGCCATTAGTTTGTCCTAAGAAACAGTGTCAGATGCAACTAAGACTTAACAGGCAAGTTTGCTGAGGTGTTTGGGGAAGAAGCGATGCCTCAAATAAAAGAAATTCATCTTCAGTGTCACATGATAGGAACAGGAATATCTGGGGATGGAATACATTTCTCAGTGATCCCCAAAGCCCATCACATTTGTGTGTGGCTGGCTCCCTCCGGAACACGTTTGAATTTTCTTGTTTAAAGTAAATGGTGGACTTCCCTGGAGGCGCCATCTGTCTGCCAATGCAGGGGACACGGGTTCGAACCCTGCTCGGGGATGATCCCACATGCCACGGAGGAACTAAGCCCGTGAGCCACAACTACTGAAGCCCGTGCGCCTAGAGCCCATGCTCTGCAACAAGAGAAGCCACCGCAATGAGAAGCCCGCGCACTGCAACGAAGAGGAGCCCCCGCTGGCCGCAACTAGAGAAAGCCCGTGCACAGCAATGAAGACCCAACTCAACCAAAATAAATAAATTAATTAATTAAATTAAAATTCACCTTTAAAATAAATAAATAACTAAAGTAAATGGTGATGAGACATCATTCAATGAATGAAAATGAAATGGCCAAGTGTAGCTAGTGAGCAAAAGTTGATAAAACAGTCCAACGTGCACATCCCAGCCCGGTACCTGAGATGCCTATACTCACAGACACATGGCAACAGACATGTCCAGGGGGAATAATCCAGTAGCACATCTGGCCACACCCCCACCAGATGAGGAGAAAGAATTTATTGTAAAGACAGGGAGAGAAGGAGCCAGAAATGAAGCATTTCTGAATCTTAAAATATCTACCAAGAAGAAAAAAAAAAGATTGCATTAGCAACACTTTACTTCGCAATAAATACTTGATGCTTTTCCAAGAGCTTTCATATTTATTATTTCAAAATCAAACTTTGACATTAAAAAGGGCAGCTAGCTTTTAATATATCTGATTTACGCATGGGGAAATTAGAGCTCAAAGGTGCAGAAACTCACAGAAGTAGGAACTCTTAGCCCAGCTGGAGGTGGACCACGGGTCTCCTGAATCCTCAGCCTGCCCGGGCTCTGCATCTTTTCCCAGCACTCAGAACTGGGAATGGCAATCCACTAAAGCCTCATTGCTGGCTCAAATCTTTCTGTGAGCAGGTCTCCACAAGAGAGATATATGCGGCATGAGACGGGAAAATAGGGTGGAAGGCACGAGCTGGGGAAAGGTGCTGCCTGATATTGAAGATAAGATGCACCAACTTAGGACACAGTTAATTAGTCACCACGAGAAATAGTTCGTAAAGATACAAGTGGTAAGACTAGGCAGCAGAGGTCTCAAGCTTTAGCGTGCCTCAGAATTACCTGAAGGGCCTGGTAAACAGATCGCTTCCCGCCTCCCCTCCCTGCAAGCTCTGAGCCGGTAGGTCTGGGGTGGGGCCAGAGAATTTGCCTTTCTAACAAGTTTCCAGGTGTTCCTGCTGCTAACTGGGGTGCACACTTTGCCAGACCAGGGGACTTCCAAAATCTCAGCAAAGGATGGGGGGCACAGCGTGGTCTAATAAAATAGCAACACTGGTTATAAATAACAAAAAACACTGCTGTTTATTAAATGCCCACTTACTATGAGGCAGGTCTTGTTCATTATTTCTACTTTGTCAACATCCCTATAAGGAGCTATTATTTACCTTATTTTACAGACAAGGAAAATTCTCCTCAGATAAGTTTATGAATTTGAACGTAGTGGTTAAGAATACAGGATCGGGGCTTCCCTGGTGGCGCAGTGGTTGAGCGTCCACCTGCCGATGCAGGGGACGCGGGTTCGTGCCCCGGTCCGGGAGGATCCCACATGCCGCGGAGCGGCTGGGCCCGTGAGCCATGGCCGCTGAGCCTGTGCGTCCGGAGCCTGTGCTCCGCAACAGGAGAGGCCACAACAGTGAGAGGCCCGCGTACCGCAAAAAAAAAAAAAAAAGAATACAGGATCTGCAGTGTGGGAGCCTGCATCCACCCTTGACAATCTGACCATGGGTGAGTTAGTTTAATTGCCCTGTGCCTCAGTTTCCCCCTTGGTAAAATGGAGATACCTGCTTCACAGGGTTGTTATAAAAATGAAATGTGGCGAGAACTCAGAAAGTACCTGGCCTTGAGTGAGAGCTCAGTAAACGTTGGTTGTCTTTATTATGATTGCTGCTGAGTGGCAGGGCCAGAGCTCACCCCAGGTCTGTATGAACTTGAAGGATGTGGTCTTTTTATCCCCTCAAGCTACCTCATCTCACCACACCACTAGACTCGCATTCAGGAGTTTTGGGTTCAAGCCACCTTGCTGTGTGACTCTGGGCAAGTCACTTCAGCCCTCTGGGTCTCATTTTCTCATGTATGTAATGAGGAAGGGTGGGTTGGACACAATATATTCTCATGTCCCTTCCACCTCCAGCACCCACTGTTGCCATGAGTGTGACCAGAGGGTTTCTGAAATGTCCAAATAGGGCACTAAAAGGTTAAAAATGTGTGATTCCTTGTGAGTCTTATTGTCACCTGTTAAGGGTGGAGACAAGAAGCAGGAGATGTTGGTGGGTCCTCAGCGCTGGCCAAGAGTAAGGGAGCTCCATCAGGGGATCCCTACGGGGGACACAGCGCAGAATTCCTTTATCCAATTCCAATCACTTTGAATTGCTCCCCGAGCTACTTCCTGGTAGTATTCAATATTTTAATTTCCCCAATAAACTCTCACCCTGAAACAAAAGTGTACTGACAAGCTGACAAGTCTGTTCCCCTTTGAAGTTCTATTCTAATTTTAAAAGAATCAACTGGAGTTTTGTTTTTTCAGTGAACCGCTCAAGAGCCTCTGGCCGGTTGATCAGGACCCCAGCCTGCGGACTCCGGATGAACTGAGAAAACCAGCTTCTCTGGCCTGCAAAGGAAAGCCCAGCCCTTGCCTGTGGTGACCGTCTGCGGACATCCTGCAAAGCCACAGCCACCATAACCTTCCTTGTCACCTTTAACTGCACAGCACATATTGGAGGTCGTGGGAAGATCCCAAATCAAGATGCAAAAGCTTTGTAGTTTATCTACACTATTGAAAAAAACTTTTTTTTTTTTACTTTAATTAAGGGCCCTCTATGCCACAAAGTGTCCAAAACAACAGAATTAGGAATAAAATGATAAACTATACTTCTGGGCTTCGAGATTACATTTTCTTCACCTCCCTTTGTTTTTAAAAGTGTGTTTTTTGTTAGATCTGAAGCCTCCCTTTTCAAGAAGCACAGGATTCGCAGCAGCTGGAAAATGTACCCCAGTTGTCCCAAATCATACTCTTTCTGAGTCTAAATCATAGGGGAACTGCCTCACTGGCCCCGAAGCCGATGGAAGCAAGTTAGAATAGACATCATCTCAGCTATCCCGGAGGATTCCCTGTCCGCACAGTCAGCAGTTTGTCTGTGGATGAAATCTGAAGCGTTGGGCAACAGTGTCCAGACTCTGAAGGACACGGGAGACCCAGGTCCTCACTGCTAAGCAGGCAAACCTGGAAGGTGATAACTTCTTCATCCATGGGGTGAACACTGCCCCCCTAACCCCAAAGATATTGCAGGCAGTGTACTAACTAAATGACATTCCTGGCTCTGCCCCACTCCATCACCATACCACCCTGTAGTTTGGCAGTGACTTTTAAACCTCTAAATAGCTCTGGCCCAACCAAAAACCCAGAATAGTGCTGGAAGTGTGTGTGTGTGTGTGTGTGTGTGTGTGTGTGTGTGTGTGTGTGTACATGTGTTGGGGGAGATCACAGAAAGGGTTAAGCATGGTTACACTGAAGGCGTCATCAGCTTAGGTCCCCCAGACACTCAGGCTCATCCCTTCTACCTTGGGCCTGGGTCGGGAGTACATGGGGGCTTCTGCAGGATCCCACCCCCTCCCCCCCAGCTCTGGTCCCACCCATTTTCCCCTCAGATGCTCTGTTCCTATACCACCAACTGCCTTATGGGCAGGAGTATGGACAACCTAAGCTCCACCCCCTAGGCCCACCCCCACTGCAATTCTCAGGTCCTAGACACTCAAGAGTGCGGACTGGAAGACAAGGGGCAGGCTCCAGGCGGACAATGTCCCATTGGCCCTGCAGCATCTCATCCCATGGGGAGCAGACAGCCAGAGGAAGGCCAGAGAAGTGTGGCGTCCCTTAAATATGGAGTCCAGGATAGGACCCTGCTTGGCTAGGTCTGAGGGCTGCATTGCAGGCATCACTCCCCCTTCCTGCAAAGTGCCTCTCATGTTGATTACAAGACTCCAGGGAGCCTAAGGGTCAGAAGAGCAGGACAATGAATAGAACATAATTGAACCCTAGAGGTCCAAAATCAAGTTCAAAGGGACTTGGAGAAGAAACTGTTATGGACTGAATTGAATCTCCCACCCCAAATTCATATGTTGAAACCCTATCCCCCTAGTACCTCCGAATGTGACTCTTTTAGAGGGGTGATAAAGTTAAATATTCCATTGACGTGGGCCCTAATCCAATCTGACTGGTGTCCTTATGTGAAGAGGAAATTTGGACACACCCATGTGTGCACGCAGAGGAAAGACCACGTGAGGAAACAGCGAGAAGGTGGCTGTCTGCACACCAAGGAGAGAGGCCTGGGAGAGACCAGCCCTGTGACACCTCGATCTAGGACTTCCAGCTGCCAAAAGATGTGAGAAATAAATTTCTGTTGTTTAAGCCACCCAGCCTGAGGTACTTTGTTAAAGCAGCCCCAGCAAACTAACCCAGAGACTCATCAAACGCTATGCTCAGTGGGGCAGTACTTGGGCTGGGAACCAGGCCAAGACTCTCAGAATTGCACTGCACATGGACGGTTGGGCTCCCTGGGCTTGTCCAATGTCACCAAGTGACCCAAGTCAATGTCCTCAGGTCCCAGGAGCACTGAGAGGAAGCACTGAGAGGAAGCACTGAGTCTCTGTCCTGCCATAGTAAATAAAACCGACTGGCAGCCCCTGCACATTCAATCACCCTTAAGTGCGCCAGATTCCAGGTCTACACAGGGGAATACGAAACCTTTGCTTGAAACCAAATAAATGATCTGTTTCCAAGATTTCAGCACACCCCACCCTCCAACCTCTGCACTAACATAGGCCAGCTCAGGCTCCCCTGGTGGCGCAGTGGTTGAGAGTCCGCCTGCCGATGCAGGGGACACGGGTTCGTGCCCCGGTCCGGGAGGATCCCACGTGCCACGGAGCAGCTGGGCCCGTGAGCCACAGCCACTGAGCCTGCGCGTCCGGAGCCTGTGCTCCACAACGGGAGAGGCCACAGCAGTGAGAGGCCTGCATACCGCAAAAAAAAAAAAACCATAGGCCAGCTCAAGCCCTCCTTATAAATGTTTCCTTTTTACCCAGCATGGCTCTCCCTGCCCCCATTGCCCCTCACCCCAAAGCTCCTCTCCAAGTGTGCCTGCCCCCAGCGCTCAATGTGAGACCTGAGCATCTCTTTCCTGACAGTGTTTCCCAACAGCTCAGGCGCACAGACGCTTCTTCCTAACTAATTGTAGGTTTCCCAAAATGAGTAACTCCCAATCCTTTTGATCCTCCCCCAGCACACACACGTGATGTCTCACACAAAGGCCAGATATTAAAGTGCTCAATAAATATTTCTGGAATTAAACTGAGAACAGAAAATGGTATTCTGTGAAATGTTTTGGGTTCCTTTTGAGTCCTTAGTTGGAAAGGCACTTCTGGGGGTAATTCAAGCTATTCTTATTAAAATAGGTCCATTTTCTCAATCAGTGCTCAGGGAAATCCATGAGAGATAGCAGTGGGGCAAGAAATCAGCCCTTGCAGTGCTAACACCATTGTTCCACTATCTAGGCCTCCTAATTCTAATTATAGTAGGCAAAGTGAGATGCAATCGGCCTCACAGAGCATAGGAAAGAGAACAGCGCAGAGGAGCGAACATGCCACCCCAAAATGTGTCTCTTTGGCACGCAGATTATTTCAAGCTAAAGACAATCAAGGCGCAAAAGTCTCAGGAAGAGCCTTTGACCTTTGTCCTAACTGCCAAGAAGAATGTAGATAGGGGACACGTTCCAGAGAGGGACTATCACCATAGATAACTATAGTATAATAGGAACTAGGGGTGTGGACAGGAAGAAACCCAGCAAAGTCTGTTAAAATTCCTCTCTGTGTCAGTTGTCTCTGCAGGGCCTAGCAAGCATTTGTTTACCAAACACCTGTCCTTTTTCACCTTCCTGTAAATTGCCTTCCTTCCCTTTGAAGCCCCAAACCCCTCCCTGATTCTCCTTCTCTCAGACGGCACATAAGTCTCAATGGCCTAACTTGTCCCATAGTCTCCTGGAGCCCCGGAATGTCCGTGATCAAATTTGATTTTCTCCTGTTAATCTGTCTCTAAGTCACCACCTTCCCAACTCCCTGTCATGGTTAAAGGACCTCGGATAACCGAGCCAAATGAGCAGCTAGGTATTAGGTAGTGTTCTGGATTGAATTGTATCCACTCCAAAAATTTCAAACCCTAACACTCCTCCACCCCCGCTGCCACCCTGGGAACTCTTGAGTTTGGTAACACTGCCAATGTGACCTTATTTGGAAATAGGGTCTTTGCAGAGGTAATCAACTTTAAGAGGTCATAATGAAACAGGAGGGAAGGGGGCAGGGCACAACCTTTAAAAACATGACACAGGCATAGGACATGACAAAAACTGGTTAGAACCAACTAGGTCCAAGGTGGCAGAAGATTTGACTTCCAGTGGACCTTAAGTCTCATTATACAATATTGTAATACATTAGCATAATCGAAGTGACACACCCACCAGCGCCACGACATTCCGAAGCCGACCATCAAAGATCAAAAAGTGGGCAGAGGCCCAATTCCTGGAAATCTCCACCCCTTCCCCAAAATACTTGGAAAAATCTTCCCACTCATTAGCCTATGAAATTACCCAGCCCATAAAAACTAACGACCCCATATTTCGGGGCCTCTCACCCTCTGAGATGGGCCACGATGGGCCACACTCTGTCTGTGGAGTGTGTTTCTCTCTAAATAAACCCACTTCTTACCTATCACTTTGTCTCTCACTGAATTCTTTCTGAGAGGAGACATCAAGAACCTGAGCTTCATTAAGTCCTGCGACCAGGTGTGTGATCTCAATTAAAAGACCATGGGTTCAAATCCCAATCTGGGTTCTGGCCGGGCTTGAGTCCCAGTACTTGTATTCAAGTCCCAATCTGAGGTCCATGGTTTGATGACTAGGTGAGGGTAGGTCCTAAGTCCAGTGTGACCGGTGTCTTTGCACAAAGAGGGAAATTTGGACACAGAGAGACACACAGGGAAGAACACGACCTGATGATGGAGGCCAGATGGGAGTGATGGCTTGTAAGCCACCCAGTTGGTGGTACTTTGTTACAAGAACCCTAGGAAACAGAACACAGTAAGTGGTGCTAAAATACGCAGACGTGACTTGTTAGGGAACTAGCCTATAACGAGGTTTGGGATCATCACACCCAAATCTTATCTAGACCCTCTGGTGCTCCATATTTTCATTATCAGGAACTCAAAGTCTGTTGGTTGAAATTTTATAACACCCTATGGCAGCCACGCTATGCACTTTTTTGCCTAAAATCAGTATGTTCTGACCTGCCCAGAATAGTCCTTCTCTCTGCTACACCAGGCTCATTTCTTCTTGGCTTCTCTGCCAGTCTTCCCCTCATGTTGACTCCTACCCTCGTGATCTAGATGAAAAAATCTGCACAAACAGCTACTGCTGGGCTGGTTGCCTCCACATCTGTAATGGAAATATTGGCAACCCATCAAAAAGCTTTAAGGGCTAGCGGACAAATCCTTTCCAGATGGAGACCTCTTCCCCTGGGCACAGATGCTCCCATTGCTATCTGCTGCCTCTGTGTAGAAGCTGGATAAACACCTTGGCAGTGAGGACTAAATTCCACTAATACATTCACCCAAGTCAACTCTGCTCACCTTAATCAGGGCCCTTTATTTTTCTAATTCCTCAGAGAGAAATCATCAAAATATCTTTGTATTGATAATAATTTCCAACCTTCCATTTTATTCTAATATCAACTCTAGCTAATAAGCTTAGCATTAGGCAGAAAAACTAGACTAACAGATGAATCTCGTAAATAATAATGACCGTTAACTCATTAGAGAGTCATTTATTCACTTGCTATGCTAATATAATAACAACTCTGCAAGTTTTTCTTTGTTTCTAGGATATTTATGGCTTATTCAACAAGAACTGAAATTTAAATTTGATATATAACAACTGGCTTTCTCTTTTTTTGTTTTGTTTTGTTTTCTTTTTAATACCACCTGAAATATTTGGTTTAGATAAAGAGGTAATGTACCTGAAGCTGTTGGGATAATCATAAATTCAGAGGACAATTTAAGGTTATTGAAAACTAACTGCAGGCTTCCCTGGTGGCGCAGAGGTTAAGAATCCACCTGCCAATGCAGGGGACATGGGTTCGAGCCCTAGGCCAGGAAGATCCCACATGTGGTGGAGCAACTAAGCCCGAGCACCACAACTACTGAGCCCATGTGCCCCAACTACTGAGCCCACACGCCACAACTACTGAAGCCCACACGCCTAGAGCCTGTGCTCTGCAACAAGAGAAGCCACCGCAATGAGAAGCCTGCGCACCACAACAAAGAGTAGCCCCTGTTCGCCACATCTAGAGAAAGCCCGCATGCAGCAACAAAGACCCAATGCAGCCAAAAATAAATAAATAAAAATGTATTAAAAAAGAAAAAGAAAACTAACTGCAATATCAACACTTAAAAGAGGCTTTTAATACCGTGTGTGATATTGTGATATAATAAGAAATATATATTTGGTCTTCATCCCCAGTTCCTGGTACAGAACTCCTAAAGCCTTGGAATTTCCCAAGTGAGGGGCCGAGAGGAGCATCTGTTGTTATTCGTTATAAGCCCCTTTCAACCACACTTGAGTTTAAGCTAATAACGTGACTCTTGGAGGAGAGGGGCTAGTTGTCAGAGGAATCAACCATGTGATTAGAGGGTTGGGAGTTTCAGACCCATCCCCATCCTCTGGGGAGAAGAGAGGGGCTGGGGATTGAGTTACTCACCAATAGGCGGTGATTTAATCAATCATGCCTACATAATGGACCCTTCATAAAAACCCTTAACAAAGGGGTTCAGAGAGCTTCCAGGCTGGTGAACACACTGGGGTGTGGGGAGGGTGGTACACACTGAGAGGGCGTGGAATCTCTGTGCCCCTTTCCACATACCTTGCCCTCTGCACCTCTTCCACTTGGCTATTCCTGAGTTTTATTCGTTATAATAAGCCAGTAATAGTAAGTCGTGTGTCTGCCTGAGTTCTGTGAGCCATTACAGCAAATTATCAAACCCGAGGAGAGGATCCTGGGAATCAGGATCAGAGTCATGGGAGCCCCTGATTTGTAGCCAAGTCGGACAGAAGTAGCGGGTAACCTCAGGACCCAATACTTACACAATTGGTGTCTGAAGTGGGGAGCAGTGATGTGAAACTGAGCCCTTCATTTGTGGGGTCAGCACCACCTCCAGATACTTGGTGTCACAATTTCATAATGTGAGGAGGAAACCCACACATTTGGTGTTGGAAGTTTCTGTATGTAGAGAAACAATGTCTTCCTTTTAATGTGTCACGTTAGTTCTTATTTGGATGGATGACAAGAATAAGTGCAGAAGACACTCGCAGTAAAAATTTTAGGCTTTAAACCTTTTCCTTTGAAAATTTTGAAAGACTTCGAGGAAATCTAACCAGTTTCCATGTGGACTAAAATGTTTTCATTCCACTTGGCTAAAGTCAGAAGGGGACTGTAAGCCTGCAGAGAGTTGGGGCCAGACTGAACAACATGGTCTACCCCTCTTTGTACAGAGGAAGAGGCTGGAGCAGGGAGAGATTAAGTGATTTGCCCAGGATCACACAGCTGGGAGGTGCAAACCAGGACCAAATGCTGGCCGCTTAGCATTAACCCATCACAACACATTGGCTTCACACGATCCCAGTTTAGAACGTCTTTCCGGATTTGGCACCTGACTGATTTCCACACATGGGCCACAGCAGAGAACCCTCACAATATGGAAACCAGATACCATCCAGCTCCTTCCTTCAGACCTAACCAGGCAGCTGAGGCTGATTAAGGCAGTGAGGGAAGATTAAGTTTAAAATGTTATTATACAGGGCTTCCGTGGTGGCGCAGTGGTTGAGAGTCCACCTGCGGATGCAGGGGATACGGGTTCGTGCCCCGGTCCGGGAGGATCCCACATGCCGCGGAGCAGCTGGGCCCGTGAGCCATGGCCGCTGAGCCTGCGCGTCCGGAGCCTGTGCTCCGCAACGGGAGAGGCCACAACAGTGAGAGGCCCGTGTACCGCAAAAAAAAAAAAAAAAAAAAAAAAATGTTATTACATAAAGATTCAGCTCCTACCTTCTCTTTAATGTCTTTCTCCTCCTCTCCACCCACTCCCAAGACCCCTAAACTCTATTAGTCTCGGTTTATTGGATTTAGCAGGATGAAAGTTTGGTTCAATCCCAAGAGAATGGCCAAGAGGCTCCAAGGGGCTGGGGGTTTTCAAACTTGATGCTGAGACAACAGGTTCACTGGGTATTCTATTGGACCTACCCAGCCGAGACATCTCAGTCACATCTTCTTCAGCACAAGAATTGGGGACACACACGCCCACGCTGCAGTCAGCTCCATCCTGGGGACACAATGCCACAATGTTCTTTAATGTTAGTATTCATAGAATATATGCACGGTCGTTCCTAAGTAAGGCTGCTGCTGTACTACCCATGAATCCAGCAGATTGCGAGAAGGAAAAGAGAAGTTATTGAAAGAAGAAAAGTTTGCTGACTTCTTTGGAGATGGTTTTTCCATTACAGAGTATTTCAAGTCAACTTACAGAACATCACATGCACCCATATTTAAATAAAAATATGCTCCAAGGGTTAACGTAACTGCTTATTTAGAAAGCAGCCTCGGGACTTCCCTGGCAGTCCAGGGGTCAAGACTCTGTGCTCCCAATGCAGGGGGCACAGGTTCGATCCCTGGCTGGGGAACTAAGATCTCTCATGCCCCACGGTGTGGCCAAAAAATTTTAAAAATTAAAAGAAAAAAAAAAAGCAGCCTCTAGTGTGGGGTAGTCTGCCCCAGTTCATCTCTCTCCTATATTACAGGTCATTAAGAGTTAACTCGTACAATTTTCAACAAATTTGCCAAGCTGTTATTTCTTTGTAGCAGGACACAATGTACCAAGTAAAGATTTTATTAATAAAAAAGCCAATAATGAGAATGCCGGTCCCAATAAAGCAAAGATCAAGTTATAAATAAAAATTGCTGGGATGCTTCTTCTAAGCATGTAATTTACATGACTGTGTCCATTTCACCTTTTGCTCTGATATCAAAATCATTAGTCTGCTTTGAAAATAGGATATGAACCCTCAAGCAATCATTGTCCAATTTTCAGCGTGGCAGATGGAGCTGGGTGATAATCTCCCTATCTTCATTGGCTAACAATTGTAAGACCATTTTATAGCATTAACATCAAAGAGCTTGGTTTTCTTATTGTTATTTTATACAACTGTTATTAGCCAACTCGGAATGTATTTTCTCTTAGTGTTGTGTGCCAGGCATAAAGTATATCTTTGTATGTAATAGGAGGCTGTGCTGTTCCTAGCTTTTTCCCCCCAAAAGTAAAAGAATTAACATGCTTTGAAGATAGTGAGTCCTGTGACCTCAGTCAACCTATTTAGTGATGTATTTGTAAAAGTTCCAACCCATCTGCTAGGATAACCTCAGATTCACGTCTCAGAGCTCTGTTTCTGGGAAAGGATTATGGGTAATGGGAAGTCCATTTCCTTTGGTATTCCAAACACTGATGGTGAGTCAGGAGTTAATGCTCAGGAATATTGGCTGGAACTTGACCTTGGATTCCCCACAAAGGTCATCCAGAGGTCTTGTCCCATGCAATGTGGTAGGAGGAACATCTGAAGACCTGTTTGGTTTGTGGACAACTACCTCCTATAATGTCCCATACTCAGGACATGCAAGCAACTTTCCACCAACTGTTTAAAATTTAACTTTTGCGAAACATCTTCATAGTTTGTTGTTTTTTCAATGAAGATAAGCAACCAGTGGAGTTGTATCAGGTTTCATATCATGAGTCCCATGTTCACCAGTCTTTTAAGAGTGTGTGTGTAGATCCCACGCTCACATGCAGGACGTGAAGCTTGCAGGACTGCCCTTGGAAACGCCCCAATGGAGCGTGGGTGGAGAGACACTCACTGGAAGATCCCAGCCTGTCCACATTTCCATTAAAAATATTGCTTCCCAGCTTCCCGAAAGGGTCATACACTGAATTTCAAAGCAAAAGTGGGCACATTTAGCTTCCTTGTGTCGCTTTCAAATGAATTTATTGGCATTCAGCTCCACCTTCTAAACCTCTAAAATTTAAATGATCGAAAAAAGAAGAGGCAAGTATTCAGATGGCACTCTTGGGCCCACATTCTGCACCCACAGCCCATCTCTTCACTGAGGAGAACCATGATGTATGTTCTCACACATGACCTGTTGCTGAAAAAATGAAGAGTTTGAAATCTTTTAAAAAATAAATGCTTTGGGGGAGTAAAAAAGATGTAACTAAAATTTGGTAATTTTTCTTTCTCCTCTATACAGCCAGGAGAAAATCCTCATGTCTTAAAATTTTTGAATCCAATTTTGTAGGACCTTATTTTGGAGAGAGGTTTTTGATTGTTTGTTTTTTAGTCTTGGGAGTAAAAGCGGGCAGTCATCAAGTTCCACGGTTAATGCCTCTCTAGCCCTGGTCCTGTAAAGCTCCTATTTTATTAGTTTGTGCTCCTATATGTCCTCTTCCCCTTCATTTTAAATAATTCATTTCCTTTCCTCTTTCTTCATCTCTCCCTTTCTCTTTCCCTTCCCCCAATTCCCCCCACCCCCATGTTTGATATATATCGTCTCATTTGTAGGTGTTTTTATTTTATGTATTTGTAATTTATATGAATGGGCTTGTGCTTCAGATCTCCTGTTTCCACATATGTAACTCAGAGCTGGTGTTACTGTGCTCATCGAGTCCAGAGCTTCTGATTTCTGTATAATAACTCATCATCATCTTAGACTTAGCTATTCCCCGGGTGATGGACCCATAGATGGCCTCTAACACACAAAAACACACAGGGACAAACTCCTCATACGTATCCCTGTATAAACCTACGTGAGGCTTCAGCTCAGATATACACACCTGTGAGTGGGCTTGCTGGATCAGAAGGCACACAGATACTGTGTAAATCCCACCGGATTGTGCTCCAGAGTGACTGCCCCAATCTACATCCCCAGGGATGCTGACTCCTATCTCTTCTTTGCATCGTCCAGCTTTCCCATTTTTGGTGGTTAATGGATATAAAATGATATCCAATTGTTTGGATTTTTGTCTATCAAATTACAAATAAGTCAGGATATTTTTGTTTAAAATAGCTAAGCCATTTAAATTTTCTCTTCTTGTAAAGTACCTGTTTGTATCCTTTGCCCACTTCTTAATGAATTTTCTTTTCTTGATTTGCAAGAGCTCCTTATCATTCTATATATTGGTCCTATTCTACCTGAGTTATCGAAAATACTTACTCTCAGTCAGTTATCTGTCAGTTCTTTATCTATTGGTTTCCTTATTGGATAGAAATCTGTTCTTTTGAGCCTGTAATTTTTGTTCTAGTCTTGAACAATCTTTGTTCTAGTCAAGACTGACTACATAATTTGCAGGGCTAATACAGAATGAAAATGCAGGACCTCTTGTTTAAAAATTAATTAAGCATTTCAAGATGGTGACACCAAATCACGCTAAAGGAAGCATGGGGCCCTCTTATGTGTGGGGCACAGTGTGACTGCAAAGGTCACATGCCTACGAAGCCAGTCTGATTCTAATACCAGAACCATATGGTTTTTATTATTACGGATTTGAGGTATATTAAGTATTTAGCCTTTAGTCATCTTTTCAAAGTTGAGCTAGTTAATATTTGTGGACTGTTAATCATTCAAATTTCAGAAAATTCGTATCCAGAAACTTTCAGAAAATTCATATTCAGAAAATTTTTAGAAATTGCAGAAAATCTCAGAAAAAGTTTATTGAGTTCCTCAAATACTAGAATACTAGAATAATAGAATACTGATTGAAATCGCTTCAAATTTATTTATAGGTTATATGGGGGAAATTGACATCATTGTTGTATCAAGCTATCATTGGATGTCATGCAATTTACTAAAATCTTCTTTTGTGTCCTTATTTATAACTTTATATTTTTCCTTGATAATCTTAAGACAGATTACATAAACAATTCCTAGGTAGTGTAGAGTTGGCTATTTTCCTCAGTGTTTTATTTTCAATTTTATTTTCCAACTGACTGTTGCTGGTGTGGAAAAATGCTGTCGATTTTTGTAATTTGTTCTGGTATCTGGAGAATTTGCTGAACTTTCTTAATAGTTCTACCTTCTTATTTCTTTCTTTCTAATCTTTAGACCACTATTTTTTTTTTCCTTTTCTAGTTTTGGAATCAAAGTTATAGTCAAATTTACTGTAATTATAACTGTTTGCCAAGGGTCAGTGATTGTGGGGGGAAGGGGCTGCATACGTCTATAAAGCAGGAACAAGAGGGATGTGGTGATGGATGGTTATGGTCTTGATTGTGGTATGAGTTACACAAATCTACACATGTGCTAAAATGACACAGAGCTGTACACACACGTACCAATGTTAATTTCTGAGGCATAGGGAGGTCAAGTCACTCGCCCAGAGTCACACCATTGTTAAGTGATAGAACAAGTAAGAAAACCGAAGCACAGAGATGATAAGTAATATACACAGCAATACAAATCTACCTCTTTTTAATTGCTAGCAAGAATCAGAGCTGAGTATTCAAAGCAGCTAATAAGGATCAGAGCTATGTGTTCAAACCCATTTTAATCGGAACCCATAACTTCTTGCCCTCTAAGATATACAAAAAGACCCTGTTTTTGTTTGTCAGTTTGGTATGTCGGTTCTTATATATAGCTAAAGATAATGATCTTCCTAGAGTGAGTGGGGAGGAAACCCCAAATACAGCTGGGAAAATTATACAGCTCCTCTTGCCTTTCTGTCTCTGTCTTTACTAATAATTGGGTTCCCAAGGTGTAATGTAGAAATCAGGTTGAGGGAACTGCATGTTGCTTACTTACATGAGTGCTCTTTAAGAAAGTGATATGTTGGGCTTCCCTGGTGGCGCAGTGGTTGAGAGTCTGCCTGCCGATGCAGGGGACACAGGTTTGTGCCCCGATCCGGGAGGATTCCACATGCCGCGGAGCGGCTGGGCCCGTGAGCCATGGCCGCTGAGCCTGCGCGTCCGGAGCCTGTGCTCCGCAGCGGAAGAGGCCGCAGCAGTGAGAGGCCTGCGTACCGCAAAAAAAAAAAAAAAAGAAGAAAAGAAAAGAAAGTAGTATGTTATTTTGAAAACCTTCTGGCCATAATTGGGCAAATGGTCCTTGCTGAACTGCCCAGGGTAAACTGACTTTCACCATGAACCCTCTCCTCTTCTGGCAAGTTCTGCTGCTCTGGCCACTTGGGCTCATCCAGTGGGTGTCTGTTATCACTGGCCTCATTTTTATGCTTCCAAGTATTCCAGGTTATTGCTGTGATGAGCGAAACTTACTTTCCCCTTTTCCCTCCCGTGAATGTGACCCTCCTTGGCTCTGACCAAACCCAGAACCTTAGAGCTGGTATCCACAGTGACTTGTAGCCAGCGCTCAACTTTTAAGCTAAACTGCCTGAGTCACAAGATTGACCACATCCCTCCTCTCCTTACAACGCTTCCAAGGCACCATGAACAAAGTTAAAACGTAACTCTTAAGGGAGAGGTCATATTTACTGTATTAATAACTCGGATAAAGAATTGTATTCTGATCATATAAAAAACCCTTACAAATCAGTAATTTTTATTTTTTTCATTATTTTTTTGCATTTATATTGGAGTATGGTTGATTTACAAATCAGTAATTTGGGGGGACTTCTCTAGCGGTCCAGTGTTTAAGACTTGGCACTTTTACTGCTGTGGGCCCAGGTTCGATCTCTGGTCGGGAAACTAAGATCCCACAAGCTGTGCGGTGTGGCCAAAAGAAGAAAAACCCAAAACAAATACGAATCAGTAATTTTTAAAAAGTCAAAGAAACTGATTTAAAACCTGCTAAGGATATGAACAGGCAACTCTTGGAGAAGGAAATCCAAGTGACCAATAAATATAAGAAAGTTGTTCAGTCTCACCAAGAAACCACAATTAGACACCAAGTTTTTCTAGCCATCTGATTGGTAAAAATTTAGAAGGTTGATAAAATTGAATGTTGGTAAGAATATGAAGAAATAGTTCTCTCAATCCAGCCTCGTGGGAGCTAATCTCCTTCCTAATAGCAACTAAATTTTCTTTTAGAAAATTGTCACTTTCCAACTGCATAGAGTCTTGAAAAAATATCAAGGTGCTGTGTCCTCTCATTATGGAAGCTGATGGGAGCCCTGGAGGCCACTCCTGAGCTGCCCTCCTGTCCCTGTGACATGAGGTCCCAGGACTAGTGTGGAGTGAGTCAAGGCCTGAAGAGAAGCTTGGGCTTCATTCATCCACAGGTGGTTTCCTCAGAGGCTGTAGAACGTGCACCACTGTGGAGGCTGTTTGGACCTCACTGGTCCAGTGACCAGTTTCAAGCCTAGCAGGCCTTTCTCTCCCTTCTGTGAGCTGCCCATCGTCTGCCGATAAACTCCCCTTTTTGCTGAAGGTTGTCAGGGTTGTTGTCTGTGGTTTAACCGAAGGTTCCTTTCTAACCGTATCCCCAGTGGCCCAGCAATTCACCATCTCAGAATCTGCTCCAGGGAAACACATATGAGCAGAGAACTGCCAGATGCTTGTGGCATTAATGCTTGTAAAAGCAGAAAAATGGACACAAACTGTTAGGTTGAACCACATGAAAGATCCATTTTATGGGGCAAAAACAGTTTAATGTCAGTAGTTTCAAATCGTTCAGCAGGAAAAAGTTAAATGTTCATAGGCAACAACTAAAATGAGATAGATCTATATTTGCTGCTGTGGGAAATGCTCCAAGACACTGTAACATGGAAAAAAAAAAAAAGATTAAGAACAATAAATACATTTTTCAATTTTACAAAACAAAACAATATCTTTCTGGTAGATATAGATGAACAAAAACGCATGGAGAAAGTTCTAGAAGGATACACACCTATTGCTAAACAGCTGTTATCCAGAAAGGGGACTAAGAATTGAATGAGTGAACAAGAAAGACTTGAGCTTTGTATTGTTTCCATTCTTTTTGTTTGTTTGTTTGCGGTACGCAGGCCTCTCACTGTTGTGGCCTCTCCCTTTGTGGAGCACAGGCTCCGGACGCGCAGGCTCAGCGGCCATGGCTCACGGGCCCAGCCGCCCCACAGCATGTGGGATCTTCCCGGACCGGGGCACGAACCTGTGTCCCCTGCATCGGCAGGCGGACTCTCAACCACTGCGCCACCAGGGAAGCCCTGTTTCCATTCTTTTACAATGAGAATAGAATCACATATTTAACAAATATAGTGTATAAACAATAAAATATGAACAGAATTTTTAAATCAATATTTTCAAAAATTCTTCAAAGATACTCGTTCCATCCTCTAGAGTAGGAGTTGGCAAACTATGGCCCTGCTATTTTTGTAAGTAGTTTTATTGGAATACAGCCATCTCATTTGTTTACATATTGTCAGTGCTGCTTTACTAATACAGGCAAGGTTGAGTGGTTGCAACAGAGGCTGTAAGGCCCACAAAACTGAAAATATTTACTATCTGGTTCTTTAGAGGAAACCTTTGCAGATCTCTTATCTAGAGAGGGGATTTTCAATCCTGGGCAGACATGAGAATCACCTGGGGCAATTTTTAAAAAACACTAAAGCCCAGGCTCCACCCTCACAAAGAATGACTTAATTGGTCAGGGGTGAGGCCTGGGCATTAATTGTTTTTGAAATGTTCCCAGGAGAGGCTATGTGCCGCTAGCCTTGACTGCTGCGCTCTTTCAGATTAATTCCAGACTCCAAACTCGGTTTAAAAGGCCTTTCGTGACCAGACCTGCCTGTAGTTTCATCGTCCCACACCCACGCCCATTTCCTCTGCTCCATTATACAGAACGCACCAGGCCCGCACTTGTCTGTCTTTCTGCCTGGAATGTCCCTCCTTCCTGTCTGCCTGGCAAATGCTGAATCATCCTTTGAGTCTGGGCTGAAAGATGGTCTGCCCAGGAAGCAGCCCAGACTCCAGCTTAGTGTATCAGACTAGAAGGCCTGTAGCTGTTGGCCTGTCTCCCCGTGAGGGAGGGGCTGTGTCTTCATCAGTGGATATTTCAGAGCAGGAGGTCAATAAACATTTGCTGAGTTAACTGAATTAAATTTTGAAAAAACTAAGTGCAAATGCCCCAAATCCAGCTCCACAAATGTATTGTAAGGTCCTCTGTGTGTCAGAAACAAAACTGGATGTATTTATTATAAATAGACTGCATGATTTCCAAATTCCCTTCTCCATCACTGAGTATTCCAAACTTGATAGCCTAAAGTTTAAGGATCTGGAACTATAAGAGCCTTTCTTGACCCTTGGATAAATCCCTGAAGGACAAATGTAGAGAGACACCTAATTCTTCACTTGAGAAGATTAAACGCTCGTTCTCTTTCCAATTGGTGTTTTGCTTTGTAAATGGATTGGATTTAGGGTTTTCTACCTGAGGTTATTCTGTATGCTGTGCAGATTTTCAGTTGCATTTGCTTCCTTTCTGGTTATGAAATCGAATGCACAGGTTGTTCTTTTCCTGCCTTATCCTTAATTAGCTTCTGTCAAGAACCTGAGATGCCAGGCCATGGGCACTGTCCAAATCTAAATACATTGTGATTGTCACGGGAGGGAAGGATAGAATAAGCTGATGATTAAGCCCACCTGTTACTTCAAATTGCATGGCAGTTGTTCCAAGTTTTCATTTCCAAAAGATTAAAAACAATTTGTTTCAATTCTGCCGAGCTAATTAGCAGACACATTTTCTTTCTTGGCAACGATAGGCGGATATTAAAATGCAGAATTGATTAATTTCTGGGTTTAAATGAACGAAAGAGAGGCCTTGGTCAATGGTCTTAAATTTTAAAATACGGATGTACTTACATCAGGAAGGTGAAGGCACCAGAAGCTTCTAGAATGCTGAGCCACAAACAAATCCTGTAAGCAGTGATCATCTTCAACATTGACAGCAAATATTTATTAAGCACCTACCAGATGGCTGTGTTACACGGCAGATTTTTTAAAACTAGAATTGAACAGTCCTTGCCCTGCGTTGGATACACATTAAATGCTAAGCATCAGTTGTCAGTGGTCTCCTTGTGGATAAAAGATCGGAATGTGCTGTCAATTTGATATCCAGGTTCCTGAAGCAGGCTCTTCACAAACACCTCTTGGCAGTCCCCCTTGCATCTGACCAACTATTAATCTTGGACTTCAAGAACGAGAATAGTATGTGTATTAGTTTCCTGTGACTGCTATTACAAATTACCACAAACTTGGTGGCACAGAAATTTACTCTCTCACAGTTTTGGAGGCCAGAAGTCCAAAATCAGTAGCACTGAGTCAAAATCAAGGTGTGTCACTGAGTCAAAATCAAGGTGTGAGCAGGGCTGTGCTCCCTCTGGAGGCTTCAGGGGAAAGTCCGTCCTTTGCCTCTTCCAGCTTCTGGTGGCTGCCTGCATCCCTTGGCTTGTGGCCGCATCACTCCGATCTCTGCCTCTGTGGTCACGTCACCTTCTCCTCTGTATGTCAAATCTCCCTCCACCTCTGCCTCCATCTTCTAAGGATACATGTGATTGCATTTAGGGCCCATCTGGGTAAGCCAGGATAAACTCCTCATCTCAAAATCTTTAACTTAAACATATCTGCATAGCTCTTGCTTCCATATAAGGTAATATTCACAGGTCCCAGGGATTAGAATGAGATATCTTTGGGGATCCATGTTTCAGCCTACCACAACATGGATATTTGAAATCCAGCTAACCCAGAAATTTCAATGAAGCCCCTTGTGTCACCCTTTCTCTATTCTGAGATTTTCTTGGTTTCAGCATCTTTTCTTCCCCTAGCTCCAGCACCCGTGGAGAGGCTGGGCTTGAGTAAAATGCCCTCTAGACTGGCAGCCAGATGGGAAAAGAGGCGACATTCTGAGAACGCAACTCATGTAGATGGTCAGTCCTCCACTGATGACCACAGAACAAAGGCAGGGCTGGGGCCAGTGATTGGCTCGCCCAGTGAGTGCCATCTATGGATTACCTCCTATGCCAGGAGTGTAACCACAGGCCTTGGCTTCCAGGGGAGAGGATGAGACACACAGATAGGTGACATGAAATAATCACCTCAAGAGATAAACGATGAGACCAAGGGAGTAAGTGATCAGAGTAGGAAGTTCGGCAACCCAGCCGTCAGGGTGGGCTGAGGCATGAGGACCAGGGAGAAGGGACTTGAAGGGTTAAGGAAGTTTCATAGCAAAAGTAGCTGCTTGGGGAAGATTTCAAGACTGTGAGGAGATTAGAGAAAACAGGAAATGAAAAACCCTGCAGGCTGCTTGGGAACCAGAAGCCTCCCTCCACCCGCCTCCTTCCCAGGAACAAAGTACAGGAAAATGCAGACATCACGTGAAAACATCAGGCCCTCGATATGCTAAGCAAAGTTTTAATTCCATATAAATAGATGCCCTCTGAAAGGCCTCTACTGCAGACAGTGCTACAAATGGGTATGCTTGGACTTGATGAAATGACCATGGGTGGGCCTGGTACATCGCAAGGAAAATGAATTCCAGGATCTACCTGAGACTGCTTGTTTTGCTTTTTTATTTTTGTCTCAGATAATAAACACATGCTTTTTTCTTCCGGATGGTGGTTTTGAGAGGCCACAGCTCCCTGCATTTGTTTCCTAGGGCTGTCTTAACAAATTTCCACCAACTGGGTGGCTTGAAACAACAGAAATTTTTTGTCCCACAGTTCTGGAGACTAGAAGTCTGAAATCAAGGGGTCAGCGGGGTTGGTTCCTTCTGGAGGAGAGTCTGCCCACTCCTCTCTCTGCGCTCCTGGTGGTCGCGGGCAGTCCTTGGCGTTCCTTGGCTTCTAGACACATCACTTCAATCTCTGCCTCAGTCATTACGCATCAATTCTCCCTGTGTGTCTCTGTGTCTGCGTGTGTAGTTCCCTCATAAGGACACCAGTCACTGGGTTAGGACTCTTCCAAATCCAGCATGACCTCATCTTAACTTGATTACATCTAGAAAGAGCCTATTTCCAAATAGGATCACAAATCCATGGTACCAGGGGCTCGGGATTCAACATATCTTTTTGGAGGACACAGTTCAACCCGCAACGCTCTCAGAGTGGGGATTCTAATCCAAGCCAAGGATGCTACTAACTAGCTTGTGAGGTGCGGTTGGGGAAGCTACGAGCCTAGACAGAAGCAGCAGCCATGTGCTTGGGGAAGGTGTGACAAGTTCATGGAGAGACAGGATGCCAGGAGGGCGGAAATTGGAGAACACAGTAGGCCATGGAAAGACCTGAAGAAATAACTGATCGGATGCCTGATGGGACCAAAGACACACAACATGGCTTCAGAGCCCCCTTTCAATAGTTTTTCTATTGTGTGGTCTGGTCATCTGCTTTTTAAATTATATACATTTATACCAACTGCCAACATAGAAGGGCATACACCCTTCTTAGTTTCCAGGTGCTCTTCCTCCAGAGAAAAGATGGAACCAGACAAGATATTCAGACAAGAGACGTGAAATCATTATCCTAGAACACATATGATAAAGCCAAAGGCAGTCAGTTCCCAGATTAGAATAACTGAAAAGGATATATGGATATATAGATATACTCCTGCCTCCACATATATTTAATAAGGATCACATATTTACTAAATAAATTCACCATTTTATACTGGAGTCCAATATTAAAAACAAAGCAAGGAAAACAAGTAGATGTTGGAAGTGGAGAACCAAAAGTGGAGATAGAACAAAAGGGTAGGAAAAACTGTAAGAAATGGGGTCACCGGGATGTGTGGCCACACTAGTCAAAGTGAGCTTCCTGCAAGTCTATGGGTTTCCTGTGGCTGCTGTAAAAAAAGGTAACTTTGATTGTTGTAACTCTGTGGCTTAAAACAACATATGTTATTTATCGTATAGTTCTCGAGGTTAGAAATCCACAGTGGGCTTTTACAGGGTGCATGGGCTGATCTGATACACCCACCTCCCCACATCCCGATATTCATATGTTGAAGCCCTAACCCCCAGTACCTCAGAATGTGACTACATTTGGAGATAGGGCCTTTAAAAGGAGGTGATTAGGTTAATATTTATTTATTTATTTGTTTATTTATTTTGGCTGCACCGGGTCTTAGTTGCAGCACGCAGGATCTTTTTAGTTGTGACATGCAGTCTTCTTAGTTGTGGCATGTGGACTCCTTAGTTGTGGCATGTGGACTCTTAGCTGCGGCATGCATGTGGGATCGAGTTCCCCAACCAGGGATCGAACCCAGGCCCCCTGCATTGGGAGCTTGGAGTCTTACCCACTGGACCACCAGGGAAGTCCCGAAAAGGGGTTTTTAGGTTAAAATGAGGCTGTTAGAGTGGGCCCTGATCCAGTCTGACTGGTGTCTGTATAAAAGGATATTTGGACACACAGAGAGACACCAGGGAGAAGGTGGTCATTGGCCATCTGCAAGCCAAGGAGAGAGGTCACAGAGGAAACCAACCCTACCAGCATCCTGATCTTGAACTTCCAGCCTCCAGAGCTGTGAGAAAATAAATTTCCCTTGTTTAAGCCCCTCAGTCTGTGGTACTTTGTTACAGCAGCCCTAGCAAATTAATACAGGGGGTTGGGTTTTTTGTCTACTTTTGGAATCTTGTCTGACGTATGTTTTCACCAGTAATTACCAGTAAAACTGACATCCCTATTTTCAGCTAACCATCACAATGATCAGAATCAGGTAAGAAGCTTCCTTAAAATTCAGATTCTTAAGTCCAGCTCCTAGGGACTTCCCTGGTGGCGCAGTGCTTAAGAATCCGCCTGCCAATGCAGGGGACATGGGTTCGAGCCCTGGTCGGGGAAGATCCCACATGCCACGGAGCAACTAAGCCCGTGTGCCACAACTACTGAGCCCGTGCACCACAACTACTGAAGCCCATGTGCCCTAGAGCCCTCGCAATGCAACTACTGAGCCCACATGCTGCAACTACTGAGCCCACATGCCACAACTACTGAGCCCACATGCCACAACTACTGAAGCCCACATGCCTAGAGCCTGTGCTCTGCAACAAGAGAAGCCACCACAATGAGAAGCCCGTGCATCACAATGAAGAGTAGCCCCCATTCGCTGCAACTAGAGAAAGCCCGTGCACAGCAACGAAGACCCAATGCAGCCAAAAAAAAAAAGTCCAGCTCCTATAGGTTTTGCTAGCAGTGGGGTGGAGCCGGGCAGTGAAGATAAATGTTTAATAATCTGCTTTCTCCCCAAATTGAGGGAAAAAAAAATATATACATATATACACACACACATACACCATAAATTATACTGATATAAAGAATGTATAGGATAGTGTATTACTTTGCTCAGGCTACCATTACAAAATACCACAGACTGGGTGGCTTAAACAACAGAAATATATTTCCTCACAGTCATGGAGGCTAAAAGTTCAAGATCAAGGTGTTGGCAGGGTTGGTTTCTGCTGAGGCCTCTCTCCTTGGCTTATAGATGGACACCTTCTCTGCACCTTCACTTGGCCTTCCCTCTGAGTGTGTCTGTGTCCTAATCTCTTCTTATAAAAGCACCTGTCATATTAGATTAGGGCCCATCCCAACGACCTCATTTCACATTAATTATCTCCTTAACGACCCTGTCTCCAAGTACAGTCACATTCTGAAGTACTGGGATTAAGTCCTCAACATATGAATTTGGGAGGAATGCAATTCAGCCCATAACACGCACAGATTACAAATAATAATTAAATCAACAATATTCCTTGTTATAAATTCCATATATAGCCAACTGATTCTCACAGAATGCGTTCACTAATTTTTGCCAAACTCTCATATCTGTAGCCAACCTATGATTTTACCTATGACATCAGTGAGTGTCATCCCCACATAAATGTTGGGTGATATTCTTTGTCCACCTTAATGAGTAATATGGATGTGAAGCCAGAAAGATATATGTCAGAACTTCACTCGTGTCCATGATGTGAGCAATGTTTTTGCTGAATAACAGTTTTTGGGTGCTATTTATAATGCAAAGGCTGTAGACATAACACGTTTAAGTTTTATTTTAATTTGCAACATTTTCTCCATCAACTTCTGAAGCCTAGACAGTCAACAAAACATCAAGCCCTGACCTACAGTGACTGCTGACTTGTGTGGTGAATACACTTCTACCACAGCAGACTTCAAGCTCCCAGCCTGATCCCTGAACTTGAGCTTAAAGGATGATGTGCGGTAGCACAGCAATACATTTCCACCACACAGACCCAGTTCAAGAGTACAGATGATGGTCAAGTGCATACAACCGTTAGGAAGTGGTGAATTTGGGGTATTCATTCCTTTTGCTCTTAACATAATTTACTCAATTGTTTACTCAATTTACTCAATTGTTAACCCTTAAAAGTCACTGTGTTGGACAACCAGATTGAACATTTAACCCCGGCTGGAGCAGATTGGTGGGTGCAGGAATTAGAACATGTTTTAAGCTGCTGTAGATTTTCAGACTTTGGGAAACACAGCCTCTCCACTTCATAGGTGAGGAAACTTGTTCAGCAAAGTGACATGGCTTGGGTAGAGCCAACCGCACAGCTGACTATCGGCCTCAACAGGATGAGAGCCCAGGCATCAGGACTGCCAGCCCAACACGACGTCTGTGGGCAACACCTTGTCTCTAAAATGTGATTCGTTTACAAGAAATGTACAATGAGGAAAGGAACAGGTGGGAAGGTACAGGCGATCGGGTAGAGAGAGAAAGGGCAGGAGAGAGAAGGATTCCCATCAGGAAGGACCATCCCTGAACCAGAAACAGATGAGTTTTAAGAAGGAAGTGAATACCACAGTGGTCAAGGAGAAAGAAAATTGAGAGAAAAAAATGATTAATCAGGAGGGAGGATGCCAGAGATTTTTTTTGAATGTTTTCATAGTCTTTTATTAATCATTCATTTATATATATGTGATTGATGTGGTATACACCTAATACACACTCTGAGTTCCAGGCACCGTGCTAGGTTTTGAGTTTGCAAAGGAAAACAAGATAGACAATCTCTCTCTACAAAAGAGACATAGCACCTCTCTCTCTCTCTGTCTCTATAAATATATGTTTATGTATAAATATATATATGTATTACATATATACACACAGTTATCTCTATATGTTTTCCAAAAAAGTTATTATATTATACATATTGTTTTGTATCCTGATTGTTTTCCTTAATAATATACTAAGATTATCTTCCATACCATTAAATATTTTTCAAAGGCATTATTTTTAGTTCATAATATTTTATTTTCTAGATGCTCAATAGTTTTCAATCTAATTTTTCTCTTCTTGATAATGTAAGTTGTATCTACTTGGTTACAGAGATCTTTTAGGCTGCAATTTTTATATGTAATAAGGGATTCAGTGTAGATTTCTGTGGATTATGGAGTGTAAAAACAAAACAAAAACAAAATCAGAAGCAGAGGCGCCAGGGCTTCCCTGGTGGCACAGTGGTTGACAGTCGGCCTGCCGATGCAGGGGACACGAGTTCGTGCCCTAGTCCGGGAGGATCCCACATGCCGCGGAGCGGCTGGGCCCGTGAGCCATGGCTGCTGAGCCTGCGCGTCCGGAGCCTGTGCTCCGCAACGGGAGAGGCCACAACAGTGAGAGGCCCACGTACCGCAAAAAAATAAAATAAAGAGAAGCAGAGGGGCCAGAACAATGGCCTGAGGACTTCAGCAATGAAAGAAGGGATAAAATCAGACAGGGACCCAAGAGCGTGGCAAGATTAAAGCACACAAATACTGTTTGATGGATTCTGTTCCCGTTAAGATGGTGGGCGTGACAGTGAATGCAGAAGGATGGTGGGAAGGACGCACAGAAACTTCACTTTGGAGGTGTATTACTATACTCTTCCTTCTCATAAGCTCTATGCTGCTTAATCCGTCCTCCCACTGCCAGACTGAGTGTCTATCTCAGGCTCTAATATCAGGCTCTCTCCCTGCTCCTGAGCTGCAACGACGCCAATTCCCTTGTGTAAAAACGTGTCAGCCTGAATTTCAAGAACACTTTCTCTCCACTTTATTCCTCAGACCCCACCCATATTCAGAGGTTTTCCTATTGTCATCTCTGTGTTTTGGATTGGGGATGGAGTTTTGAAACATTATTATGCAACATTTCATATCTTAAAAAGGCATAAAGAGAAACAGTAAGAAACACCTCTGTTTCAATCACCCAGTTTAAAAAAAACACAACTTGACCCATCGTTTGAGATCTGGTGGGTCCCCAATTACATCTGCACCCTCACCATGCCCACTGCAAGGCAACCTCTAACTGAATTTGGAGGTTATCATTCTCATGAATTTCTTTCCATTTGTACTACATACATACATCTCCCAAAGAAGTAGAGCACCTTAATTTGCATCTTTTAAACTTTACATACTATATATATTCTTCTACAACTTTTTTTTCTTGATGTTACTTAGGTATATTCCCTCCATATTGATACATGTATCTCTGCTTCGTTCCTTTTTTTGCTGCTGACTATTTTTTTGGTCTTGTTTCTCTGGTGGCTGCTTCTTTAGACAGTGATTGAAAATGCAGCCTCGGAAATCAGATGATCTGGGTTGAAATCCTATCTGCACCACTTATTTCGGCAAGATACTTTACAACTTCGTGGTTCATTTATAAAATAGAGGTGATAATAACACCCTCCCCATGGTGGTGGGGTGCATTACGCCTAAGGGAGACAACTCTTGCATAGGGCTGGGGACAGTACCTGCCATGTAAAAGTACTCTCTAAATATCGACTCATAGTTTTGCATCCACATGACTGCCAGGAAAACCATGCTGAGAGCAAAGGTCAGAACTACGTTCTGCGCTCAAAAGTCTCAGGCAAGGGCTTCCCTGGTGGCGCAGTGGTTGAGAGTCCGCCTGCCGATGCAGGGGACATGGGTTCGTGCCCCGGTCCGGGAAGATCCCACATGCCGTGGAGCAGCTGGGCCCGTGAGCCATGGCCGCTGAGCCTGTGCGTCCGGAGCCTGTGCTCCGCAATGGGAGAGGCCACAACAGTGAGACGCCCGCGTACCGAAAAAAAAAAAAAAGTCTCAGGCAAAATGTCAAAGCAACGATGTCAAGTGTTTTTGGGGTGCGTTAGAAAGAAAATCAGTTAAAACACTAGATAGTAGTATTCATCTGTTAAATTAAGTTATTGTCATCTATCCACTTATGTACATCATTCAATTCTTTCTTGGACCATTCAACACAGGGAAATATTTTTAACTAAAAAAAAAAAAGAATTTCAACTTTCAGATGCCTACAGATGAAACATCGTTGGTACATGACTAGAGTAACTTATAAGACAAATAAAGCATCAACAAGGCTGTGACTAATGATGACGGTAGGTACCACCACCGCATCACCAGAAATCATTGCACCCTTCTGGATTTTCTTGGCCAGCTTATTTGGCCTGGGTTTGTCAGAATGTTCCCTGTCAAACAACACCAAATGTTGTAGCAAAACGTAATCAATTCCAAAATACAACTTGAAGGTGGTTATTGAATCCACTGGATTCATATCTCCCACCTTTTCATTAACTATCAGGACATATAATTCAGTGTAGAACGGCACTCGCTTCAAACCACGTGCCATTTTGAATGACTCAATATTAGATCAAAACTTTTGTTTTCTCTTTATAATGTATATTATGCTACTAAAGGTTTTCCAATACAAAATAAACTAGTCGTGCGTACAAAACAGAAATGGAAATTGCTATGATAGTGTTTCTGGCTTTGGAAAGAGCGAGTTTTTACATTTTTCCTTGTTAGTGGTTTACATCAGCATCAACAGTGAATCATTCTCCTAGAGAGGTTATCCCACTGAAAATGAATCTGATTGCCTGCCCCTTTCCTTCAGGAAGATACCAATATATGTCCCTTTATTTGTGAAAATAATTTTGGGAAACTAACAAAAATAATTACAGCCGCCTGAGGTCCACCCATACCACGCGCAAAGAGGCCTGGCTACCATTGAACTTCTTCCAGCTTGAGCCAATGCCGTCACCAGAACACTCCTCAGAATCTACTATCCAACATATAATGGGCAAGACCTGTTTCCTGAATAATGAAGCAATTCTTTACCAAAAGCAGACTAAATGTCTAGAAAAAGAAATAAACCAAGCCATCCCCTATGACAGCGAAATGTTATCAACTTCAGAATAGTGAACATAGTAAATCATACAGTTTACAAGTAATCCTCGTCATATTAAGAGATGGGTCCTCACGAGATTCCTTCTGGCTAGAATACCACCCCCGCTATTGCCTTCTGCAATAAAAATGCCTCCTCCCTCCTTGATTCCTGGAGCAATTTATAAATTGAGGATCATCTTCTCTTTCCTATTTGGTTCTGGGTTTTTTAACTCTCAGGAGTTTTTCTAGCCCCCAGCCCAAACCTGTCTGCCCTGTGTCCACCTACCCAACGGGTTAGGGAAAACCTACTTACTTCTTTGAGCATAGTCTTTGGGTTCCACTGAATTCAGATCAGAAAGGAATTCATCAGTGTCCTGCAGGCACTTGAGAGAAATGTTTCCTGCGGGAAAAACAAAAGGCAGCTGAAACTGAAAAGAGAGAAGACAAAATAGTAAGGTCAGGACCATCTTTGGTCAGGATCTTAACCTGTCAGGATAAAACTCCCCTCTTAGACAAAGAGCCTCAAATGTATGAAACACTAGTCTATAATGTGTGGTGGGGAAATGTGACATTCTCACCCCTTAACATGCAGAGACAGGCTGCGACTCCTGCGCCACCTGCAAAGCGGCTGCAATGAACAAGCCATGGAAACGGATTCGTATACAACTTGTTATTGTTGAGCAAAATCGTGCTGTGGATGTGAGGGCCGCTGACCACCTGGCTTCCTTTAGTTATGCAGATTAACATTTCCAGCTAACATGGATAAAACTAGATTTTCTCTAGTTAGATGTCTTGTATATACCTCTGGGTTTAAAAAATAAATATACCGAGGATGTTAAGTGGCAATATTTGGTTTTTATCTGAGAATGAGTGTGAATCCAACCTATATAACATTCAGATAAATGATAAGCAAAGAAGGACTTCTACGTCATCATCTGTTAATGTGTTTGCCGGCCTTGGAAGCCACACGTGGGAGTGATGAAGTCCCCCATGGAAAGAGACGGCATTGCGGTAGGACAAATAAACACACCCGTCCTCTTGTGGGAGCTTAGGACACATGTCCTGGGAAGCAAATGGTGCTGACAAAAGACGGTGGCAACTGCGTTCATCTACTTTAAAAAAACATAAAATGTGTGGATCTGGATTTCTCATGGTGTAAATATTTTCTTTCCAGAAAGCCTGTCCTTAAATAATAACCTCGCTAATTACATTTAAAATGTGATGCAAATTTTGTTTACACTGATGGAAAACATCCACTGTGACTCAGTTGTACTTCCTGGCTTCACAGCAGCCTCTAGCCTCCCAGACCCCTACCCTTTGTCTGAGTCCATTGGGGCTGCTATCACAAAATACCACAGACTGGGTGTCTTATAAACAACAGAAACTTCGGGCTCACAGTTCTGGAGACTGGGAAGTCAAGATGAAGTTGCTGTTCTGGTAAAGTTCCTCCTGCTGTCTTAGCCAGCACCTTCTGTGTCCTCATGCGACAGCAGGGAAGGGGGCAGGGCACAACCTTCAGCCGTGGAGTACAGGACATGAACTGGTTAGCACCAATTAGGCCCAAGAAGGTGGAAGATTCGACTTCCAGAAGACCTTGAGCCTCATTATACGCTCATTGTAATATATTTGCATATGCTAAGTGACACACTCACAGTCGCCATGACAGTTCCGAGGCTGACCATAAAAGGTCAAAATGTGGGTGGTGGCCCAGTTCCTGGAAATCCCTACCCCTTCTCTGGAATAGTTGGAATAATCCTCCCACTTAGCCTGTGAAATTACCCAGCCCATAAACACTAACCACCCCACTTTTCCAGATGACCCGACACCCTGGGACCACTCTCGCCTCCTGAGACAGACCACTTCTGCCTATGGAATGTGTATCTCTGTCAGTAAACCTGCTTTCACTTTACTATGGTTCACTCTCTTGGATTCTTTTCAAGGACTCTCACTTGGCGGCCCGTCCCAGGGACTCACCCAAGACCTGGGACGTGACCATCCCCTCGCGTCCAGTTTTCCTGGAACACTCACAGGATGGAAGTGGCGAGGGAGCTCTGTGGGATCTCTTTTAAAAGAGCACCATCCCATTCATGAGGGGTCCACCCTTAAGACCTAATCACTTCCCCAAGGCCCCACCTCCTATTATCATCTTTAGGGGTTAGGATTTCAACATCTGGATTTTAGGGGGACACAAATATTCAGACCAGAGCACACTTCCTTGTACACACTCCACTGTCTCTCATCTCTGTTCTTTTGTTCCTGCTGTGCCCTCTGTCCCAGTGCTCTTCACCCAGCTCACCTCCTCCTGAGAATTACTAGCCTACTTATTCTTCTAAGCCCTCTCGTCCAGGAAGCCCTCCTGGACTTCCCCTTGGGTCAGAATAGGTGTCTGTTCTCTGTACTCCCCACTCGCCTGGCATATTCTCTTTATCTCCTCACACTGAAGGCATCTGTTTTCTGTTTCCCTCTCTCCTACAGCCTAGATGCTCCATCTGGGCAGGCAGTGTGCCCTTTTTAACCTTTTGTGCTCTTCTGAGAGGCAGTTCATATAATAGCTAAGACCCAAAGCTGACACTTCCTGTGTGACCCAGGGAAATCTCACTGCCTCAGTTACTGCATCTGGAAAATTAGGAAAACAAGTAGCCTCTACCTCTTGGAATTGCTGTGTGATTTAATTAACATATTTAAAGTACTGCCAGTATCTGGCTCACCATGAATACTCAAAACAATTAGCTGTTATTCTCCTTATATTCAAAATGCCTACTACACACATGGCAGATGATAATATATACACCAGACACCCAGATAGTGTATACACAAGGGGGCCTTGCAGGGTCTGACCTATAGCAGACCCGTAACAAACATTGGCGATTTATTATTACCCTTTGTTATTGCTATTGACCTAAAGAAAAAGATTCAGGCATACAAGCTGAAACAGTTACAATGCTACTGGTGAATAGCTCCTTGAAAAAAACAGATCATTAGATCCACGTTACAAAGGGACAGTTTTGAAACAATAAAGAGCTTTCTCTTCAAAACTACCCAAAGATGAACTGGGCTCTTTCCAGGGGTATAGAGGTCTCCAACCTTGGAGGTATCCAAATAGTGGCTGAGCACTGGATGAGAGTGTTAGAGACAAGATTCAGCATCAAATGGTCTTTATAAAAATTACCTTTAAGTTCTTCTCTGACCTTGAAACCCTCTGAGTCCACCTTCAAAATTATTTTCTGCCATGAATACATTGGTTGTTACTGTGCACCAGGGAGACTGTTCTTAAATTGAAGTAGAAGCTGAAATTTCAGTGCAAAAAATGAAGCGTAACATCCAATCTGGAACTACACAGAGAAAGCAACAACTTGGATTAAAAAAGGGACCGAATTTGGCCCCAGAAACCAGGGTTTAAGCTCTTCACTTTCCCCATTTGTAAATTCATAAAAACACATAATCAGCCTACCTCAGTTGTTTCCTAGTATTACGTTAGAGTGATAGACAAACAGTCAGTGTTTAAGGTCTCCATTCCGTATGTATCTCCTGTGCTTACCTCTCTTTCAAAGTTAAAAAAAGGTGAAGAAGGGGGAGGGGTGAAAGTACTGGAGGTTTAGGTACTTTGAATATTCAAGAATGCTTAAACAGAAAAATCCCTGAAACCTAGATTGATTTCCAAGTCAGTTGTTGATATTGTGTAGTTACTGAAAATATGAAATTGCTGTTAGAATTCAGTATGAAGTACTCCACCTTTTGTCAACTGGGGGCAAAATATAATGAGCGGAACACATATCCACATTTTAATCATTAGTAATAAAAACCACCTAAATGATTTTTTAAATTCCACCTAAATAAAAAGGAAAAAGAGAATCTTACATTTCAAGATCCTTGTAATGTTTGTCCCAACCCTTAAGGAATAAAATTATGACTAATCAAGTTTCAAAGAGATTCAGCTGTTTTATGAAGACATTTTAAGCACCTGTTTTCCACAAGGCAATGAGCTGGGCATAAAAATAGGACCTGAAAATAAGTAACGCCTTCCTTTCCTGAAAGCAAGCCTCTATCATTTCCTGAGGCAGTGGCAATCACTGGCTGATACTGTTATTAATGCCACAGTCATTTTATTCAAGTAACTAGCTCCACAGAAAAGGAAGGAGCATTTGGCCTCTCATCATCTGGCAATGGACTTGAGAAAACAAGGATTTGTCTTTGCTGACAAGAGTAAGGGTCAACCTGATGGGAAAACTAATATCTGCTGCTCCCAGGTTGTAAAATTTTCAAAAAACGCCTCTTGCAATGAGAGGAGATGGTGAACGCGGATGAGAAAGCAGGCAAGAGTTCACGGAGCAGCTTGGAATGTTTCATCCAGAGGATGGCACAGGGTTAACAAATCAGCACACAGTGGCAGGAGGGATTAGCGCTGGGAAGAAAAATAAAACGCGGGTAAAGAAACGGAGAGTGTCGAAGCGGGTGTGTGCTGTTGGTGGGCGTGGGCACTTTGAGGGAGGTGACCCGGAGATCCCTCTGAGCAGGTGACTTCAGAGCCAAGCTGAAAGAAGGGGAAAGGCCCCCGTGGGAATAACCACAGGGGCAGGCAGTCCAGGCAGAGGGATCAGCAAGTACCATGTCCTGTGATGGGAGGAGGAGGGGTGCGGGAGGGAAGGATTGGGAGTTTGGGATTAGCAGATGCAAACTAGTAGACATAGGATGCATAAACAGCAAGGTGCTACTTGTCCCTATAGCACAGGGAACTATACTCAATATCAATATCCTGTGCTAAACCATGAAGGAAAATAATATGAAAAGAAGGTATATATGTATAACTGAATCACTTTGCTCTACAGCAGAAATTGACACAACACTGTAAATCAACTATACTTCAATAAAATATTAAAATAATTGATATCGTCATGTTGCTTGGATGGTGTCTTATTAAGAGGGAAGGAAAGGATTAAGCTTCTAAATGGCCCACCACAATGGCACCCCTGGGTCCAAGATGGTCAGTGGTTCCCGGAAGGCAGACTGGTTCCCAACTGGCAGAGATTCCAAGGAATGTCTACATTCTTTTCTTCCAGATCTTGGTTCTTCCTTTGCCCTGACCAACAAAAGCAATGCTCTGTGTAATTCTCCATCTGCAATCACCATGACCATCGCCCCCGTGCCACCAGAATGAGTACATTTAAACTGTCCCTACTTTGTTGTATCACCCGCTCGAGAGTCAAAGCAGGAGCAGCATTTGGACCAAGTATTGGTCGTCCCATGCCTAAGGTTAGGCTGCTGGGGGTCAGGGAAGTGACCTTCTGGTTTCGGGAGTAGGAGGCAAGATACGTCCCTCAGAGATTCATACAATGGTAGATTCCCAACCCCAGAAAGGGATCAGATACTGAACTGACAAAGCCAAGATAAATGTCCATCACCCCTACTTAGAGATGTGCCTTCTACCCTTTCGAAGACAGGGCCATTCCCTTTGACACATACAACTCTGCTTTTTTCTGACTCACGTCAACCTCACACCATTCTCTCCAGTCAGTGGATCTCTGCCTTCCTTGTTTTTTTCAAAAAATAGATGATGTTTCTTCTCCAGAAATAACCGATCCAATTAAACTTGACTCGACCTGAAGGTCAGGCAATTACTCTTAGGCTAAACCCACACCTTCTGGAACTGAGTTGGAGGTGTGATAGGGTGAACTCTAATTATAGACTGCCTCTAGATAAAAATATCATCTTGCAAAGGAGTGCGCTTAGAAACAGACTTGCCGTGGTAGTGTAATTTACACTTATAACTATAAGAAAAGCTCAAGGATAGCAGCTTATGATAAAAAGCAAAGCAAATTAAATAATCAGTTCCTTTAAATACTGTGAAACAGTATAAATAGTGTTGCTTTCTGAGTCAAAACTAACCTCATAAATTTAATTTGGAAACTAGCTAGGGAAGACTGACAGTAGCCAAGTCTCAAATTCGGCCTTACACCCAAAACATGTGGACCGAGACTGGGCTGTTCAGAATCAGTGCTTTGGGAGTAATGGTGACTACAAAATTACAACTGGCTAGTCCAGAGACTTCTAGCAGCAGAAGAGGCTCTTTGCAGAGAAATAAGTTCACATTGTCATATCCCAAAGGTTTATGATTTAACTCTAGGGATGTGAGGTTCCTCACTGCAAAAAGAAAGTCAAACAAGAAGGTTCAAGGATCCATTTAAGCAAAGACTGCATTGTGCCAAAGCAGAAGCCAAGTTTTTAAGGAAACTAACTCCAGGTTCTTTATTTAAAAGATGTATGCTTAAAAGTAAGAGCTACAATCTGGGATCCTTACAGCATCTGATTTGCAGAGAGAGAGAGAGAGAGGGAGGGAGGGAGGGAGGGAGGGAGGGAGAGAGAGAAACTAAATGGCATAAATATCCTGCACTTGGCACTCCCCTCTTTATTTTCAGACAATTCTCTGGGACAGATGAATGGTTCCTTTAAGTCATATTTTATTTATGAAGTTCTTTAAACACATTTCTTTTTTCCCCTTCCAAGTAGGCATCAAAAAAAAAAAAAAAAAGAATAACAGTGCTCACGGCATGATGAATATATTATGAAATAATATATTAATCTCGGCCAAAGTTTTCAACAGGAAATTTCCGTTGGTCAAAGATCCTGGGACGGAACTCACTAGCCCACCGACCGTGAAGAGAGGCACCCATCAGAGCTTTGGGGTGGAACAGTTGTTCTTTGGAATACTTACTGGAGTAGGAGTCAGGAATTTGCAGAAAATGTGTTTGGGAGGAAGCAGTTGTCTATGCCAGGGATGCTAAGCCTGCACTGTCCTTGTCTTCGTTTCATGTTTTACCACCTTGATGGTATTCTTCTTTATGCATTACTGTTACTCAATTATTGCTAATAAAATCACCCAACCACACACATTCAAACAAAAACTAACCTTGAATGAATATCTAAAGTTCATCTGCCCCATGAACAGCTCTTAATTTTGACTTCCATATTTCTATTTAAGTAATCTAAACGTTGAAAAAAAATCCGTTCACGAAATCACCTAGGTCTGAACTTTCAGGCTTCTCTTCTTTCTCTGTATCCCACAGCATGAAATTTTCCTTGATACTCCTGAAATGCTACCTACAACTGCAGCCTCTTTCCAAGAGTACTTCCCCCACCCTGAGCCGAGTCCTCATGCCCATGTGGACCACTGTGTTGGCACCATAGTGACTTCGATTTCAACTTTATTCCTGTGATGGTCATTTATGCTGTGCCAATATTTTCAGTCTTCTGCTTTCCGGGCACGTGGTAGGATTGCACTTCTTGACCTCCTTGTGATTAGGTGGGACCATGTTACTGGTTTTGGTCAATGAAATGTGAAAAGTGACATCTGTCACTTCTGGGCCAGAACATTCAATTGCACTTTCTGTCTGCCCCAATAAGCAGCAATTTTGTTGAAAGTGGGGTAAGGGGATCAAAAGATTTGGAGCAATGTCTCCAGTCTGAGCAAGAAATAAGTCTCAGGGGACTTCCCTGGCGATCCAGTGGTTAAGACTCTGCACTTCCACTGCACGGGGCACAGGTTCAAGCCCTGGTCAAGGAACTAAGATACTACATGCAGTGGGGTGCAGCCGAAAAAAAAAGAAAGAAAAATAAGTCTTGTTATAAGCCGTTAAGATTCAGGGTTACAACCATAGCATAACCTAACTTATGCCAATTGATACACTCCCACCATCCATCTCTTTTTTGTTTAATAAATTTATTTACCTTGGCTGTGTTGGGTCTTCATTGCTGTGCGCAGGCTTTCTCTAGTTGCGGTGAGCGGGGGCTACTCTTCACAGCACAGCCTGCGCTCAGGCTTCAGCACTTGTGGCTCGTGGGCTCTAGAGCACAGGCTCAGTAGTTGTGGCGCACGGGCTTAGTTGCTCCATGGCATGTGGGATCTTCCCGGACCAGGGCTCAAACCCGTGTCCCCTGCATTGGCAGGCAGATTCTTAACAACTGTGCCACCAGGGAAATCCCTTCCACCCTCCATCTTAAGCACTGTCACCAATTAATCTGGTAGTCACTCCCCTGTCCAAATAACTCATCTCTATCAGAGTACAAACCCCCAAAGATTGTCATTCAAGGCTTTTTACACCTTGGACCCAGCCTACTCTGTCAGCCTCGCCTCCCTTTCCCCACCAAAAGAGGAAATTCCTAAAAGTTCTAAAAGTTCCTAAAAAAAGTTCCTTTTAGATTCCTAAAAGTTCATGGAATGTGCCCCAGTTTTCTACCTTTGGTCTATGTCCTGTTTCTCAAATGCCCACATTGACAACCACACCCAGTATCTTCAACTAATGAAAAATGGGTAGAATTCACAAGTCCCAACGTGGATTTTTTGCTCAGCATTCACCATGTTAACCCAAGTATTCATGTCTTTTCATTAACAGCTAAGAATTTTCCACACTGGCTCTCTCCAGTTCCTTCTATTCCCCCTCTGGAGCTCCTATGAAACTTGTTAGAGCTGCTTATTTCGTCCTGGACTCCTATGCTCTTCCATATATTTCATCTCCTTATCTCTTTGCTGCATTCTAGGGAATTTCTTCACAATCCATCTTCCAGTTCGTTCATCAATTCTCTCTTCAGTTGAACCATCCAGGTTTCCTCCCAGGGCTACAGCATCGGGTGCTGTTTTTCTACTCTGGATTTTAGTTTCTTCTTCATTTTGGACCTCTGGGCCTATTTAAAACCTTTCCTGGATGCTCATCTAGGCATTTAATAGATGCCAATTTCGTATTACCCAGCACATCTGGGTATTTATAAGTAGACAGCCTCCCAAGTTATCTTATAAAAGTCATAGTGCCACAAACAAAAATTTCTAGTATTGTGTTTTGCATACTTTTTATTTGTTGAATAAAGGAGTATTTGTGAATATGTACATAAACACATAGAGCGAGCACTAGATTTAGAGCAAGAATATCTGGGTTCTAATACGCAAAGCCACTTACCAGCTCTGAGGGCTTAGGCCAAGAACTTAATGAGTTCAGCTTCCTCGACTGTAAAACTAGGCTATTAGACCCGTGCAGCCCACCACACAGGTTTATTGCAAGGTTCAAATGCAGAAACATATGAAAAGTGCTATGAATACAACTTAAGAGCAATACAAGTATAAATATAACAAGTAACAGCCATTGAATTTCAAGTTGAGGCGTACTTAATCACACCCTCGGGTTATACCGATGTACTGATGGAGTCGATATGTTAGCCGATTGCTAACAAGAATGAATATGCCGCTCTCCTGAGCAGGGAGAATTCTGCAATATCCCGTAGCCCATCCCCGCAATGAATCACTCCCTAAACTGCATGAAGATGTCAGCGACCCACCATCAATAACTCTCTCACGGAAGCACAAGGGCCAAATGTCCCACGTTTATTTACATATGAAATGTGTTTAATACAGTTAGGATGGATATGGTTAGTGCATGACACCTGACAGCAGCAAGACCTTCTGAGGAACCGAACGTCGACTACAGTATATCATGCAAGTATATCTATATATACACAAAAGAATTTCTTCTCTTAAAAAAAAAAAGTACAAAACATGTTTAGGGATAAATACAAGATATAAAATGCAAAAGAAAACACAAAACACAAAACCAAAAAGTGTAACTCTCCCAGAGAACTATAAACGTTTGGAAGGGACAGAAGAGTACCTCGGCTGCACTAAGGAAGAGGAACTACCGATGTTAAAGATACTTATTTAAATGGCTGAACTAAACCCAGGTGGCTCAGTGCTGACTCGAACGGCCAATTGCGACATGCCGGCTGCTGCATCAATAAGGTGGAAGTTGTGCATCCCAAGTCTAAGTACCAGGACGTACGGCAGTAGCACCCTGAACAGGAAGCGCCAACTCTTTAGACAGCAAAGGGTTAAGTCAATTGTGATTTTTTTTTTTTCCTGTCAAGAGCCAGAGAAATACTTGATATTTTTAGTTGTGTCTTTGCAATAGTTAATAAATTACATGACAAAAGCTTGGCTATATAAATCTATTGGTCTAACTACGTATTTGTAACTTTGACAGTAGTCCAGCCCTTTCGCTGCTGTATCTCCTTGTGCTCTTTAGAAGTCAGCCTTGCAAATCGGCCCAGAAAGCCACCGCGGCCCCCAGCCACCCCGCACCCCCGTGTCTTCCCTTTAGGATATCCTTCTTCCCCGTTCTGAGATGGAATCAATCCACATTCCTTACTGGCTCTCTGGCCCAAGTTTTCATCCCCCCACTGAAGAAGAAGCGACCTGCAAGGCTGCTTTCGACACAGTTTGGCCTGGAGAAGACGCCACACGCCGGGCTGCGGTCCTGACGGGGCCGGCACCCCCTGGCGGAGCAGGCACGTTGAGGATAGTGCTAAGACACTTAAAAGTCCCTAGTGTTTTTGAGACCTACAATCACCTACGATTTATGTAGTGAATTCTAAAAATTAAAAACACTAAAAAAGGCATTATCCTAGCCTGTAATTAGTTAACCCATTCAAATCTGTGACATACAAAATGGTTTATTTGAATTCAGGAACTGCCCCTGATACTAAGAACTGTTTTAAAGAAACAGTACAAAAAGAAAAATTCTAACTCAAATTAAAAAAAAAAAAACAAACCAAGAACGAAACAAAAAAAAACTTCAAAACATTTCCCACTAAATACTGATATAAACATGTAACAAAGAGTATAAAAAGTTATTCATTTAAATATATACAAACTCTTTTCAACTCAAATACTGTTTTAATACTTAATCGAGGAGGATATACAGGAGGAGGCGGAGAAGGGAGTGGAAGGAGGATATATTGCAACAGCCTAGACAGTACTGTTAACTCTATGATAACTGCCAATTTTTTGTAAGAAAACTGTCTCTCTGCTTCCAACGTGGACCGGGACTCTCGGCGGGAAGGGTGCGCGGCTATTTCTCCGCTGAGCTCACTCTTTTGGATTTGATGAAGGCCATGCCGTGGGTCCGCATGTGGGCGTTTAAGGCAGCTTCCGTCTCGAACGTCTTTGCACACACTTTGCACGTTCTGTCCGACACGGGGCCGTCGGCCGGCGCGTCCTCTGGGCCAGGCTTGTTCTCCTGCTGGCTCTCCTCGCCGGCCCCGTTCTGCTTGGCCGCTGGCTGCGGCTCCTTCAGTTTGTGGACGATGAAGAGGTGCCGGGACAGGGAGACGTGCGACGTGTAGCAGAGGCCGCACTCGCGGCACTGGTGGGACGAGCCGTCTGACTTGTGCTGTGGAATGTGCTCGTGGAACTGCAGCAGGTTCTCCGTGGTGAAGCCGCACACGGCGCACTTGTGCACCTTGAACACATTGATCTTCAGCTTCTTCAGGGGCTGCGTGATGGCTCCTCGGGGAGGTCTGAACTCTAAAACGGGTTCTTCCAACTTCCGCTTGGGACTGGGAACCTTGGAGAGAAAAACAGAGCGGGTGACGCACTGAAAACCGGTCTCTGGGCGGGTGACGGGCGGTCGGTGCTCGCGGGCTCTGGGGCTGCGGGGAAACGTGTCCCAGGAGCGGGGGGGTGCGGGCTCCTTACGGCTGCGTGGCTGCCGCCCCACCCAAGGGTCGTGCCTTCCAGCCCCCCAACAGAGGTGGACTCAGCTCCGGGATGACCAGGCATCCTCCAACAGCCGGCTTGGTAGGACAGACAGGTCCCAGCCCTCGTGGGACACAGGCGCCAATGGAGTGACGAAGAGCCACGAAGGAGCCACCGTGCAGTGTGGCAGGGACAGCCTGAGCCAGGAGGCCACACGGGGAAAGGGGCCCAGGAGGCGGGCCAGGGGGGCCGGGGCAGGGCGACCAGGTGAGTGTGCAGATGAGGCCGAGGAGAGGCAGGGGGCGGGCGGACTGAAAAGCACCTCGTGGAGGAGAAGATGTCCGCACTTGTGCTTCTCCCGAGACTCAGGCGGAGCCACCTGAGCCTCACCGGGTCTCCTAAGCGCCCTTTCCTGCCCACTCACCTTCCTCCCACCCCTTCCCCTCTGGCCTCATCAAATCCCCTCCCTTCCAGCTCTCTAAAAAGCCAAGACGAGGCGCCGCCCTGTCCTCCCAGCTCTGCAGCCGTCCTGCTTTTCCGCCTTGACCTAGGGCTGCTCCTGCACGTACATTCTTTAATTCCATCCCCGCCTCCCCATCACTTGAGGGAAAGGGTTACAATTTAATGCGACACGAGTCTGACTTGTATTCTGATTTCAATGATGAACTCCTTGAAAGCACACACAGGCTTTTACCCAGGAACGTTCCAGACGCAGCACAGGGCCAAAGACGGCAGGTCTCCTAAGTGTCTGCTTTACTGCAACAGCACTTGCGACACACACACCGTGTACTCAGGTTAGTATATGTGCACTCAGGTTAGTATACGTTCTGTTGTCTGCTTCAAGTTCACTACCTACTGATAAGGCACTATCTATGGATCTTATCTTAATCCTTTATCAGTACAAAGAGAAGCTAAATGGAATCAATTTTGATTAGGCACCTCTCACAACCAATATACTGCCAATGAAGAGGAGTCTAGATTCATACAATCTCCTGGCTGAGAGACCACTTCTGTGAGTCAGCATAACATTTTATATGTAAGTAGATCAATCCCTAAAGTTGTGTCTGGAAGGATACAGAAGAAACTTAATAAAGGTTACCTTTTAGGAGCAAGATGAAAGCTCAGAACGAGTGCAGAGAGAGCTTCCCTATTATTTTAAAGTTTTAGGCACAGTGTGAATTTTTAAAACTGTGTAACCGTAGAATAATTTAAATGCAAAAAAAAAAAATGGCAAAAGCAAGTCAACACAACTTCACTGTAAAGAGAACACGTGCAGTGTTTGACCTTGGTATCTTCTTTTATTTCTGCTTCCTCCTCATTGGTGGCTTCTGTCATTTCTTTCAAGTCAGGATCCTTAATTCCGTGCATGAGTTGGATGTGTTTCTCCAGCATTAACCGTTTCGTGAAGGTACGCCTGGAGTCTGGGCAGTGCCTGTGAGGAAAAAGACAAGGAAATAACCTACTTGCTTTAAAGGAACTCACTGAGGCGCACATTCACTGCTGAAAGCCCTCAGCCGGCCGACAGCCCCGCTCAGAGGGGCCAGGGTCGTCTGCATGAGTACCACTGGTCCAAAGTGAAAGAGTAATTTTGCTATGAATCATAGTTTCCAATTGGTGGAAAAAAAAAAAAACTCTTGCAGCTTTTGTTAAAAGTTTTCTATCAGTTTTTGTGTCCTTACAGGATCAGCCTAATTTGGGTCAGATGGAGTATTTATTTTCTGAGTTTGGTTAAAGTATTACTTGATTCGTTATTCTAGATGGCTGTAATTTTTAACATGGAGAACATTAAATTTCAAAAGTTTCCTTTCCAGTGACTCAGACGGTTCCCTCAGAATTTACGTCATGAGACACTCTGATAGGAAGAAAGTCCGTGCCTGACTCCTTCACGCTGGTGTTAACGATTCCTGTCCACTCTGCCGTAACACAGACAAGACAGACTGTCTCCCCGTCAAATTCCTCATCAAAGCACAAATGCAATATGCATGGTTAGAACCGCAGCGCTCAAATACATGTGTTCAGTCAGTCGATTAAAATGTAGAAAACTGTGAACAGATATCCAAGACAGGTCAATTATTTAAACTGTCATTTCAGCGTGTGCAAAATTATGTTAATTACGATTACAGTTCTTCTTTAGAAGATATGAATTTATCATTTTCTTAATCAAACAGGCCAAACACAGGTAAACGAAAGTTAATGACCATGGTGATTACAGATACGCTAAGCCAGACATCAGGAATACCACTGCAGCGAAGGTGGATGGAAAGTGCCTCACGGCTTATGAAGAACCAAATTTGCTGTCTTCAGAGAGGCTTCTAAGCATTTTATAATGATTGGCTCCCAATTCTGGTGTCATGTTAGAGACGCTCTGTGGGGCAGCAGTGGGAGTCAGCACCGACACCAAAGAACAGACGAAATAGCTGGACAATCCCGGCGTCTTACTGCCTTACAGGCACTTCACGAGGAAACGAACACCCCCGTTAGAGGAAGGACTGTGCCATCCACGCCAGCATTGCTTTCCATTTTCTCAGCCCAGGGTTTCCTCCTAAATTCACTGATTCTTTCAATGCAGTCTCAGCATACAGACTGTATTTACAGACTGTTCTCGTCTCACCAAAATCACTCCCAGCTTCAATTTCACGGAAGGAGGGTCCCTGTTCTCCTACCCAAGAAACATTCCCTACCTAACCAAGACACAGCAAAGCCCCGGCGATCTGGTAGCTGACTTTCTCACGTTCCCTCAGCCACGTGGTACACGGAGTCCTGCTTTCATCACGGCCACACGCTGGCTGTACGGCTTCTATGTCGTTTAGTCCTCTTTTATGGGAAGTGCCTTAAAGTAAGTAACCCTGTTACATCACCTCACTTCAGGCATGTTCTGAGTGGGTGAGAAAGCTTTCTCACTAATAATAATATGACGATCGCTGACCTTCATACACAAAGAGTCTCATGGACTGTCCACTCAGTGGGGTGGCCCACTCAGTTCCTTGAATTTGGTCTCTAACCAACAGCGTGTGCTGAGATGAGGGATGCACTGCAGCCGAGGGGCAAACGTCCAGCCCAGGATGACTCCATGACTGGCCCCACCACGGCCTGCTCGGAACCCTGAGTACATCTACCAGCCCAAACGGCTTACTGATGCTGCCAACTCCCTGTGTGTAAGAGACCGAAGAGCATCTCATTCAACCGTGCACCTACCTGCCCGTGAGCCACTTCTCCAAAATTCTCAGTAATAAAACGCCTACCTCTGTATAATGGATAAGAACATAGGTGGGAATTCCCTGGGAGTACAGTGGTTAGGACTCTGTGCTTTCACTGCTGAGGGCCCGGGTTCAATCCCTGGTCGGGGAACTAAGATCCCACAAACTGTGTGGCCAAAAAAAAAGAACAAAGGTAACAGATAAGAACATACAAAGGGTGGGCAAGGGGCTGCTCCTTTTTATTTTAATACTGTTAAGTGTTACAAACCAAGCAAGAATGGTCTGTCAAAACAAAATACAATTCCGAAAGGAAATCCATACACCATGGAGCAGAGAATGGGAAAATGAAAAGTTAATGGTGAAATGGGAAAAACCTTCGAGAAGTTCCAGGCTAACCCTTTCACTGTGCTTCCCACATTAGAAATCACGACTTACGAGCAGGTATAAACTTTCCTGATGCCTTTGTGCTTGATCCGGTTGTGACGGCACAGGCTGTGGGATGAGCTAAAAGACTTGTCACACTGGCGGCAGGGGTGCTTCTTCATTTGCTTTATTAGGAGAAAAAAGAAAGAAAGACACTTGAGAGAACAAAAACGGGAACACTTTACAAATTAAAAACTCTTTTGTAAGAGTCTAAGTATCACTGCTGTTTAGCAATACAGTAACAAGACTAGAAGATTTTAAAGGTGTAACAGAGGACTTCCCTGGTGGTGCAGTGGTTAGCCTGCCAATGCAGGGGACACGGGTTTGAGCCCCGGTCTGGGAGGATCCCACATGCCACGGAGCAACTAAGCCCGTGCGCCACAACTACTGAGCCTGCCTGCGCTCTAGAGCTTGTGCGCCACAACTACAGAGCCTGTGAGCCACAACTACTGAAGCCTACGTGCCTAGAGCCAGTGCTCCGCAACAAGAGAAGCCACCACAATGAGAAGCCTGGGCACCACAGTGAAGAGTAGCCCCTGCTCAACGCAACTAGAGAACAGCCCACACGCAGCAATAAAGACCCAATGCAGCCAAAAATCAATCAATCAATCAATCAATTTAAAAAAAAACGTAACAGAAAGGGTGGGCAGGGCTGGAGTAATCATGGAGGGGTTCATTTCTAGAGAACACACTTTATCATAAGACTAAAAAACTATTTTTTTCCTTAAAAAGACTTATTGTTTTGATTGAACACAAACACCCAGATAGCTGAAAAGAAAACATTACATAAATTTTCTTTGCGTAAGAGACGTTATTTTTAAAAAACAGATAACCTAGAAAAACAATCTTCAGCAGATACCAAATAAAGCCATTAGTTAATTTGTTATATCCAGAAAGAACAGGTTTCCTTCTCCAATATGCCATTTTAAATTACATCTCTGGCTAATTTTAAACATTTTAGCTTCTCCCCCTAATAACTAATTATTGCTTAAATAAGGAAAGAGTTTTCCAAGAATGCTTTTTGTTTTAAATGATACCATTTGGTTATCTCAAGAACACAAGTTTGAAACCACTTTGGGGATATTGCCTGTTGGTATATGTAGAGTGTGTGTGTGTGTGTGTGTGTGCAGGGGAGGGACACTGAGAAAGCAAGAGAGCACGATCAAGAGATATATAAAAATCTGGGCTTCCCTGGTGGCGCAGTGGTTGAGAGTCCGCCTGCCGATGCAGGGGACATGTGTTCGTGTCCCGGTCTGGGAAGATGCCATGGAGCGGCTGGGCCCGTGAGCCATGGCCGCTGAGCTTGCGCATCCGGAGCCTGTGCTCCGCAACTGGAGAGGCCACAGCAGTGAGAGGCCCGCGTACCACAAAAAAAAAAAAAAAAAAAGAGAGAGAGAGATAAAAGTCAAAGTTTCCCACTTTGGCTAAGACATAATGTTAATTCAACAGATTCCCATGTGGAACCTCTGAAGTCAAATTAGTGGCTTAACATTTAACACAAATTATTTGGGCATGATACGCACTGCAGTCTGGAAGTAATGTCACATCACAAGGAAATGAAATCAAGAAAGAACTGTTCGCCTCGTGAATGAAACAAATTTGGCTCATCAGCCCTCGTAAAAAATGGGGATGAAGAAGGAATACGTTCTCACGTGAAATTGTGTTACTACTTTGGCAGTAAGAAGAGATAAGCAAGCAACTGTGACCTAAGTGATAAAGAAATGATGTTTTCTAAAAAATTATTTTTACATTAATCACCTGACAAACACATCCTTATTCAAGCTGGTAAGCAATTCTATTCAGGCGGCTGAGAGGAGTCCCAGAGATGGGCTGGCACCTTTTCTCCACCACTCACTAACCATGTGATGGGGGAAAGTGTCCCAACCTCCATAAACACCCACTCCCCAAGCTGTCAAGTGGGGATCACAGCAGTGCCGTCCTCAGAGAGAGTGCTGGGGGAAGGGGGCCACTGAAGGGCTAGCACAGTGCTTGGGACACAGAGAAATCCTCAATATGTGTTACTTTATTAGTAATAAGAAAGTTACATGTCCAAGTTTCATTTTTTAAAAAGTGGAAAACACAATCTTTTAAATAAAACAAATCAGTCCGGCGGACGCTGAAAAGGTCTTGAGCCCAGACAAAGGCAAAGGAGGAAGTTCCTTCTCCAAGTTAAAGATGAAAGTCGTACCACTGCTTGTACTGCTTTCCTAAGCATATCCCCGGGATATATGCATATACATCATGTATCCCAGACTGTAAGAATCATCTCTGGGGAAAAAAAGACACAACAAAGCAAGTGACCAACTAGTGCCTGAGATATCCTGTCCCTTCTCCTTCATAAAAATTTTCGATCACATTGAATAGGCCATCCCTAGTCTCTTTTATTAGCATATGTAGCCAGAGAATGAATAAGAGGTTTCTTTTACAATAAAACTTTAAGTCAAGAACAGTCAGTTATGAAGAGTTCTACTATGTTTCAATAAAGGTTTTTAACATCTACAAATACCTAACTCCTGTTGAATTCTGTACATATAAGATGGACAATGTTAAGATCACCTGGGAGAGCTGAAACATAAGACATCTTTCTAAAAGCAAGACAGTTGTAGCAAATAATCATAAAGGAGGGAGACAACGGAAGTGTATCTTTCTAAGCACAGAACAGGGCAGAGACCTCAGAGACATGCAGACTGGATTTTCTATTATGGTGAAGATTTTAATATTCTACTTCTTGTTACTGTGTAGTTATATTAATATCAAATCAAAATTGTAATAGAGAAATATCAATAAAGAAATCCTCAGAAGATAATAAAATAAATGAAGAGCAGTTTAGCTAAATCAATAATTATTATTTTCAAAAAGAGCTGACGATGTATGAGATACTCTTTTTCAACATCTTTATGAAAAAAAATTGCAGAAATGAACTGTGCAATCTCAAAACAATGGGGCAAGGTTTCAAAATCACTGGTGACAAGAAAACTACAAGTTAAACTCCAGTTTCCAGATCAAACCTGCCATGTTCACCATACCTATCAAGACAAATGACTTTCTTCTTTGTTAAATTTTAAATACTAACTTGTTTAAAGGTGCTTTGCCTAATTTATCTTCATAACTTGTATCTTCAATATTATAATAGTTCATACTGCTACTTTATGACACAGGGAGCAATTTTTAATCAAACAAACATGGGAAAAAACAGTATTAAGAAAGTGTAGGACTTCCCTGGTGGCACAGTGGTTACGAATCCGCCTGCCGATGCAGGGGACACGGGTTCAAGCCCTGGTCCGGGAAGATTCCACATGCCACAGAGTAACTACGCCCGTGCGCCACAACTACTTGAGCCTGCGCTCTAGAGCCTGCGAGCCACAACTACTGAGCCCACGTGCCCCAACTACTGAAGCTCTTGCGCCTAGAGCTCGTGCTCCGCAACAAGAGGAGGCACTTCAGTGAGAAGCCCGCGCACCGCAACGAAGAGTGGCCCCCGCTCACCGCAACTAGAGAAAGCCCGCGCGCAGCAACAAAGAGCCAACACAGCCAAAAACAAATAAATAATTAACTTTTAAAAAAAGGAAAAAAAGTGTAAAAGTCTATCATCATTCTGTTTTCAAGACTTTTAATGTCCTTTACTTCTGCTGGCTCCAAGGCTGCATAAACTGATATCAACAGAACCAGGGCCTTAAGTGCACTCTTTATAGTTAACTAAAATCAGAAAAGAAATTTATGAATTATAAATTATTTTGTTTTTAAATAGAACTCTTTAAAGAAACAGTGAACTAATAAGCTGGAAGGGTCTGAAAATTCTGCTAAAACGTTAGAGCAAAATATCAAATAAAACACGTGGGCACACCTCCTGAACTGTCTCCCTCATCTCCAATTTCTGACTCTTTTACCTTTGTGTCCTGTAGGGAAGAAAGCATTATTATTAACTGCTCTTACCAAACAAACTCCTTTGTTCTACATGCCCCAGCCCTGGGCTCAGGTCTGAGCTCTGGGATTTAAAATGCCTCTGAGAGCCATTCTTTTCGGATGGCACTTGGTGGAGGTGGGCGCTCTCACGATCAGACATTTCCATGCTGATAACCAGTCCCTTCCTGTCTCTTGGCTTGAAGGCCTCTGTCTCAGGTGACTCTGAAGAAGTTAGAGGGAGAAAAGCCACAACTTCACACTCCCATCTGGCCAGACACCCACGCATCTCCATCTCTTCTGCGATTCCCTCCTCCATGAGATATCTGCCTCACACCAACACGCACAGGGCCTCCTTGACAACCAGCACACGTCCAGGAACAGCCGCAAGTTTAAGATTAAACGGGAGCGAAGTTATTCCCAAAGCACGCTGACACACATCCTTCAGCTCTTATCATAGCGGTTTCTATGAAAAAGGAAAATCAAACCAACTGCATAATTTACGCCTACCACAGCAGCAATCCCTCAGAATTTAACTCCTAAAACCCTGGACCCTTCCACTTGGGAATCTATTCTACAGATAAACCCGCACATGGTACAGTCAGTTCTGATTTAACACAACATACATAGAACACGTGCTCTAAATCATTGAACTATGCAGAATCAGGCAACAAAACCCACAAGACTTCCAGCAACAGTGAAGTTCAGGGCATAACTTTCAAAAACTGCCAATGACCCATTTAATAAAAAACTAAACTAGCATGGATTTGCACATGTTAAACGGTTAAGAAACACATATTAGGTGCTGCAAAAAATGTGGCACTTTACCTCGAAAAAGACCTTCAGTTTGCTTGTGGAAGTGAGCGCCAGGGGGCTTGCTTGAGTTTCTGTGAAGTGGTGTAAGGAGGGTTATCTGAAATTGGAGGGAAGTTGTAACACCAGGTGTGGACCTGTGTGACTCAGCCCACGGGGAGATGAGGTCACTGGTGAAGGCAGAAGGTGTGTGCACAAGTGTGCCGGGTGGACTCCTACACAACTCTGTTGCACAGTTTAATGATCACCTAGTGTTTCTCAGGGATGGAATCACACGAGCAAACTCGGAATTCACATTATGTTTCAATTGTTCCCTGATGTATCAACTACATTGGAACAAATCTGTGTTTTCAACACAGGCATTACAGCAGAACTGACTGTACATACAAGGTTATTCACTGCAGCCCTGTATGTAAGGGGAAAAGATGGGAAAAAATGTGGGTCCCTCCAAGGAGGAATGGTTAAATAAATGATATGCGCTCAAAACAACATTCTTGTAGAAAAGAATGAAAGATCTCAAAGCACTGGTATGAAAAGAACTGTAACATAAATTACATGGAGACGGAACCGATGCAGAAAATTAACTTAATAAACTGTGTTCTGTGTTAAAAAGAGGTAAAAATGAGAACACAGATGCATATACGATGATACTGGCATAGAGAAACTTCAAGGGTGGCAAGGGTAGAAATAATGAGGCTTTTAACTGCATTCCTTCATATTATTTGGATTTTTGAACCATGTGAATATAGCTCATATAAAAAAATTATTTTTTTCTGTTGCCTCAAAAAGATCTTAGGTCAGGTTCACTGAGGTATTAATTTACGAAATGTAAAATTCACTTTTTAATGAGTTTTGGGAAATGGACACAGTTAAGTAACTGCTACTGCAATCAAGATATAGAACAGTTCCATCACCCCCCAAATTCCCACGTGCCCCTTTAGCGTCAACCCCTCCTTCCTACACCCAACTCTTAAAAACCACTCATCTGTTTTCCATCCTACAGTTTTGCTTTTTCCATTTGTCACGTACGTGGGACCATGCAGTATAATGTGTGTGGTTTTGTGAGCCTGGCATCTCTCACTCGGCATCACGCATCGGCAACTCTATCGAGTGCATCAGTAGTCCGTGCTTCTCGCTGCAGAGGAGTACTCCGTTGTATGGACAGACCCCTGTTTGTTTACCACTTACCAGGTGAAGGACTTCAAGGCTGTTTCCAGTTTTTGAAAATTATTAAAGTATACAGTATAAACTATAAACATTCATGGACAGGTTCTGGTGTCAACATATGATCTTATTTCTCTTGGGTAAATACCTAGGAATGGGATTACTGGGTCCTATGGTAAATTACATAAGAAACTGTCAAAGTGTTTTCCAGATGGCTGTACTCTGTTTTTCCACCAGCAATGGATAAGAGCTCCAATGGCTCTGCAGCCTTCCCAGCACTTGATATTGCCATTTTGTTTTATTTTATTTTATTATAGCCATTATCAAGGGTGGCTAGTGGTATTTCATTGTGGTTTAATCTGCATTTCTCTAATGACTAATGATAGTAAGGTAAAAATTTTTCAGTTAACAGATAAAATACCTATTTATATGGTGTGCCTCTTCCTCCAAAGAAAAGCCCTGAACTCTGTTTTTAGTTTTTTATTTTGATTTCAGGAGGAATTTCACTCTCTTGTAAGGTCCTTGAAAACAGAAGCTGTGGGTCATCCATCCTTACAGCCCTGGCATTCAGCACACAGAAAACACTCAGTAAATAGTCACTGTGTAAATGAATAAAAGAAAAAAATAACTGAATACACAATTATCTACTGGAAAAATACGAGCATGCGCTACAAAGTGTTCACAGAATAACAAATTTACCATAAAGTCCTGGACAGAGAGCAAGCACTGCTTGTTTCTGGAAGATGGGTGAGACGCGGGCATGTTTAAATCCTGGTTAAGAGCCTCTAAAAAACAAAAACACTGGGCTTCCCTGGTGGCGCAGTGGTTGAGAGTCCGCCTGCCAATGCAGGGGACACGGGTTCGTGCCCCGGTCCGGGAAGATCCCACGTGCCGCGGAGCGGCTGCGCCCGTGAGCCATGGCCGCTGAGCCTGCGCGTCCGGAGCCTGTGCTCCGCAACGGGAGAGGCCACAACAGTGAGAGGCCCGCGTACCGCAAAAAAAAAACAAAACAAAACACTGAGGACAGAGGTGGGGAGACAGGGAGGGACTCACACAGAAGGAAGAGCACATCCTCCTGTGTGACTGGAGATAAGGCTCTGCCCATAAACAGGTGCAATGCTTACACGGCCAGTGGTGGGCGGGTGAAGAAGGGATTGGGAAACGGAAGGAACTCCTGCCTGGCAGCTTCCATATCAAAGTGAAGTGATACGATGCATCTAGATGCTGCAGCGTTCACTTTCTTTCTCTTACTGTTGCCAATTATGAAAATAACAAATGGTTATTGCAAAATAAAAGACAATGAGATTGCTTCTAATCTCACCAACTGAGGTAACCACTATCAATTTCTAGCTGTATATCCTGCCCATGTCTTTTCTGGATACACGGATTCACGTGTACTTATGAGTCTGTATTATACATATTGATTTGTCACCTGATTTTTTGCTTGTAAAGCACACACAGCTACACATATTTTGATGACTCCACATTCTTCTGAATCCACCATCGTATTCTATTGTATAAATGGACCATAATCCATTTAAATATCTTCTATTAATGATTTAGATTATTTCAACTTTTACAGATAAAATTTTCTATAGTCAACCAATTATTTCCTTTGGATAGATTTCTGAAAATAGACTTTCAAGTTGTAAAAATGTTAAGGCTCTGTGTCCCTTCTTGCCGAACTGTCCTCAAAAAGGACACCAGTGACCTAAGTCGGTGTCTCTTCATCAGGAGTCTTCAACACCAGGTCACATTCTTCAACTCTGCCGAAGTCAATGGTAAAAATTCTACTGCACTTTTGTTTCTCTTCAATGCCTAGTGACGCTGGACATCTAGCACGTACTCCTGAGCCATTTATATTTCCCTGGGGAACTGCCCGATCACATCCTTTCTGCGGTTTTCTATGCAGTGAGGGCTGGAGACAGCAGGTGGGGAGCTCAGAGGGCAGACAACAGAGCCTTGCACACCATGGTGAGGGCTCCGGATCGTCCATGAGTGCGAGGAGGGGGCACTGAAGGGTTTGAGCAGAGGACCAATATGACCGACACAGTTTAGATGGGTCACCCCGGCTGCCAAGTGTGGAAGCAGGGAGCCAGGGCACAGGCTCCAGAGGAGAGATCCTGTGCCCTGGGCTTGGGAAAAAGGGTGATGATAAGTGGTTAGATTTGGTATGTACCTCCAGGGTAGATGTATGGATGGGCTGAATGTAGGTGACAAAGAAGAGAAAAAGAGGGGTCAAGTCATCACTCCAAATTCTTTGGCCTGGGCATCGGTGGAGCAGAGTTACCAGCTACTAGTTGGGAAAACAGGGGAGAAGCAGGATTAGGGAAGGAGAGGGATCAAAAGAGTTACGTTTTGGATACGTTAAGTGTGAGAAGCCCACTGGAGATCTAAGCAGAGATGTTAAATAAATAGGTGGTTAGCGTCAAGTCCGGATCTCAGGGGAGAGGTCTGGCTGCAGATACAGATCCGTGAGTCACTAGGACATAGATGCCACTCTGAGTCATGGGCCTGGATGAGAACTGTCTGAGAGTCAACGGACACGTCAACGTTCATAAGATGATAAAGACCAAGAAGAGCTATCGATGAGGCAGGATGAGAACCAAGAGAAGACAGTGCTTAAGAGGCCCAGCAAAGAAAGCACTTCTAGGAGGACAGAGCAGACGAGTGCTTCAGGCAGGTCAACGAAGACGCCAACTGAGAAACCCAAGGCCCCTGAACTCAGGGACACGGAAGCACTGGACAGGTTGGCAAGAGTGGCTCTGGTGGAATGGGGGGACGAAAGTCTAAACAGGAGAAGGAGGCAGAAAACAGAAGGACAGAAAACGATTCCAGGGAGATTTATTATAAAGGGAGGGAGAGAAAAAATGGCAGTAGGGAAGGGGGGTGAGGAAGGTTGCTTTGCTAGGATAAGGGTACCAGGGCAGAGCTTTATGATGCTGAGAAAGATGCAGGAGAGAGTGGACGAGTGCGGGCGGCTGTGACACCCTCGAGTGGTCAACAGGGGGCTGGATGGAGCGTGCAGATGGATGGGCTGCCCTTACAGGGGGCGGGGACGCAGGATCATCCTTTGTAATGGGAGATGACACAGTATTTGAGATCAGATGCAACAGGGTTTTCACTGCACCGTCTCCTTATGTGTAAGGCAAAATCCAAACTTCTTGGCTTTCGAGACGGTCCACAATCTAATCCTCAAGCCACCATTATGACTACATCTCCTGGGACTTTATAAACCTTCCATTCAAAGCCTCTCAAATCCACATCTTCTGGAGACCATGACACATTCCTCCCTGCTCTTCTGAGACAGCCTTCCCTCTCCTGGACGCCCATTCACGCCCTTTCCCCCTCCAGCCAGCTCAGCTCTCAGGTCCTTGGTGGGCCTTCCGCTCTCCAGCCACCTGCCTCTCCTTCTCTTGCCCACATCCCACACAGCTACGAGTGAACCTCTGGAAACACACATCTCAATGTGTCCCTTCTCTCCCTAAAGCCCACCTGGTGTTCTCTGTAGCTTCAGGGAATGAGGCCGTTGGACTTGCCCGCCTCACCCATCCCAGCCTCCCATCACCCCCTTCCTAGAGCATCACCCTCCAGTACTACGTGCTGGCAGCCACCTGACAAAGCCGTGACGGTTTGTACCACATATCCATTCTCCTCCTGCTCGTCTGCACACAGGGCAAATCCCTCTTGTGCACCCTCCAAATACCTCTTTGGATAGTATGAGGTAGCATCTCTTCTGTGCAGCCTTCCCTGGCATCTCCCCACCCCTGCCGATGTCCCACGGAACAGTGACGCTCAAATCCTGTACCTTAGATGTAAGTCTAATTCTTCTCTTCCACGTATCAAACCCAATTTTAATTTTTAATTTCACTCTATCCTCCCGTGATTTAAGGCTGGACTATATTTTATTGCTCGCTTTATTCACAGAGCCTCAACAGGTACTGAGCTAAAATCTGAATTGAATGCACCTTTCGCTTAGCACTTAATTACGTTCACACCTTGTGATGCTCCTGAGACTCTTGTTTCATACCCAACTCAAACTAGTTTTAGCTTTAAAAGTATTTATCCTTTATTTTTCTACCCAACTATAAGCATCTATAAGGCAAGAATTACATTTCACACTTGGAGCTCCCTCATAGCAAACACTATGCAATTTGATAAATATTTATAGAATAAAAGAAAGATACATACGGAAGAACATGGTGTAAAGCTAAACATTCCCTAAGTATGACTGAATGGCCTGTTCTAAGCAGTTGCAGAACTGTACATTATTCCTATAATATGCAAGTACCCAGAGGCACCAAAGACTTTAAAAACAAAACAGTCTAGACTGATAATCTGAACAGGTGAAAAACCTATCTATCTATCTATCTATATATACATATAGTCTAATATATGCCTCCTGTAATATAAATTAGCTTCCCTACAGAATAAGAATGTACTCAGATTACATATAAATAACTCAATAAGTTGATTATTAAAAAAGAAATTCACGAATGAAACATGTATCATTAGCCTATGTATTAAATAAATAAAAGGTATAATTTGCATTGTGAGGATTCTTGAAACTTTTCACCAGGATAAATAAAAAGTAATGCTTCGTTACGTATTTAATTCATCTGTCTCTATTAGATCCGGATACAGTCAGTATGTGCCCACAAAACTGTAACGCTTTCACTCTGTATGAGTTACCTACAGTCACGGATGGTGAATCACAAGAAATAGCCCTGCTCACCCAAGCCACCTGTGCTCTCTTAGAAAATGGTCTTGTACGCACACAAGTAGAGTAGCCTTCCTCCGAAATCTGGAATACTGTGGGTCATAAATTCTAGTCTTTTCTGAGAGAATTTAATATCTAGGACACTAGTGAGATTTTCCAGTCTCACTACATCTAAGAATAGACAAATAAAAAGGTATTTAGATGAACACAGCACAGGAAGCTCCAACTTTGTACATGTGAAAGCACCAAGAAAAATAATTTTTGAGTACTAAACCATCCAAGCTTCCACAAACTGGAACTGCGTGGTTTGGGGGAAATACATACAGAGTATAAATTTAGACCAGAGGTTGGCAGACTTTTTGTGTAAAGGGCCAGATTGTAAATAGTTCAGGCTTTGCAGGCCATAAAGTCTCTGCTGCAACTACTCAACTCTGCCTTGTAGTTCAAAAGCAGCCACCACAGACAATGACGAATAAATGAGTGGGCGTGGCTGTGTTTCAATAAATTATTTACAATAACAGGTGGCTGGCCTGGGAACCAGTTTGCTAACCCAGATTTAGACCCCTGTTTCGCATTCTACAGAAAACAGAGCCAAGTCTCAATCATTCAGAACCAAAACTATTTAACAAAGTAAGTAATCCATCCGGGTAAGAAAAGAAAAAGTCATAACTACCAAGTAAGGAAAATGGTTTCCTTTCATAGGAAGTGCTCAGAACATGTCCCGCGCACCACCAGGATCTAGATTACTGAATGAACACTGAGTGGGAATCTGTGACCTCTGAGTCACCTTCCAGAGCCATCTATTTTATGATTCTTACCAAGTCAACCATGGCCTTGTATTTTCTTTGATGCCCCCACTTCGGGATGTAAAATTATTTTCTGGTTGTTTTGGGCTTCAAGGTAGTATCAGCTTACTGAATCGGGTGCTGAATTATTATTTTTTTTAATTTTAATTTTTTATTGGCGTAGAGTTGCTTTACAATGTTGTGTTAGTTTCTGTTGTACCACAAAGTGAATAAGCTGTATGTATACGTATATTCCCTCCCTCATGGACCTCCCCCCACCCCGCCCCATCCCACCCATGTAGGTCACCACAGTCGGGTGCTAAATTCTTAAAATTTAAAAATCTGGTCTGCCAGTTGGGACTTAGGAACGTATTTTCCTAAAGAGATTACACATGGATGCTGCATTCCTGGTCAAGCACACAGAAGTCTCCTCACATCACACCACAATACCGCACCAATATTCTAAAGCCTCGCCACCATTCTCCGATCTGGTTCAATGAAGAAACCCAATCCCAGAGCAAACCTGGACACTTCAGGTCATAAAAGAAACTACTCTCCTCCCCTAGCCTCAGCCCACTGGATCTATACTTACATCTGCCTGCCGGGGATGCCACGGGCAGGGAGGGGACGCTGGGGCACAGGAAGGGACTGAGGTTTGACAGAGAACAGGGGGTGGGACCCTGGGAGGCTTCAGTCTGCGTCGGGGGCAGTGGAAGCGGAGAGGAGGAAAACTGCTCATTGGTGACAGCGAGGGAAGTCAGTCCCCGGCTTCAGGCAATGTTTTTAATAACAAACGTTCTTAGGCCAGCAAGTCCTGGTACATTCACCCAAAGCAGACGGAGACGGCCAAGTCTCGTATTCCTCCCATCTGGCAACAGCGCCAGCCCGGCATCCAGGGAGCCTCCACCTCCTGAACCTCGAGAGATAAACAGAAAGAGCCCAGGGAGGAAGAGTCTTCCTCGGGTCTCCAAAATCACAGCAACCCTGCTGGGCCGTGCACTGCAAGCACCTGAACGTCTGCGAACACCTCAGTCCCTGCAGGCGCGGGAGGCAGCCCTCTCTAACCAGGTGCTGCCTGTACGCTCCCAGGGCAGAGGACCACCGAGCTGTACTTCAAGTGCAAAGACACGCTGCGCTGCAAGGAACTATATTCAACACCCTGTGATAAACCGTAATGGAAAAGAATATGAAAAAGAATGTATATATGTGTATAACTGAATCACCTGCCTGTACAATAGAAATTAACACAACACTGTCAATCGACTATACTCAAGTACAAAAAAAAAAAGATACCTTGTGCTGGTCGGCAGCACCAGTGCTTTAAGTTCGATGAGCTCACACTGATCCAGCCCCTTTTGGCCAGAGGCTTGCACCCGCCAGGCGGCAAGGTAAAAAATACAGGTGCCATCCACACTTCCACAAAGGAGTGAGAGTAGCCAGCCAGGGCCTGGGCCTGGCCACACTGAAGGCCCGGACAGCCTGGTTCTCCAGTACCCCATGGGGCCCAGGGCTCTCTGATTCATTCCACACTGTTAACTGAGCTCCTACTTTCAGTCACCAGGATCTCCCTGCTGTGTAGCGGGAAGATCACAGTCTGCTGAAGAAGACAGAAAAAAAAAAAAGAGTGGATGTCCCATTTATGACTGCAGTGGCCACAGGCAGGCGGAAGAACACAGAGGGGCCCCACGGGCACAGGGGCACTGCTGCTGGCCACAATTAGCTGGATCCACCTGGGAGTTAACCAGGCAATGAGGCAAGGACAGGGATTTCCAGGCAAAGGGAACCGAAGTGGCAAAGACAAGGAAGAGTGTGGTGTGTGTGAAGGGACCGTAAGCAGCTCTTCTTGCTGCAACCACAAGGCCTGGCAGGGCAGGTGTGGGAAGGCCCAGGGGAGACACCAAGGGCCTCGGGACTCCACCTCAGACAAACCCACAAGGGTCCACTCGTGACAGAAAGACAACGTTCCCAGGAGATGCTCTGGCAGTCATGCGGGGATCTACCGCTAAGCTGTGTTACCTGCTGCTGGGTCTGATCTCCTGAGTTCTGACTGCAGGGCGACTGGTTCTGTTCGGGACCCTCTCTATTGGGACCACTAGCAGCTCCCGCTCTGGCTCCACCAGCCCCTAAATCCTACAAGACTTTCAGAGGCGACCTCACTGATCTGAGACTTAACATACTTGCCTACTACTTTGTTATTATGTGTATTGTACATCTTTTTTGTTTTTTTTTGGCCATGCTGCGAAGCTTGCAGGATCTCAGCTGCCCGACCATGGATTGAACCCAGACCACGGCAGTAAAAGCGCCAAGTCCTAACCACTGGACAGCCAGGAAATTCCCTGTACATTTTTCAATTTGGGGTTTTATACTGAATATCCAATGGAATGTGCAGTAACATGCCATGTCCTACAGTGAATCAGAAAACGTTCACCAAAGGAGCTAACAGAGAAAGCCATTCTTATCCTTTAGACTATGTAACTGGGCATATATAGATATATATTTAGGGCTTCCCTGGTGGCGCAGTGGTTAAGAATTCTCCTGCCAATGCAGGGAACACGGGTTCAAGCCCTGGTCCGGGAAGATCCCACATGCCGCGGAGCAACTAAGCCCGTGCACCACAGCTACTGAGCCTGCACTCTAGAACCTGCAAGCCACGACTACTGAGCCCACGTGCCACAACTACTGAAGCCCACGTGCCTAGAGCCTGTGCTCCGCAACAAGAGAAGCCACCGAATGAGAAGCGTGCGCACCACAACGAAGAGTAGCCCCCGCTCGCCGCAACTAGAGAGAGCTCTTGCACAGCGACAGAGACCCAACGCAGCCAAAAATAAATAAATTAAATAAATGTATTTTATAAATAAATAAATAAAAAATATATATATATTCAAAGTCCTTCAACTTTGTTTGCAGAAACCTCTGGTGAGTTTACAGAAAATTGTCTCCTAAAATAGCTGCAACGGATGTACGAGCAGATATAAATGTTTTACATCTAAGAGCAAATCTTCTGAAGCATCTGCAAAAAAAATCTCTTCTGGCTATAAACAAAATTTGGAATAATATTTTAGAGTCTCATTTGAGTCACATTTTCAAAAGAACTTAATCTTTCTTGAAGGTTTTATTTTTCTTCATTTTCTGTCCCTCATAAATTTCAGAAGTGGAAACTGGTCACTCAACTTGTCCTTTCATCTTCTTTGAATTTAGTGCCAAATCTCATAGCTCCTTCTCTACATCTGTAACTGTATTTTGGTTCAGTGAAACAAGGCAGAAGTGCCGGGAAGGCAGGGGCTTTCCAAGTTCTTGTTCAGGGTTAAAAAAAAAAATAGGTCTGCTAAAATAGTTTAACTGGAATATATTAGAAACTAACATCAAAGAAGTAATTATTAAGCTTTTTTTTTGGCCGCACTGGGCGGCTTGCGGGATCTTAGTTCCCTGACCAGGGATTGAACCCAGGCCCTCAGCACAGAGTCCTAACCACTGGACCACCAGGAAATTCCCTGAACTTTTTAAATGGAAGGTAATGCCCAAGATAAAAACTTGCTGCTTTCTACATATTTTAAAAGATATATTAACTCCTAAATTGAAGTGATTCTCCAGTGCCATCTCCCTGTTAGGCATCAGTAAGAAGTGAACAGTGAACACCCTCAACAGCTCATCATGCAGAGTCAACTAACTAATTCCTTCGGAGCAGAACTTCAAGGGACACATCGAGGGGAGGAGTGTGACCAAGTGTGACGCTGTCACAGTTACCCACGGTGGACCCCACCCAGGTCCCACCCGCCTCTCCACGTCCCAACCCCCCAGACCCAGACCATCAGACAAACTCTCATCCTGGTTCTGCTCTCCCTGAGAGCCTCTACTGTAGGTAACGCCTAGAGTCAGGCAGCGGACTCCTTCACGCATTTCTGCAGGTTTCTGAGCTCTCTTTCTGCAGGAAGATCCTCTATCTCCCAGGAAGCCCACTCCCGCTACAATCCACTCAGCCACAAACACAACCCAGGCAGTCTCTAAGAAAGGGGAGCCACCCCAAGCATCCCGAGACCCCACAGGAAGACCCGCACAATGAATTAACGACACCTCCCATCACTGCAACCACTCCAGGAAAGCCGTGGGTCCCAGCTAAGGAATCTGAGACTGTTACGTTCAACCTTCTCCCTAAACCATAGACACATGCTCGTTTAAGGATGACATAAACAACTTTAACCAAGACCGAACGCCTAAATTAAAGTGACGATGGATGAAAAGTCACATATTTGCTAACTGTTCCACATCGGTATTGAAAGATCCAATGAGACGAAAAGTAAGCTCTTTTTGAAATATCAGGCTTTCCTGCTCTGCAAACAGTAGCTGCTAGCATTACACTGGGGAGTCTGGATCGGAATCCTCCCTCTGCTGCTTACAAGCTGTAGAGCCTGGGGCAATAAATCAACCTTCCCTAAGGTTCCATTCCTCGCCTGTAAAACGGCATTCGTAACAACGTCCACCTTAGAGCCTGCTTCAAGGACAAGCGCACTACTTATCAAAATGGTGCACGCCACACAGGCAGGAAGTCCTCAAACCCTGTCATCTCATCACCCCACCTTCCAAATCAGCACAACTCACCGACATCATCAATAGGTGTGTCTTAATATGCTTTCAACTAAAAATGTTGACATTTTTACCTTTAAAGTTTTTGAATCACATAGAAGACTTTTATAAAACCATATAAACTATACTAATAAACCATGTAATAGAATAAAATATACTAAAATTATAATAAATGTATAATTTAATTATATAGTAAAATATATAATTAAAATATATTCTAAAATTTTACATATTATAATTGAATTATAATAAAAGAATAAATATATTAACAAAATATCAATTTCAGTGGCCAAAATTAAAAATAAGTCTCCTGAAACCAGCAATGATGTACATTTCTTGCACAAAGCATTAATATACAAACTCTAACTTATGTGACTTTCAACCCTTGGGTTCAAATCTGATGCCAAACATACAATCAGGTGGGAAACCATCCTTCACCAACAACTGACCAGGAATAGTGCAGAATACACAAGTGACTTAAACACACTTCTCCTGAGACCTTGAGCAATCACAAATAAGTTCTAAGCAAAAAGATATGAGAAACTGATGTTTTTCACCTCTTGCCAGGGTGGTATAATTTTGGCAGAGTTAACACCACCACAGCTAAAAGACTGAGTTTCAGGATAAAACCCTATTCCTCTTCTTACAGTCATATTAATTAAAGGCCTTTTCGTATTGCTAAGTAACGCAGGCATAATGACAACAGGATGAACTCTAACTAAGGCTAAAAGAAAGTGAAAACATCTGGCAATTAACTGCAAACAGTTAACTGCAAACAATATTTTCATACTCTTAACTAATAATCACCACCACAGTAAAGCAGGAAGACAGCAACAAAAAGGAGATGTAACATTTTATTACATAATTTTCTCTAAAAGTGTTTCAGAAAGATTAAGGGAAAAGTATGCCCTATCATATATTTCATAAGCATGGCTAGGATCCAGGTCGGATGGGTGCTTAAAAAAAATATATACATAAACACACTCACAAACGTACACACACACAGGAAACTCAGCATCATTTAAAAAGGCAAATGACAGCACGCTCACGCCAAGAGCTCTGCTAAACTCCCAGACACTCTCATCGTTTCATTCTCCCATTTTCCGTTTCTGCCATTGCCCCCTTTTCACCTACACCTCTGAGTATGCTGAAAGTGTATTTCACAACAGAAGAGACGAAATAATATCAAGTATTCCAGGTCACGCGCAACCAGTACCAAAAAAGGAGGCGATGAGATCTGTGGACTTTTTTTAAAAGGGTTTACAAACCGATTAGAAACAGAAACATGAAGACATCCTGGAATAGTTTCCAATTAGGCACTGAAGAGTGAGACTCTAGGCCCAGCTGCGCATCTACTCACTAACGTTGAACTTTCCATGAGTTGTGTCACCTGCATTCACCCGCGACAGTGAGCATTAGGTGGAGTCTCATAAACAAATGCACTTGGGACCAGCCTCCCCTGCACCACAAACCAGCAAAGGTGTGTGCTCCAGTCAGATGAGCGAGGGCCACAGCAGGTCCCTGGTGATACCAGTGCTCTTGACCCTGTCTATACACCAGAATCACCTGGCCTAACATGCCAATGCCAGGTCCCATCCCCAGCATCGCCCAGGAAATTGGCCTGGGGAGCACATGGGTGCTGGGATTTTAGTGTTCCAGGTGATTCTAATGCGCGGTCACTCTGTTGGACTCAGTTCCACTGGGGGTCACAATGACTTTGTTCTGCAAGTTCTGCTGCAATTTACAAATCAGATCAACTGTGAGAAGAAATGCTTTTTGCAGATGGATGGAATGACTTTTAGACTATGATCGCATACAGATGCCTACTTCCTGGTAGCTAGGCCACCACTGCATGTATTACTACAGATGCTTTCATTTAATCCCGGTGTGAGTCTGAAAGGCATCCTTTCTATTCCATCCCTTTACAGGTGGTCACTTGGCTGCTGCCTGAATCTACCTGCCCATGACAATTAGGGAGGTATTTCACCCACAAGGCTCCAGCTCCCCCGTAATTAATCACGCACTGGTCCTTCTATGGAGGATACAGGTATCTCAAGACAGCTATAAAAGCTCCCTCGGACTCCAACTTCTCTTCCTCCTTGCATTGTTTCCAGACGCTCACCCTTCCGGTTACCCTCCTAAGTGCTAGTGTCAATACCCACCTTCAGTCAGTGCCATGAGAACCCGGGCACACCACTTCCAATGCCGTACCCACCGCACTGGGCATGGTAAACGTTGCCTGTCGTTTCCCCCTCCCCGGCCCCCCAGCCGGGGCACAGTGAAGACTACACTGCCAGTGGGTCTGGTCACATGACCTGTACTGGCCAATGGTATGTGTTGCATGTCACAGCCAGAAATATAAGGGCGTGTGATTCTCTAGTCTTTTTTCCCTACTGCAGGAAATGTTGAGATGATGGGGGTGAAAGAAATGGTCTTGATCACTGAGTCACTGGAAGGAGAGCTGCCCCAGAGAACCGCTCACACCTGTAGTAACAAACTCTGCATGGGCAAGAAATAAGCATTTCTCGTACAAATCGATGGGCTCTAGGGGCTTTTACTGCTACCTAGGGTACACCAACGGTTCTCAGAGTGGAGACCTATAAGAGATGCAAATTATCAGGCTCCATCTCAGACCTACTGCATCAGAAACTGTGGGGGGGATGGAACCCAGAAATAAAGATTTTAACCAGCCCTCCCCCAGGGGATTCAGCTGCACAGTCAAGTTTGGAGAGCCACTAGCTAGATTACAGCGCCAAATCAAAGGGCATCCGCCTCCCTGATGTGAAGGCTATCTCTGCAGCCACAAAGGATGGTGGTCTTAAGATGGGCAAGCAAAGGTGCAATGTTTTTTCACGTAAGATGACTAAACCCTACCTTCTCCACATGATATCAGTGTGCTTGATTTATTTAAACCTAAATGAAACGTCTGTGTTTACTTGTTAAGATTTACCTTGTGAAATCCACCCCCCCCCCCCAGTTTCTTTCCCTACAGTCAAAAGTCACTGATAGAAACATTGGGTAAAATCTGATCCAGAATGGAAGCTTTCTCTCCAACAGAGCAATGAGTCGTGAGCCAGCTATAAACTCAACGTCTCATCAGGCCCTTCTGGGCGATCCTACATAAAGCAGCACTGAGTGACCCTGTCAAAGGCTGTGCAAAACCCACTTACTCTCCACCTCTGGTGTTACTCTACCTACCACCAAGTACCCTAGTAAACGGAAGAAAATAAAACTTACCTGGAACTACCTGCAGTTAGGATTCACCACATTCTTTTTCCTGGTGCTCAGAACCAAGCTACTCGACAACCTGTTCTCTGAAATGGTTGGGCTCCGTAAGGCCAGAGAAAGAATTCAAACCCAAGTCTGTCGGGCTCTGAAAGCCCAGGCTCCTCCCAATTTCTAGACACAGAACTGGACCACACCTATACCCCGAGAGAACCTCAGCAAGTCTCATAAGGTCCATTTTGATGGCATCTGAGTCCCAGGATTCAGTAAATGCAAATCTGCTTTAGGACCTTTCTATTTAAAAGTTAATAATGGTCCCTTGATGGGTAGGGGTACCTGGCAGCAAATGAGAAAACGGCTACAGTTATCATAGATCACTGAGTAATTCTCAAGATATGAACAAGTACAGACAACTTTCACTTTTTTATTTACTATCAGGTGCCTTAAATTCTAGATTTATTTGATCTGTGAGAATGACCTCAGACACTATCTCATTGAGGGGATCCTAATCTGAGGTCCCCAGGACGCCCCTAGAGCAACCAAGAAAGTATCTCAGGAGGTACGTGAGTCCCTAAAATTGTATATAAAATTCTGTGTATTTGTACATTTATCTGGGAGAAGGCTCACAGCTTGGATGAGATCACTGGATTAATAATACTGACAAGCTCATCTTTCTGATTTCATATTTGAGAATAGTTTAAGTTCCTTGCTGAACAGGCTTAAAGCTTCTGTAAATGATACAAGAAGCTGAAACACTTGATAAGTGGCTGGATTTCAGGGACTGGAATACAGGCAAGAAACCAAAGCTATAAACAGAGATTTGGAAGTTATCTGCACATATATTGATATATATGAGAAGTGAAGCTGTGAGGATACCTGAAACTTCCCAGAGAATTACCAGGAGAAAACGCAGGAGAGAGTGTACTGTTCCACACTTAAGAGTAGAAAATGCTTTTAGGAAGAACTGTCAGTCGGGTGAAATACTGCAGTGGGTCAGGGACGTAAAGACGGAGAAATGACCACCTGCCTCGACAAGGAGGTCACGAGTGAGGCGGGTCTGGTGACGGAGCCCGCAGTGGTCAGCTGAGGAGCACAGGGGGTGGAAATGTGCGGAAGGCAGGGTGCCTGCTGGCTGTCCGAAGGCAGGAGAGAGAAAAGAAGGGGGCAGGAGATCTGAGGTTTGGGGACAGGAGGGAAGGAGGAAAGAGTGGGAACAGACACAAGGACGTCTGTAGGTGGGGTGTGGAAGCAGAGGGTCCAGTCTGACTCAGTGCGGAGAACTCGCACTTTGGTTTCTGACTCAAGTTCAACACTCTTTTCATTTCAAAACAGCTTATAAAGACGTGTCTTTCCTTCCCTCCCCACCTCCCTTTGGTTCTTTCAGGAGGCCCAAGTGAACAGAATTGAAGCTGTAATCTAACCTCATATGCCTCACTCCAAAAGGCAGAGAGTCTCAACTTCTTCAAAGCTAATCCTAAAATCCTGCTAAGCTAAACATTTCCTCGGTGACGAGCGGTGCCCCGAACGTCAGGGCTCACACCGCGTGCGCGGCGCGCATGCGCACACGGCCGGCTGTGGTCCCGCAGGAAGGTGTGACATTTCATCCCACCAACTCTTTCAACGAGCTGTCTCTTCATGTTATATTCTAGACCCAATAATTGTCAGACGTGCAAGATAAAGATATTAAAAAAAAAAAAAAGGAAAGAAAATAATTCTGAAAGGTTCCAAGTTGGTTACAGAAATCTCAAATGTATAAGAAATGAACGGTTCGGACTACCAGATAATTATTACCGTCTGCTCTCGTTTCAACATTTGTTAAATCCAGTTTGGATGCCAAGAAAAGAAGACTTTTCCTAGAATCATCACACTGGGCTCTGAAAGAACTACAGGTCATGTATTTATATACTAGGTTTATCAAGTATTGCTGCAAAAGAACTACCAAATATTTAGCACAAATATTCTAAGATGCTACAGCCCATGAGGGGAGCCTAAGGTTGAGACAGTTAAATGAGCGATGTGCTTGCTGCTACAGCCATTTATATTCTCTAAGTAACTAATTCTTACATGAGGAGATACTGAATTAAGTGTAGCTAGACAAAATATAATAAAAAAACATCTTTTTGCCATCTGTGATCATTGTGATCAACGCTCAAAGGCAAGCTTACATTGTTTGGATGGCAGGAAGGCCAAACATGCCAGCTTCATGAGTACCTCAAATAAACAGCATAAATGAGAATACAAAAGTAATGCTTTTAATTAATTCGTAAATGCTACAGAAACAGACTTTTCAAGGATCTAGTATATACTAATCACAAACCAATTCTTATGCACTTTTTACACAGGTTCCCCAAGAATAACTATTTGGTTTTATTGGCTTAAATTAAAGCAATAAGATGGTTTCTTTAAAAGTACAGTGTCATCTGAACCAAAAGTAGGACAAGCTGGTATTAGGTGCCTCAGGATGTGAAACAAAAATACAGCAACGATGACGTATTCCCATCTAAAAAATTCAACCTGAATCTAATCCAATTTCTAGGAATTATGGGATAAAGAGAAACAAACAATGTCAAAAGGAAGCAATTACCTAAGTCCAGAAATGTGAGGGACAACTACAGGACAGATGACCCAATTTTTCCAACATATACAGCACATTAAAAAATAAAACAAAATGGAAGAAGGAATGCTAGAGAATAAGAGATTTAAGTTATACAACAACCAAAAGCAAAGCAGACTCTTTGGATCCTAACTGGAACAAACCAACTTTGAGACAATGAGAGTAATATTAAAAAATAATCTTGCTATTTTTATTAAGTCTAATAACAGGCATTAAAAAAAATCCGCAGTAGTTAGAGATGTATACTTATTATTTTAAAAAGAAAAAGTATGCACACTCAGATTTTTCAGAGATTTTGAGTTACAGAGCTTCTCCTGGATGGTTCATGGCTGAGGTCCTTCTCCTATCACCAAACTCAGGAGAGAATCACAGAAGTCAGACAAATGTTACAGTTTTCAAAACACCCACTTTCTTTCTCTCCTCCTTTCTCCTTTGTTTGTCATAGAGCCAACAGGCAAATTCAAATGTTTTTAACCTTGGTTTATCATGGTTCTCCGTTTCCTCAGCTATAAACACGGCTGTGCTGGATAACTCCCTGCTGGCCCCGGGGAGGACAAGTGAAGGCGTTATCAGCAAAATCACACAAGATTATAAGGACTTGGAGAGTCTTTTTTTAAAAATTCTTTCGGCCACGGCACGCGGCATGTGGGATCTTAGCTCCCCCATCAGGGATCGAACCCGTGCCCCCTGCAATGGAAGTGCGAAGTCTTAACCACTGGAACACCAGGGAAATCTCAGAGAGTCCATTTTATAGACTAAGAAACTGAGGCTCAGAGATAATGAGTGATTTTAGAGGTCATCCTACTAATTACCAGCAGAGCCAAGCAAGCACCCACGTCTTGGAGTGTCCTCCTTACACTGACAGGGAGGATTTCACTCGTCACTTACCTTCCCATGCTCCTTCCTCACGTGGGAAATGTAAACATCTCTTTGCGTGAATAACCGGTCACACTCCCAACACGTCCACCCAGGACTGGCCACTTTCTTGGGTTCCAAAGATTTTTTCACGGGTGATGGGGATTTCTTTTCCAATTTCTCTTTCCCGTTCACGGATCTGGTGTCCTCTTTGTTTTGATTTGCTGAATTTTGAGTTGTGGGCTTAATGCTCAAAGGCAAGTTTATACCCAAGTTTGGAGGCCCTTCAATACTTTTCAATGTTCCATGCATAGACTATGTTATAAAAAAAAAAAAAAGAAATATCTTTCACAAGTCACACCACTAAAAGAAAGCACATGTGGACTATCTTACATTATAGACATTTCAGTATGATTTTATTTTCACTCAGAAATATTTCTTAATATAGCAAGATGAAAACCTAAGCAAGATATACACATAAAAAGAAATAAAGGAGTATTAACTTTTACAGTTGCTCTAAGTTATGCGTTTCTTGTTCCAAGTAATTTTTAAAAGCTTATTTGCTTGTGCCATTTTAAAATTTGAAAAGAAAGACTTCTGTATTGAGTCCAAATCATTCCTGGCACTCTGTCATCCCCCAATGTACCAGAGTGAGTCCTCTCTACCACAGACCACTTCTGGTGAAGAACATTTTACTTTCACATCTACCCAAAAATGTTTAAATAGGCTAATATACTGGTAGGGGTTCAAAACCCTTAGCTAACCAACTTTAACAAACACCTGAGACCAATGTGTTCATAGCAAACCTTTCTCCCTCCCTCGAATGTCTTTCACATTCTTGAAATACTTCTTACAGTTTGGGTTTTTGCTGGGGGGATTTTTGGTAATTTTAATCTCTCTACCCCTATCCCAATCCATCCCTTCTTACTGATAGCACCCAGACATGTAAACTATACACAGTAGCTGCTCAAAAAGCCTTTCTAAACTGCCTGTTTATTATCATTAACATAGTAGCCTCCATAGCCTCAACTTAAACTCACAGGATTTCAAATTCCACTGGCGTAAAATTAGTGCAATTTGATCCTGAAGCCCTCGCTTTGGTTTCTGTTTTGTTTGTGTTCTAGAAGCCTGGAGTCCAAAAAGAGAAAGCAAGCAAATATGTCTGTGCCTCAATTTACAATTTATCTTTGGATGGGGCTGTCTCATATCAGTATCCTCTGAGTTCTTGAATCTTCAGAAAGACAACAGGACACGTCCTAACTCGTGTTAGCACGGCTAGTGCCCTGGGCCACAGAGACTCACACTGGCACAGACCTCAGCTCCCTACTCTGAGTGTTCAGGTAAGAAGCTGCTCCTCTGGCGAACTCACCAGCATACTTTCTCAAGGCAGGCTCTTCTCTAAATTGTACCAAGAATTAACCAACCTTCTTCAATACCGTCTCACCCCAGCGGGAAAAATGGGGCTTCTATAATTTCCTCATGAGCAGAGGTTATAGGTCTCCCCAGACAATCGTTAAACTGGGCTGTGAAAAGGGCCTGGGCTGAATGTCTAATGTGCCTCTGCAAAGAGAAAATCTGGGGAGAGATGTCATCTCTTGACACCAAACACTGTGCATTTGCTTCTTTTCCACCATGCAGTGCAGAGGCCTGTGTTTAAATGGTCCTTTTCAAAACAGAAGCCAAATTTTTACATTTTTAACCACTTAAAACCCAAAGAAAACAAACCCCAAATCTTCTGATATACTTTTCATAAGGTTCTAGGCAAATGCACTTTTACTAACTAAAAAGTTGAAGAGAGGGTAAAGTATCAAAGTATTCTAAGATAGCCTTATGCTATAGAAACTCCAGAAAGGCAGCAAAAAGTGCTGCTGTGACCACAGAGCAATGGAATGTGTGCAAAAATGAGAATTTCTGATTTACTCATTTTGTTTTTATATTTTAAGTAAAAATAAAATTATTTTTTAAGGATGAATGTCTTTTTTAAATAAAAGAAATACAACTTAATTCTTCTGGAATTAATGCTTCCTTAGCTCCTGCAACAATAAAAAACCTGAATGGGGCTTCCCTGGTGGCGCAGTGGTTGAGAGTCCGCCTGCCGATGCAGGGGACACGGGTTCGCGCCCTGGTCCGGGAAGATCCCACGTGCCACGGAGCGGCTGGGCCCGTGAGCCATGGCCGCTGAGCCTGCGCGTCCGGAGCCTGTGGCCACAACGGGAGAGGCCACAACAGTGAGAGGCCCGCGTACCACACACAAAAAAAACAAACAAAAAAAACCTGAATGACTATAACTTGAAGGTTTACTTTAAATGGAGATGCCAACATGGAGCACAGGGGTCCCACACAGTGAATAAGTCCACACTGTGGTGGAACAAAGAAATTATACAAATTGGATTAAGTTGGGCAAATAAAAATCTACCTCTAAATAAATATGTATGTAGAGAAACAGGGTTCCTGGGCTCCTTTCTCTTAATTTCTTCCTCATGAAAAACTGAACAGCGCTAGTATTAGACAATGTAAATAAATTCACAAGCTAGATATATACATACATGTAAAAAACAAAAACAGGGTGCCCCTAAAACTAGCTTTATCCTTACCCAGCCCCAAACACGTAAGGGCAGGATAATATTTTCGAACATACAGAACATACTTGAAATAAGAACAAAAGTGAGCATTCCCACTGTTTTTGTACCATGGAGTCTCGTGAAGGTTCAGATGAATAAACACAGTTCTCTCCTCCTTGTGGCCACAGGGTTTACCAGTTTTCTTCAGTCTCTATTTCTTGGAACCTTGTATTCCTCCAAATTCAGTATTAACACAAGGAAGACCCTAACCACAAGTCGGATGACCCCACTTCCAGATGTAACACGAGTTCCAGAAAACAAATACTTTAAAAGCCTCTAAGAAGCAACTTTTCTTCTTTTCCTCGCACCCCACCCAACCCGCATATCGTACATGTAAAATATCTGGGTCTGATTCCTATGTCCCTGTGTTTTTATTAGCAGTATGTAGTTTCTCCTGATCATTCATTAAATATTTATTGTCAAGATAATTTTGTAATTTTAGTAAGAATCTTTAAAACATCTTCAGAGGATTTTATTGTACTTAAAGTGAGAATGAGGAAACACTTCTCCCATGCATTTTCTTCGTCCTAGTAATGCCACGCCGTCACCACCTTCACGTGGCTTCTAGGGAGTGGCTTCTAGCGAGTGGCTTCTAGTGAGTGGCTTCTAGTGAGTGGCTTCTAGGGAGTGGCTTCTAGGGAGTGGCTTCTAGTGAGTGGCTTCTAGTGAGTGGCCTCTAGTGAGTGGCCTCTAGCGAGTGGCCTCTAGCGAGTGGCTTCTAGCGAGTGGCTTCTAGGGAGTGGCTTCTAGGGAGTGGCTTCTAGCAAGTGGCCTCTCTGAGAGGTTTTAGGCAGTTATGCTCATATACACTCAACACGGGAACTTTCAAGAACTAAGAGTCCATTCATTTAACTAACATGAGGTTAGAATAATTTAGAGACTTGGTTTGCTCTTTAAACTGAACTTTTCTGTATAATACATTTAAAAACAGAAAAACTAAGAGAAAGAGGGATTGAGTTTATGTAATACTGGGTCTGTTCTCTTTTTAAAAAGGAAGTCACTTTAATCTCTGAGAGCCAATGGATATTATCTCCTAATGACACAGGAATCAAACTGCTTAACCTCTCACAGTGGACAGTTAAGAGGCTAGGACTAAGCTCTGTCCTTAGTGAGCTTAAAAGGCTATAAAGAGATTTAGGTGCCCCTTTTGGGGACTGGAGAGTGGGTCGTCCAAACTGGACATTTATTCATTTCATTAACTGAACACCCAGCAGGTGCCAGATACTGTGCTGTATCCTGGACATTTCACTGTCAGTTTACATGCAAACTTGATTAAAAAAAAAAAAGACTACAAGATCCAGGGCATCAATTATAATGCAAACTTAACTGCTTAAGTAATTTCAAGGGAAAACCTTCATTTTTCTAAACACACCAGTATTTATACAAATTAACATAATTCATCAGAGTCCCTGTCTATTTCTAAATCCTACATAACACCAAGTTCTCAAAAAAGTAAACTTCACAGCCTTCATTTTCACATATGGGGGAAAAAAAAAAACCTAAAGCTTGATTATTCTTTTAAAGTCAGGGCATGCATTTGTTACTTTGCTTTGATTTTTCATGGTATGCAGACCAGGGCTCGGGAATAAAAAGCATCCCTCAGTTAAGTGAACTCGTGATGACAGCATGTTGTAAATTGCTCATTACCAACGACCAGCGTCCATCCCTTCCTTCGACAGAGCACATGCTTTACCGGAATCTGCAGCTCAGCCTTGATTTATGACCAATGAATGGATCTGCGGTTCATTTAAAGGATGTAAGAGATGCGCACACACCTTGATATGGTCCATCATGAGTTGCTTCTGTGCGTATAAGAGAGAACAGTCTGGACACTTGAAAACAGACACCTTCTGGTTTTCGATGTGTTGGTCAAAGTGGCGATACAGCAGGGTTTGCAGGGTAAATACAGTGTCACACATGGAACACTTATATATTATTCTAAAACAGAAGAGGTGCAGGGAAATGTCAGTCAGCCCTCATCTCTCAGGCCAAAGGAACCACTACTTCACATCCAAGAATTCAGGAGGCAGAAGCAGCAAGAACAGACAAACACAATAAAAAGAATAGAGCAGTTTAGCTTTGAAACAAACTTTCGAAGGCAGCTGGCATCACTGGAGTGCAGCTCAACTTAACATTTTGGGATAGAGGCACTGGATCACATTTGCTTAGAAATCATTCTACTACCCACAGATCTACAACTGACATGGTTTTACAAGGTCTTTACTCGTAAGCTACTTTAACACAGAGCAAAAGCATCCTTGATTTTTTTAAAATATTTTTAAAGAGCAGACAAGGAACACAGCCTGATGGTAGTACCCTAACTTGAGAGAATTTGACTGATGAACTAAGCAGGCCCACACGTCTTGGATGCCTGAACACACTGTTACTTGTTCCAGGTTTTCTTTCAGAGTTAGTAGTAATTTTACACTTGAACATCACTATTTCTGTACCTGTTCTTAACAACGAAAGCCCTGCACCAGGAAGCAATTATGCATGAAAATAAAGACGCATACAATAAAATCCACAAATCAAATGCTGCTTCAACACCTGAGTGCCTACTGTGCTCTAAATGGTTTAAAATACTCACTATCCACTACAAACCATTTCCCTACCTAATATGTTACTACCAAGCAGCCTCCTGAAGTTAACTCAGCAGCTCTGAACCTCCTGGACATAATTCCTTCATCCATCCACACTTTCCTCTGGCCGTCAGGAGAGAGTCCTCCCCGCTGCCAACCTTTGCCCCCAGGGATTTACTGGGTCACTGGTGAGCGCGTCTGCCCACAGGAGGTCACCCTTTCCCAACAGGGTCGTCCTGGGCCTTAAGGGAGGCCCTAGGGACACCTGTGTTTCCTCTGAACAACCAGGATCACCAGAACAAAGAATACCGAAGAGCAGCTTAGGAAAATGGCAGAGAAACCCTGACCAAAGGTGTGAGCCACATGAGAAAGAAAAAGCTGAGGTTGTTTGCTATTTCTACAGAAAAGTTAAAAAAAAGGAATGGCTTTCTTCTTGAAACCACTTGTCTCCTCGTAGGGTTTTCTTAAGAGAGCACTTCTCACGTACCTTCGGACTTCACTCTCTATTTCTATACCCCAAAATTATAGATTTAACTTGTTTTCTCTTTTTCCACATGAAATTTATAAATTTAATTGGCGTGAGTGACATGTTTTTAGAAGGTCCTGACATGTCAGTTACCCTCGCACAGAGCACAAGCACCCTTGATGGGAGAAAGGTTTTTTTTTTTTTAAGATCAGACAAGGTTTACAGGATTTCATCATTCAGCCCAAAGGTGGTACATTAATGATGTGTCACCCTTAAGTCTACCAGATGCGACGAAGATGTGCATCTCCTCACTGTCTGAAATAGCTTAGAGCTGGAAATAACCCAAACGTCTAGTAATATAAGTAGTTAAATAAGAACAATAATGTATGATTTTTTTTAAATTATGATGCAGACATATACCAATGACATGGAATGATCTTCATGCAAATTAAAAAACAGGTAACAAGACAGTATGCGGGATACAACCACATTTGTTTAAAGGGTATAGAAAAGAAACAGATGGTATATAACTATCATAATCTCTGCTGGATGGTAATTTTTTATTGTTTTGCTTGCTTATATTTCCTGATTTTTCTGTAATTAGCAGAATAGCCTCAAGAAAAGTACTAAGACTTACTAGCTAGGCTAAATATTTTCTCAGGACTCTATTCTTACACTTTCAGAAATAACTCTTTCATGAAAAATGGCACGGCTTGTTTTATTCATGCTACATTCCTTTCAGGTTCTGTTTGTTTTGCTTTGTTGCCTTCTACTGAACTGCAAAGAAAGTATAAGACAGGACATAATCTATTTACTTCAGCATTTTTCTGAGGAACAGGTTTTTGGTGTAATACTGGAATACACCCTACAAACCACTAACAAATAACCAGGGGGAGGGACTTCCCTGGTGGTCCAGTGGTTAAGAATCCTCCTTCCAATGCAGGGGATGCAGGTTCGATCCCTGGTCCGGGAACTAAGATCACACATGCCGCGGAGCAGCTAAGCCCTCGCGCTGCAACAAAGAGCCCGCGTGCTGCAACAAAAGATCCCACATACCACAAGGAAGATCCCACATGCCACAACTAAGACCCGATGCAGCCAAATAAAAAAATTAAAAAAAAAAATTAGCTATCCTTAAAAAAAAAAAAACTAAGGGGAAATGGTGACCTCACAGTGCAGAAATCTGGCCGCTGCCAACTGGACTAGATGATGGAGGGTAACATCCCTAGAAGGACAGGTAGGCGGTGAGCATCCTCGATGGGATTTGATGAGGAGATTCCTGCCTGAGAATGTATCCTGAGTCCAACTATGAGAAAGCGGGGCGGGGCCGGGCCGGGAAGGAGGGTCATCCTCAGAACACAAGACCGGTATCCTCTGCTGGATGAGAGGGGGAAAGACTGAGCAACTGCTCCAGATGGAAGCACGCTGATGGGACAGGACAATTAAATGCAAAATGTGCTCCTGGACTAGATTTTGTACCAGAAAGAAAGGGAAAAAAAAGACAATATCTCAACAACTAGAGAAATTTTCATGGGATCTATGAACTGGTTGGTAATGTAATCCATGCTGGTTCCTGGTTGGGAGGCTAGATGGTAGTAATAATATACATGAGTGTCCTTTTGGGGAGGAGAGGCGGAACACACTCAAATATTTATGTCATGATGCCCCATTATTCCTAAATAGGAGACAGGGAGAGATACAGAAAGAAGAAAATGAAAGGATGAAACAAATGTCAGAAATGCTAACAACTGGGGGATACGGGTGAAGGGGACGCACGAGTTCTCCACAGTGCTCTTTCAACTTTTCTGTAAGATAGAAACGATTAAAAAATTAAAAACTGGGGGCTTCCCTGGTGGCGCAGTGGTTGAGAGTCCGCCTGCCGATGCAGGGGACGCGGGTTCGTGCCCCGGTCAGGGAAGATCCCACATGCCGCGGAGCGGCTGGGCCCGTGAGCCACTGAGCCTGCGCGTCCGGAGCCTGTGCTCCGCAACGGGAGAGGCCACAACAGTGAGAGGCCCACGTACCAGAAAAATAAATAAATAAAAAAATAAAATAAAATCTGGTGCTAATGTCAAAAAAGAAAAGTCCAAATAAGGGTACCACGAACCTGACAGACATAGGCCGTGACCACAGAGCAGACTCTCCAACTATTGCTACAGTGCAGGAAAGAACCACAGGGAGACTGGCGGGCAGAGAGGAGGGAGGGCTTTTGTTCAAGACAAGGAGACCAGGACTTCCCTGGTGGCGCAGTGGTTAAGAATCTGCCTGCCGAGGCAGGGGACAAGGGTTCGAGCCCTGGTCCGGGAAGATCCCACATGCTGCGGGGCTACTAAGCCCGTGCGCCACAACTACTGAGCCTGCACTCTAGAGCCCGCGAGCCACAACTGCTGAGCCTGCGCACCTAGAGCCCATGCTCCGCAACAAGAGAAGCCACTGCAAGGAGAAGCCCGCTCACTGCAACGAAGAGTAGCCCCCGCTCGACGCAACCAGAGAAAGCCCACATGCAGCAATGAAGACCCAATATAGCCCAAAATAAATAAATTAATTAATTAATTAGAAAAAAGACAGGGAGACCAGTGCACACAAAGGTGGAGTCTACACGGGCACAGCATGCTGGGGACAGTGTGGCTGGATGCAGGGGAGGTACTCTGAAAGATAAACCTAAAAGTTTGACTTGACCCAACTGCAAGACTGAGTGAATGGCAGGATAACTGGACTAGAACAAAGGAGGGAGGAGGTGGCTGAAAAAAATCTGCAGGGGTGGGGAGGCAGGGGATGGAAGGTAGGGGAAGAAAAACAGGAGGTAGAAAGGAAAAAGTCAATCCAAAAACCCACCCTCAGTCAGGACAGAGTGCTACCCTTGAAACAAATGTAAAAACACATGAGTAAAGGATTCTAAGCTCAGAATTGCTGCCAACTGCCTCCATCACCACTGAGTGAGTACAGCCAGGTACAAGGCACCATCCGAGTAGGACACGTCCCCACACCTCCATTAGGTGAATCTGCACCACTGCCCCTCACAGCTGGGACACGGGCTCAGAGATTAGAGAATCTGCTTGATGCTGTGTAAATCCCAGGGCCGTGCTTTAAATTCATCTTCATCTGAATCAAAGTCCTCCACCACGCCGCTACTGTAGTTTTGTACCATTTTATTTCTTAGGAACTTGCTCCAAAACTCCATCTCTTGGGACTTCCCTGGTGGCGCAGTGGTTAAGACTCTGCACTCCCAATGCAGGGTGCCTGGGTTGGATCCCTGGTCAGGGAACTAGATCCCATGTGCCGCAACTAAGAGTTCACATGCCACAACTGAGGAGCATGCACGCCACAACTAAGGAAACGGCGAGCCGCAACTAAGGAGCTTGCCTGGCGCAACCAAATAAATAAATCTTTTTTTAAAAAAAGGTGAGAAAGAAAAGAAAAGAAACTGAGACATAAAAAATTAAACAACTTGCCAGTAAATGGCAGAGCAAATAATCTGGATTCAGGGCCCATGTTCAATCACATAGCAATCAGCTGAGCACTCATGATAGGAGACCCAGGAGTGTCATGGATGAGGGCACTCAGACTCTTTAAAAAAAAAACAAAATGGAACAAAAAAAAGAACAACTCTGTCTCATACAATTCTTCACTTTGAAGTCCTCATTGCTCTATTTATATACATTTAGAAGAGGCAAATGGAAGGAAGGGAAAAGCACCCAAAGAAACGGCTGGTTAATCAGACGTCGAGGAAGATATAAAAACAGTCACAAGACTGTATCCCCATAAAATCTAGTAGTGGACATTCAAAATGATCTTAAATTACCCAGAAAAGATTAAAGGGTGTTCAAAGTTCCCTTTGACACAGCAGGGAAACATGCCTGACCACACACTGGAAAACAAAGCACTGGAATGGTACCTGCACATAATAATCACTACATCTGTGAAATAAAAGTCTTATGTTGTGCTTTTCAAGTTGAGGTGCTGGGACTCTTCATGGGTGTATTTTCAGACTTCCATATATTCTCTAAAGGAAATGGGAGGTGGGATTTTTATATTGATCTTTAAAAATTAATGTAAATCATCTGCATAATTTTGAGTCATTTGCATAAAACCACCTTAACCAAAGATTTTGAGTCATTTGCATAAAACCAGTTAACCAAAGACTGCTGGGAGATTTCATGCCTGATGTTCTACTGGTGTGGGAGCTACTTATTTACGTGGGGCTATAACTTTAACAGAACAGAGATCTAATGTCGAACGAAAGCTTCTGGGTCAAACGTAGGCCAAGCAGCTCCCAGCATGGCATAGGAAGCCAGGCTTTATAGAGTGTGCATAGGGAAAGGTGGCACCTGTAGTACGGGTGACAATCACAGGGCCCGAGGAGCAGCATCTGCTGCTGCAGTGAGGTCTTGACTCATTACCCTGAATTAATGCTGTTAGCTGTGCTCACTGGTCTGGGAGTTTTGTTGTGTTTTACTTGTAAATTTGTTTTAGTTTTATAGTTTAAAACTCAATCGTTAATGCCTATCTTTGGGCTTGCACCTGTTAAAAAACCACTGTAGTAGAGAAAAGTTTTTAAGAAAATACTGGAATGATTTTTTTCCTATACATTACTCAAATTTGAGGAATATTGTTTTAGTTTACTTTAATCGTTTGCTATGCTGTATTCCCAGGTAACAACTACTGTTCCAGATTTCATGCACATTCCAGTGAATAAAGTTTTATTTACTTGAATAAAAAAAACAAGTCAAAAACTATATTCACCAGGGGGTTGTGGGGGGAGAGAGTAGGGGGTAGGGCAGACTATGCTATTGTCCGAAAGGCTGATGACCAGGAACACTGAAGGCTGTTTAACTGACGTTTCACTAATGTCTGTCTTCGGAGTCAAGACACCAAGTCGTATGTGGATCCCCTAATTTGTAACGTGTTTCATTTTGAAGATCTACAAAGATCAGAGTGAAGGTCCTATTAGAATAAAATTCCATTTTCTCATAGTTTTTTAGTAAACAGAGTCACTTCTATCGTGTTTAGCCAATGACATTTCCCCCAAACTAAATGTTACATGAAAGCCAGACATACATAACATGGCATATCCACATATCTTCCCCCAATGCTTCCTTGATTATAGAGTTTTAGACAAAACACACCAATAGGTTTGAGGCAGCAAATCTAGCCTCACATAATTATCAAATTCCACACTGCCGCAAACAACACAGGAAGAAAGTGAACATCAGGCCGGGCATCTGATCCAGGGCTGTGTGCACATCCAGGGACCAAGGAAGCAGGGGAGGTGCCGAGGCTACGGGCTCTCCGTGTGCCAGAGAGAGGGGCCACGTGCCATGCATTTTAAAGACCTCACCCTGCTTTATCCTCACACAAAAATCCTCACACAAACCCGGGGACAGAAGCGTGACCCTCACTTTACAGGGGTCAGTGCCGGCCCAAGGTCACTCAGCTGGTGGGTGGCAGCAGGATTCTGACCCCAGCGCCCTCACTGCCTCGTCTTTGCGAAGCTGGCCACCACTGCAGGCGGGCAGCCCGTAACTGCCTGCTGAAACACAAACTCAACGAGGCAAACACTGACAAAATTAAGAGCGAAATCAAGCAAAAGATGAAATTTACTTTTTACTAATCAAGGATTTACATCGGCTATGAAGTTAAATGCAGGAACCAGTGTCTTAAGTAGACTTCATCTTATAAATGTTACTGTGAAAAGTGTTTAAGAAACTATGAAAATTGAAAGAGGACAGTTTTTTACAGTCTTCCAAGAACCTATTAAAATCGTCTTAAGAAAAAGAACAAAATCATCTTAAGAAAAAGAACAAAAATGATAAACATTCACTTGTTTAGCAGAAACTGATGACAAGCGCATGAATGGTAAGTGACATTTTAGGGCAAAGAGTCCCCCCTGGACAGGACTGAGAGGTTTAGGGAGTTACGAGCTATACTTCGCAGAGCATCAAAATCTGCACAGCGGCATAACTTTTCATATCTTAAATTATATCCCACAGAACTACCACCTCTTCTAAATTACTAATAAAGGAGTGGGGTAAAAGGCGAAAGGCAGCACGACTTACTTTGGCTCTCCTATCTTGATGCCGGGATGCTGCGTGTAGGCATGAGAATGTGTACTTGGGGCAGACTTAAACGCCATTGGACAAATAGGACACTTGTAGAAGACTTCACAGTGAGAACCTTGAATGTGAGACTTCAGTGCGGCCACATCAGAGTACACAACATTGCAATGCACACATCTGTTAGAAAATAAACACACAGTCGTTAGCACGAGACCACTAAACATGTATAACTTAACTGTGTAAAACTGGGTAAAATGAACAAATAGCCCTTTAAGGTTCTTAGGAGCTTTTTTAAGCGTGTGGGTTTTTTCTGTTTGTAACAGATCAAATTACTTTTATATATTTGAGAAGGAAGACCATGAAGAAGAGAACTAAAACTCCAATGGACTATTTTCTGAGCATCTTTCAAGTTTCTAAGAATGAACATCCAGACGCCAGGCTGTGGTGAAACCAATGGACCATGGGGCCACGTCAAGGCCAGCAGCACAGCAAGACCCTACGACTGCTGGCTTTGAGAGGACCCCCGCACGCTGGATTCTGAGGTTCCCACCCATCCCCAATACCCAAAGGAAGAAAGCTTTGCTGTCTAATCCTATATGCCATCGACAGAGGGACCCAGAGGAACAAATGAGTACTGGCTCCAAAGCCACAGCCGCTGTGTCGTGACCACACAGGAGGCACTGAACGTTCCTGGAGGCTATAGAGAAGGTCAACCACCTAGTGTGTTTGTCTCCTGGAGATTCAATTTAAGTACACTTACATTTGTTTAACATATGACGTGAAAGATAAACCATCTGAAAAACCAACCTCCCTATGTAAATTGCCTATCTAACCTCTTCTTGAATTTCTAATAATTTGATGATTAGCTCACTCCTCACTCAAATCTAGTCCTACAGAAACAAACTTTAGAACTTGGAGACACTTCCCCCCAGCCTCACCTTTCTCACGCAAGGACGCCCAGCACCCCTTAACAGTCCACCCATCTATCACCTAGTCTTCCTTCTTTGTTCACACCTGAAAATTATTTGAGAGTGGTCTCTCTGCCGACCCTCGAGGGTCTGCAGGGGCAGACCTTTCACACACCCGGCAGACGTGCCCTGGGTGTGAATGTGAGGGCTGACCTGGGGTAGGAAGACTGCAGTTGAGGCTGCCTTCCAGGGGCAGCGCTCGATGGCGTTGACACCTAAGACACTTCTGTTCTTAGAACCTCCCTCCAAATTCAAGGAGCAGCTTCCAGAGTCATACAGGAGTGACACACTCTAAACTACACGTGCTCTATAAAGCCTGCCATGTTAAGTTTTGCGGGCATTTCATAAAAATCATAATTAATGCCTTAGCATTTTAAATGACTGACGGCATCATGTTCAGCAGCATATACATTAAAAGCACTGAATATAGGAGAATAAATACAGAATGCTCCTCTGTCCTATCTACTTGACCTACTGTTTTAGGCAATGAAGCCACCCAAGCACACTGCAACAATTTTGAGTTAACTAGAACCTGGGTTTTCTTGAACAGGTTACTGATCCTCTCTGGGCTGGTTTCTCATTTGTTAAATGAGAAGAGTTGGAATAGATAATTTTTTAGTCCTTCCCAACCCTAGAAGCCAGTAATTCCTATGAAAGAGGAAGATAACACAGAACAAAAACAGATGGGTTACTAACTATTAAACAAAAGAATCTGCTACATTGTGAATCATAAAGTATTTTCCCCATCAAGAGTACAAAGGTGTATTCAAAGGGCAAAACACCAAGGAAGGGCTGTTTCTCTGAAGTCGCCTGGAGAGGAAGATTTAATCTCTAAGAAAACAAGCAGGAGGTTGGAGAACCTACAGCTGATAAAGGAGGTGGCTAAGGCTTGGTCCGAAGAGCCTCATGGAGGCGAGGGAAAGCCCCCCTCCCCTAACGTAAGGCAAGAAAGGAGAAAAATTTAAAAGAACTTGAAAGAAAGTTGTAAAATATCTGCCTACAAGTGGAAGAGGCCAATATGGAACGCAAATAAGACACAAAAATAGAAGGAGAATTTGAAGGGTTCATACAGCATCCTAATGCTACTAAAAACCCAGTCTATTAATAAATATTTAATATAGCTGAAGCCCTGTGTGTTCTGGGTACCAATTAAGTTTCTCTTCATTAAAAAAAAAATTTTACAGTATACAATCCTATAATTCCCCTTCCTAGATGCAGATCTAGTGGATCAAGAAGCAGAAAAATTCAGAGAAATAAATGACTTTTACCAAATCAACCAGAAGCTAGAAATGGCCTCCTCACTATCTGGGAGACGCAGTGTATGATCAGGAAGAGGCTGGGATCCTGACACAGTCAGGCTGGGAGCCACGCCAGAGATGCTCCTCCGGCTAAAAATGAAATAAAAAAGTTTTTTAATTGGAAAAACTATGAAGCCAAAGAAGGAGGGGAAAATGTACAAGGTCAAGGGTCTGCTGAACCCCAGACAAGTAGCAGACTGGACCATTATTTGAAACAACAGGAAAAAAACTCAGGTCGAATTCTGTTCTATTACCTAAAGAGGTAAACATGAACTAAACTTCAGAATGTACCAACATAGTGTTTTTTTATAGCTCTTGTAACCCCCCAAATGCAAGAAAAAAAGTCTATACTAAACACAGAAATTTTAGTAAAAATTCAAAGTGCCAAATTTAAGCAACTCTGTGAATGAGGGGGGAAAAAAAAGAAAAGAAAAGCAAGGGATGGTCTTTTCCAAGTTGAGTTAATTACTTTTAGCTTGCCGGCAGAGCTTTTGTTTTAATTTAGAAAAGATACCAGGAATAGAGCTTCCCTGGTGGCGCAGTAGTCGAGAGTCCGCCTGCCGATGCAGGGGACGTGGGTTCATGCCCCGGTCCAGGAAGATCCCACATGCCGCGGAGCGGCTGGGCCCGTGAGCCATGGCCACTGAGCCTGCGCGTCTGGAGCCTGTGCTCCGCAACGGGAGAGGCCACAACAGTGAGAGGCCCGCGTACCACAAAAAAAAAAAAAAAAAGATACCAGGAATAGCTAGCATTATAGGAGTCTTACTTCCTTTATTCATTCCAACTTAAGTTCACTTTCATTATATTAGAAAAATCAACTATAAATATCTGAGGAAATTGGCATCCGTTAAAAGAACTGCACTTGTAGTTTTATATTAAATAAAGAATCCAGTAATAAGAGTTTCAAAACATGGGATAAGAACCAAAGTATCACTGTGTATGAATTCTGTGGAATCGAGGGCACCTTCAATGTGGAACATTCCTCTTAAGCACTTAGCATGCTTTTGGACTATCCTGTTTTGCTCTGTAACATGCCCACAGAGATGGAGGCAAACATCACACCCATTTTACAGACAGGGCACCAAGGCACGAAAAACACATGAATTACCACACAATGAGGAGCCTAACTGGTACAAAAACCCTGGTTTCTAAGTTTCCAAACCAAAGGTTTTCTACTAGGGTGGTTGCCGATCCATTAAATATCTGTGCATCACAGGTTTGGAGGCGTGAGATAAAAATGTGAAGTAAGTCTTAGTGTTAGAAACATGGACTGAACCACCTAGAAACTGGTGATGCCATAACGTAAATTTAACTGAAATACAACTTTTAAATCATACCGACTGGCCTTCATTTTTATAAAACATCATATCTGTATCACAACTAAAAGAAAAAAAATAATTGTATATTAACAGTCTAACATTAACAATACCAGGTGAACAAATGTTCAAGTTTAAGATAAATACACAATACAGTAATACCTCTATTAACAAAGACACTGTATATCAATGACGTGTTTTCTTGGTGGACCTTCACTGGATCAAAATGTACAGGAATAAAATGTTTCTAAAAGGTACAGGAATGCATTTCAGAAGGTCGCAAAGTGGAGGATCAAGTTCAAATGCATCATCGCTCAATACTAAACTAACATTTAGATTTGTCAGATGTTGTAAAAGACTAACATTAGCCTTGTCAGATGTTGTAAAAGACACATCTGAGAATATTAGGGGGCAGTGAAAGGGGTCAAGGTTAAGATGTGCAGAGATGAGGGAGAAGCCTGGACTCAGGTAATGGAGAAGAAGGAATAAAGGAAGGTGATCTGGGGTGGAAGGCTCTTCCACAAGAGCGGTGGTAGGAAAGGACACACACCCAATCCTTTAACAAGACAAGATAAAAGTAAGGGACCATGCATACCCTTTCTGTTTTGATGAGAGCAAGTATTCAGAGGTACAGAAATGCACTGCATTCTTGCAGGGCTTAAAATGCAGAGAGCGTGACAACAGAAGTATGCTAGAAAGGGTACAGAAAGTATAAAGGCTCTAACAGTCAATCAAAGCCAAACCTTACCACCTGCACACTTTTGCTTAGAAGGATGGGTCCCATTGACCCTCGGCTTCCTGTGGACCAGAGTCAATACCATATACAGGATTCACACAGATCAACTCGACTACAAATGAGCCAGGTTCCCAGAGGATCTGTTAATCGAGGTATCACTGTATGACCCTGAAAACGATGTGCACAGACCACTCAGAACCCTGTGCCCTAAGACGTGAATAAGCTTTATTTGCACGGAAATGAACGATATACTGACCGAAAACCAACTCTCCGCGTGTAGTGCAGACAGTTCTTGGTGACGTGGGTCTGGAAGTGCACCGACCTGCAGATGGCCCCGCACTCGGGGCAGGTGTAGGGAGATTTGTGCTGGTGGATTCTCTGATGAGATGCGTAACTGCACTGGTTAGGAAGCAGCATCTGGCAGACAGTGCAAGTCTTCTAAATAAACCAAAGGGGGAAACAGGGTTGGTCCTACGAAGTATTTTCTAATATGCAAAGAAGCTTGGTTAAACCTCAAAATAAGTATACAGCGGTCATTTCAAATACTACGATAATTGATTTCCAAAGAAAAAGCAAACTTAAAAGTTAAATGGTCAATGTAAAATGTTCCTGTAAAATACAGACAATATGTACTATGTAGTCATGCTCATCCCAAAGTACGATGTAAAGAGACTGTTAGCATTAGGTAGACTTCCAATTTTGTTACGTTTACATTTTTTTTTTTAGTGTGAAGAAGAGGTATCCTTATAAAGTATGTTAGTAAATCTACTTTAATGTATAATTAACTTTAAAATACAAGTTTATGGGCATCTATCTTGACAGTAGAGCTCCCACAACTCAAAAAAGTTTCTTCAAAATAATAAAAATAAATTAGTGGTTAATCCAGCTTTCTTTCTTTCTTTTTTAAATTTTTTTCCCTTCAGTTATTTGAGATCTGAAACACAGGAATGCAAAAAGAATGGCCGCAGCAATCAGTTGTTCTTTTTTGCACATGAACTGGTTTCTTAAGTGGATGAACTGATCATTATGACTTATGATTAAAACCAACGCACCAAGTTTAGATACATAAATTCAGATATTAAATTGAAACTTCACAGAGCTTAAAATCTAATCACATATAAACTAAAACAGATTGAAATCCTCTTTGGAAAGGGCTCTACACCATTCACTACCCAGGAAAAACCGGAACACACTACATAGTTTTCATCCCCTTAGATATAAGCACTAAACAAACATGGCATGTTTTTAAAACACAAAAAACTCAAAGTAAGTATAAATAGAGAACTCAATTACTTCCATTCCAAAAATAAAGCTAACATAGCAGAAGATAAAATGTGTCTGAATACTATCTGGACATTCGTGCCACAAGTATCTACTACCACCTTCTAAAATGTGTAATTTTTATTAAAGTCAGTTAAAGAAAGCCTCAAAATATAGACTCCAGCTAAAACTGAAACAATCTTTTGTACTGACAACAGAATTAAGACAGTTTCAAAAGACTTTTTATTCTTTCAGCTATTGCAAACAAATTAAGGTTTAAACTTCTGAGGAACATAAACTAAGAAAAATCAGAAACTCACTTGAAAACTCTTTCTTGGTTCTCTCCTGAAAGGCCTAAATTACAAATTTTATCCCATAAAATGTTTATTGCAGTCACAAAATAAGAACATTACAGGCAGCTATGATGAGGTTAAGCATCATTTAAAAATAGCATTCCTTTTCTAATAACACATATTCCAAAGCCACAGCAACGAAAACCAATCAACAGATGCATTAATTATAAGATCCTGGTGACACCTACATTATCACAGGTAGTCTGTTTCTTTGAACGAAGGTCTTCTATTCGCTTTTACCACACCGTCATTCATCCCAGGCAGTGAATGATAATGTCTGAATTTCCACAGACATCTCAGAATGTCTTGCACTTACTTAGGAATAAAACCAGTGTTTTCTACACTCAAGTCAAAACATTTTATGTTTATCATATGTATTGAGCCCATTCCGCTCTAAGCCAAGTGGTGAACTAGGTCCTTTAAACAGATGAACTTCGATACATCACCTCATCTGATTCTCATCATAACCTATGACGTGGATAATATTATCTCCAGTTTACAGATGAGGAAATGAGGTTTAGAGAAGTTAAGAAACTTGCCAAGACCTCACAGCTATGAGGTGGAAGAACCGGGATTTGAACTGGGCTCTGAATAATTAATTCCAAGGCCAAGGGAGGAGTAGGGTGGGGGTCCACAAGGAATAAACAAGCAAAAACGCACCCCCACCCACCCACCCCCCCGCCCCCACCCCCCCCCGCCGCCGGGCAAATGCACGTGAAGGACAGAGGACCGCTGTCAGGGTTACAGGCCATCCCCCAATCCACCTCCGCAGCTTCTCCTTCTCGGAGAGTCATGTGGTTCTACCACTTTTATTATAGGGAGAGACAGCAACAAAAATAAAAACAGGAGATCTAAAAAGGAGACAAAGTATGTGCTCCTTAAAGCTGAAGAGAAGTTTCACATGATCTCTCATCAAGACATGTTAACAAACACCCTTCACGATACACATAAAATTCACAATGAATTACTTAAACACGCTCCCCTACTGGATGCCCGTATGTTTGTAACACACGTAACTATAAAAATAGTTATGGACCGGTTGGTGGGTGAAAGAGCTCTGTTACTAGCAGGTCAACTAAAATAAGTATCAAAATTATTCAAGAAGAGGTTTTGTTAATTAAAGTGCTCTTTACGATAGAAATGTCTGACTGCAAAGACTATGAAAAATGCTTTTAGAGTAACAAGGTCACCCAATTACCAACCTTTCAATAGCGACCTCTCTCGCACCAGTCCTTGGAGAAGGGACGCATTCCCTTCACACTGCACTGTGCAGCGGGGCGCTCCCTGTGGCCCCAGGGCTCTGTGAGAGCAGGCGGCAGCCTCTGCCCTCCCTGTCCCCTCCACCACTGATGAGCTACAGGAATCTGCGCTCAGCCATTTCCATGGGCTGAGGCGCCTCACCCACTGTAGGTACAGAAAGAAGTACAGGCGAGGGTGGGAGCCAGAGTGGGCTACAGCCCCAAATCACAGTGCTTCCATATTGCTGAAATGGGAGAATTCAGTGCCTGGGAAATCACATCAGATTAAGTTCTACTCTTTAGTTTGCACACACGGATGCACGTGTATTTGTGCGCAGACTCTGTGCTGACTCCCACGTTTCCGTTTACCTGTTCCCACTCCATTCCATCTTGAGAACACGCAAGTTGTCTGGACTGCAGACGTTCTCTTCCTGGATACTTGTGTGCTAGCAATAGTTTTAGGGTTTACCTAATTGCTCTCCCTCCAGTTTTATCCACCGCCCCTGTTTTAGATAATGTGCCCTCTCTGCTTCCTGAGACAACGGTGACAGATCTTCACAGCACAGAGGAGCAGATGCCATTAGCTTCTCTGGGATACTGGGAATTCACAGTAATGACACACGTTCTCTGGATCTGGGGAGATGCATTTGAGGATGGGGGCAGGCCAGGATTTCTCTGTGGTCTACAAGAATCTGTCTTTTTTTCCTTACTTTAAATCAAAGAAACAAAAATGTATCTTAAAACTCTAACTCTCTACTATACAAGCTGAGGCTACTTTCGACAGGATAAAGCAGTTTAACGTGACAGGACCTGCCTTCTGAACAGAAAACAGTATAATAAAATGCACTTAAATAGTCTCGTGTGTCTTTTGACAGTTTACTTATGTCATCTGAAAATGGAAAACGTTTGCAGTACTTAGGTAATAAGCGGTTAATTTCTAGTCTGGGGCAGACTCATTTGCTCAGAGAACTGCTACTTTTTAAACTAAAACATTATTTTTCAATACTCAGGTAACATGAGAAAGCTGAAAATAAAGCTGAAAAGTAATCACACTCACACTTGACAGCTACCTGCATTGCACCCTTCTCTGCCCAATCCTGGCACAGAGAGTGAAGGCTAGGCCTCCAACGCAGGCGGTGAGGAACGGGGTACACTGGGGCCCTGGTAAGGATTCAGATAGCCCTAGGGCTCGGCACCCTCTCTGTATACAGGAGGAATTATCTGAGTAACAAGGAAAACAATTCTATGTGTTTCACCTCATGTTTTAGGGAGAAGAGGAGCAAGGGAAAAGATGAGGAAGGCTCGGGAAATGTGAGTAAACATAGCATCTACTCATGCTTAAATTTCAAACAGACCAAAAGCCTGTGACAGCATGAGACCCACTGATCCAGAGGTCAAAACACTGTCAACTTAACGGTCAGCCCAGATGCTAAGTACACTGTTTCTGCCTCACTGACAGCAGTTTTGTAATTTTCCATCTACAGTATAATTACCAAATAATAGTAATAATAATAAAAGTATACCAGTTTGTTTTCTGGCTCTCACTTTCACCCAGTTTCACAATGAGAACACAGACAAAGCACTGCATTTCAGATCTCAGTTAAATGGAAGTAACACAAAGCAAGCATTATAGCAGAAATAACTGTATATACCATTGTTCCCAAAGCTAGCTGTTGGTGCTGGTTTTGTCCTCAAATCATTCTGCACTAAAAATCCCTAATAAAAGTTGACAGTGAAATGAGCAAATTCGCAGAAAGCAGTATGGTCCACACATATAATCCACTCAGATGACAATCGCTCAAGAAGACGGATAAATTAAGAGTTGATAACATTAAACTATCAACTGGGACAGGACTGGCCTGACCAAAATTAATAGTAAACGTTTAGGAGAGCAGGGCCAAAAACCAAGCTAATGATGGTGTTTGGGGTGGGCGCGGGAACTGAGGCGGCCCCACGGCCTCCAGAAGCAGCTGCTGGAGCAGAGTACGTCTAGAAATGAGACCTGGGGGAGGCTGCTCGGGATAATTTAATACACCTGGTATGTTCTAGTAATGATGCCCATAAACTCCCTGAACCTGAACTGAATCAGCAACCCCCCAAAATAAGGACCGTGGCAGATAAGTCACCTTCACTTGCACCCTTGAAGCTAATCTGAATGTAACCCCAGGGTCCATTGTCAGAAGACTCCTATGGTCCCTGCAGCTGTAAAGTTCTATGCTTCTACATCTTAGGTTACCAGCATCAGAAACTGGAAAGAATAGCTAGCAATAAAGAAATCTTGCCTCAGGTTCTGAGTTGGCCACTGATTGGGCATTTGTCTCTTCAACTGTGAAATAAAAGAGTTGAGCAAAGGACCTATGATTCTACGGCTGATACAGATTCTACGGGAAGAAAACTGATTTTACCAATTCGGAGGTTATAATACGCGCTTCCAGTCTGTACTTGTCTAAGTTTAGTTGTGGTTTTACCAAAAGGTGAAGCAACAACATTCCAATAGGTTTAATTTTCAATTATTAAAACTACAGTTGTCAGCTCTTAACTACTTCATGGAGAGGAGGGAAACTTCTCTAGCCCCTCCACCCACTCCTTTTTCTCAGTGTGCCCCAAGGCAGGAATTATTAATGAGATAGGGTGGAACATAAACCGACAACCAGGGCAGTTTTACCGGGGTTAGAAGTCGATGTCCACGTGCTCCACTCTTATTGCACCGCTTGGTTCAGGGCGGCTGGGAAGGGCATGACCCATCCCAGATGCTCCATCGCACCCCCACTCCTCGGGGCTTGCTCCTCGGCAGGGTAAGCAGACGGAGGCAGGGCAGACTAACCTGGGCCCGAGCTTGCCTGGGGTCCTGGCTCGGATTCAGGCTCGGGGGATGCAGGGTGAAGAGGGCTTCCAGCTGAACCACAGATTCCCACCCGGCTCGCCACAGAGACCTGCATGCGCGTTTGCTGAGCACGGGGCCAGCGAATGATAAAGCGGCACTCTGAGTCCCTGAGTCCATCATTCCCTTGTATAGACTGGCCACAGAATACCTTTAAGAGAAGGAGTAACTGACAAGGCAGAATTCGGCAAATGCCACCCAAACCTTACTTTATCCCATGACATGCTGGCTCCAGAGCCTGAGCACGTATGTACGGGGTGACGGTGAGAGGAGGTTTCGCACAGACAGCCACAGCTGGTGTCAGAAGAAAAAGAAACCCTTCACCGGGTTCAAACAAGCGCCCCTGGACCAACCTGGAAAAGGAGCCTTTCGAACCATAAACAGGGGTGAAAATATAAATGGGGAGAAAATGAAAGATAAAAAGAGAAGGGAGATGGTGCCTGCACTACTCCAAGAAGCCATTCTCAACAGAAAGGCTGAGGTCTGAGGAGGCCGCGCTCCACACACAGGAAAGGTTCTCAACAGAAAGGCTGAGGTCTGAGGAGGCCGCGCTCCACACACAGGAAAGGGGGGAGAGACGCTCACTCCTGACAGCTGCCACAGATAGGCCAAGATGGAGGGGACCTCACTGAGCAGGGGACATGCCTCAGGCTCAAAGAGAGGAGTCCAGAGTCAAGTGGAATGCTGTCGTCCCAGGAAGCCTGACTCCAAAAAGCGACTGAGAACCACAGGCCGGAGGGCCTCAGGCAGAGCCCAGTGACGTAACCACACATTCTCTCCTGGAGGAGCTGTATTTGAAAAAGTAGAGTGAAACTTCCACTTCAAGGGAAATGCAATAGAAGCACCTCTCTCTATTCCTTCCACTAAGTACAACTAACACTCCTGGGCGTTATATATACAACAAACATAATGAGGCTCTGGAAGGCAGAGAGGAGGCAGGCTGGCGAGGCACCTCAGGTCCCTAGTGATGAGTTCTCCGGGGTTCTTTTTGCCTCACGGATCCCAGATTTGGAGCTGAGGAAACGGGGAACCCAGGAACGCCAAGGGGCACAGACAAAAAAATCCCCAACAAAAGCCTGCTATCTTTAGCCAAAGGATCCGGAAAGGGGAAGCCTAGCAAAAGACAATTACTGCTCTACTCCAGCCAAACACCCCAGGAAGCACTGCACCCTCACCCATAGCACGCCAAGTCCAGGTGGAGCCCAGACCTCCGCTCCTGAGGCTGTAATAAGGTGTCCTAGTACCCTCACCCAGATAGTATCAGAGATGGCAGCAGGGAAGTGGGACCTTCATCCCTACCAAGTGATAATGAGTCCCTCCACCAGCCCAGCGGGTGTTTAAAAAAAAATCCCAAAAAAAGAAATCTCCAGGCCCAGATGGTTTCACTGAAGAATTCTATCAAATATTTAAAGAAAATCTAACACCAGTTATAAGTCCCTTCCTATATGAATACAGATGCAAAATACTAACAAAATATTAGCAAATATAATTCACAATATATAAAAAGAATTACACACCTTGATCAAGTGGGATTCATCCCAGACATGCAAGGTTGGTTCAATATCTGAAAAATAATCAATATAATCTTTCCCCCCAAAAAATACCCTAAATCCAATAACGAGTTTAACAAAGACAAGGGATACATGATAAATACACAAAAATTAATTGTGTTTCCATATATTAGCAACGAACATGTGAACACTGAAAAATATAATACCATTTACACCTGCCCACGTGCAAGGGGGGCAGGGGGAGGGGAAGCACCAACAAAACGTAAAGAAAGAAGGAAAGCAAGCAAACAAAACATGTATAGGGCTTGTATGATAAAAACTACAAAATGATAAATCAAAGAAGATCGAAATAAATGGAGAGACATTCTTTGTTCATAGACTGAAAGACTCAACATAATAAAGAAAAGACTTCCCCCCAAATTGATATACAGGTTTAACATAATTCCTATCAAAATCCCAACAAGAATTTTTTGGTAGATTATAGACAAGACTCTTCTAAAATATATATGGAAAGGCAAAATAACCAGAATAGCTACAAAACAATTTTGAGAGGAAAGAATAAAGTTGGAGGAGTCAGTCCACCAGAGTCCCAGAAATGCCTCCACAAATATGCCAGCTGACGTCTGACAAACTGCAAAGGCAATTCAATGGAGGAAAGGCAGCCTTCTCGACAAGTGGTACTGGAGAAAAAGGACATGCATGGGGCAAAAGAAATCTCCATCCAAGTCTCACACATAATACAAAAACTAACCCAAAACGGGTCACAGACTTAAACGCAAATCATAACACTAAACTTTTTTTAGAAAAAAAACATAAAAGAAGGTTCTCAGGATCTACAGCAAAGTGAACTTAGACCTGACACCAAAAGCACAGGCCGTAACAGAGAAAACTGATAAATGGGACTTCATCAAAATTAAAAACATTTATTCTGCCAAAGACCTCATAAGATGAAAAGACAAGCCACAGACTGGGAGAAAAGACTTGCAAACACATACCGACACAGGACCAGTATCTAAAATATATCAAGAACTCTTAACACTCAACAGTAAAAACAAACAAAAAAACGAATTAGAAAATGGACAGAAGAAGAGACATTTCACCAAAAAGGATAGGCAGATGGCAAATAAACACAAAAAGGTATTCAACATTATTAGCTATGGAGGAAACACAAATTAAAACCACAAGATATCACTACACACCTATCCGGATGGCTAAAATACGAAATGATGCCACCACCAAATGTCGGTGACGATGTGGAGAAACTAGACCACTAATACACTGCTCTTGAGATTCAAAATTGTACAGCCGCTGTGGAAAAGAATTTCTTGTGAATATAAATATGCAACTACCATACAACCCAGCACACAAAAGGATTTACCCCCGAGAAAGGAAAACTTACGTTCCCACAAAAACCTGCAGACAAATGTTTGTGGCAGCTTTATTCATAATAGCCCCAAACTGGGAACAAACTAGTGATATATCCAACAACCTGGATGAATCTCCAGGGAATTACGCTAAGTGGAAAAAAGCCAGTCTCAAAGGCTACATACGGTATGACTCCATTTATATAATATTCCTGAAATGACAAGATTATAGAAAGGAGAAGAGATTAGTGGCTCCTAGGGGTTAAGAGGGAGGCAGGGGTGGGAGGGAGGTGACTGGGGCTCTAAAAAGGCAATATGAGGGACTCTTATGGTCGTGGAAGGGCTCTACGTGTTGACAGCATCAGTGCCAACAGCCTGGATATGATACAGTTTAATAGTTTTGCAAGATGTTACCATTGGGGGAAACTGGGTAAAGGGTACACAGGATACCTCTGTATTATTTCCTACCATAATCTACAATTACCTCAAATAAAAAGTTTAATTTGAAAATGGGATGATCTGAGAAGACTCAAGGTGTTAATTAGCACGGAATACTTTCAGCATTATCACATAAAATTTTTTAACTACCTTGGCAATTATAAGTAGAAGGTGGGCAGGAGAAAGGAAGGGAGGAATAGGAAAATCCCTGATGGGAGGCAGGAAGGGAAGGAGGAAGGAATATCCCCGCTGTCAGTGAACCGGCACACCTTTCTCTAGGTCTGGTAAACTCAAACGTGGAAAGGCACGGAGCAAGGGCCCGGGGGCCTGTTAGTCTTGCCAGGGCCCTGAGGTCACACCCTTTAACCTCCAGAATCAACGCTAGCTGGGGTCAGTACAGGAAGCTGTTGTACATGACTCTAAGCCTATGTGCAGACGTAGGGAAGCCCGGCCTGGGCAGACCTGAGAAGAGCCAGAAGAGAAAACGGGCAGCTGCGGGCCCGCGGCTGACCCTGTAACGGTCCCCACCCCCGGGCAGTGAGGCAGCCTGCTCCGGCTCAAGTTCACGCACGAGTCACCAGGAACGGGGAGACCAACGGAGAAACGGAAAGCAAGACAGAAAGAAGGCACTCAGGCAAAGACTGGTGCTTGAGGTGCCCTTAGATCTTCTTACAAAATTGAGAAGTTGAACTATGTGTTGTAAGTGCCCTCGTCAGAGAGGAAACAGTTTATACAGGTGGACTTTTTCCCCCACACTTAAATTTAAGTTCACAAACTGTAAACCGGCCAGCGGTTGTGTGAATAGCAAACTGGAGAAGACGAAATGAAGAATTTTTCTCTTTTCTCTCCCGTCCTTCCTGTCTTCAGCCCCAGCCTCCCATCGCCATGGGTACCTGATGCCGCGCCAGAGGCCAACCACAGGTGGGGACCACCCGAGCTCCCGCTACACTTGAGGCTAGGACAGCAGGAGCTGCACGGATGCCACTGGCCTCCTGGGGCTGCAGGAGAGACTCGAGGAAGGTGTTAAGGAGGCTGAAGAAGGGGCAGCCGCTCCGCACCCAGGGGCGCAGGCTGGGCGGCCGGGTGACAGACCAGACCAGGCTGCCCCTGGGTGCGCAGAGCCCCCGGCAGAGCCTGAGAAGAGTGGCAAGTTGTGGAGGGGATACCGTGGTGAAGGGCAGCGTTTGGGTGAAAGCAGGGGCACTAGGAGCGGGAGACGTGCCTCGGGGTATGCTGGCGCTGCCAGCCAGGCGGTGGCCGGCTCAGGCGGCAGCTGAAGCTCACTCGACAGAAATGCTCTTCTCGGGTGGGCTGAGTGGACCCTAGCTCGGCAGAGTCAGAGGAAGGAACCAGAACACGGTGACTGTCCGGCCTAGTATTACCTGGCCCTGGAGTTAGCATATATTCTGCCCTGACTCATCCCTCAGTGCTCCAGGGGAAACGGGGGAGCTGCGCTACACACCTGTCCCAGCAAAATACAAAGAGTCAAGGCAAAGCAACCACCCACACAAGAAGAGACGTCAATCTCTTTCCCTGAGGGAAAGCGCTTCCCTATTTGACCCCGGTTCAGCGGATGAGCCTAAATGGTTAACAGAGAACAAAAACGAGGGGAAAACGGGGAAGAAAAGGTCCCCAAGGGAACAGACATCTCTCAAGGCAGCTCCACATGCCAATACGGACCAGCACACGTGAGCCGGGACATACTCCACCACCTGCACAAAATACCAGCAGAACAGAGAGAACTACGGAAACGGCTTTTTCTTTTTTTTTTTTTTTAACTGCATCCTTTTAAGACAGAAGGAAAGACTGCCCCTTTGATGAAGCGGTGACCAGGTAAGAGGAACCCAGAAAGAACCCAAGCCCTGTCACCAGGACGCGCTTGGGGGGCTGCAACAATCACTTCTTCTTGAACCAGCTTAACCACCTGAGCGCTTTACCGTCAGAGCCAATGAAACATGTAACATCCAACGTTCTCGATGCAAGAATGTTCTCGAAACTCTTTATCGCCTCCATTTCCACTCAACTGAATGTCCACAGGAAAAGTCACTGAGGTATTCTTGATCTTTTGTTCCCCAAACTTAAATCCTACAAAGAACTTGACTCAGCAGTTGCCCTTGGGGAGCTGATCACGGTGACAGTACCAGACGTCTGAACCACAGCATAAAGCTCCTCGTCACAAGACAGCGGAGGCAAGTAAGGGAAAGATCAGTTTACCACTGGGGCTTCCAAAACAGAAGTTTGAGCCAGGGTATATATCAGCTCAAACCAGCGCCCCTTCCAATATCACACGTTTCCTGGTTTGCACAATAAATCATATGGTCTCTCTAGCTTGAATTAGTTTCACTCACCATGCCCAGTTACTTCCATATATCTGTAAAACACATTTATCTACTGCCCAGAAGTTGCCTCATGGAGAGAAGCAAATGGTAGAGATAAAACCGCCGACTGACGCGCACTGTGAAATACATCTCACCAACACCAACCTACACTTCACCACAAAAAAACAAACCAAAAATGCCACAAACAAGGGATTTCCCTGGTGGCACAGTGGTTAAGAATCCACCTGCCAAGGCAGGGGACAGGGGTTCAATCCCTGGTTCGGGAAGATCCCACATGCCACAGAGCAACTAAGCCCATGCGCCACCACTACCGAGCCTGCGCCCTAGAGCCCATGCGCCACAACTACTGAGCCCACGCACTGCAACTACTGAAGCCCGCACACTCTAGGGCCCGTGCTCCGCAACGAGAGAAGCCACCGCAATGAAGAACCAACGTAGCCCAAAAAAGAAAAAAAAAAAAAAAATGCCACAAACAAACTCAAAGGTATTCTATTTAAATGAATGGGTTTTCCGTTAGAAGGTTAAATTCACTGCAGTGGAGAATATTACTGAATATACCAGACCAACACCTTAAGTAAGCAGGCATGCCTGAAAAGTGGGTATCAACTGGGTGTGTTTAACTGTAAAAGACAATAATTATAAACAACAACAGGAAATTTTTAAATCCCACAACGGTCGCTAATAAATGACTCAGGAACGCTGGTGACGTAGCCTGACTTGAACACTTAATCCAAAGGGTCTATACTATCACTAGCTAGAGCTCAGACTTCCAACGTAAATTCCAATCACCCAACAATTAAGAACTCCTTTACTTACCCCACATCTAAGGTGCCATGACCCAACTAGTACACAGCTTCTGTCTAAAACAGTCATCTTCAAAAACACTGATTTTTAAATAAGATTCATATTTCAACACTGCTTTATGCAAACAATCCTCTCTCACATGTGAGTGTGTACACAAATAGACACACACATCCCCCCATTTAACTGAGCTCCCGCCCCTAAAATCCACGGGCACGGTATAGAGCACTCATGTCTACAGACTCATCACCGAAATACCAAAATGTAAATGATACTCTACTTGTCCACTTGTATCTGCAGCCTGCTGGAAATGAGTGGCCAGCGACGTCTCATCCTGGAAAACTTCATTACACTCCAAACATTTCAGACTATGCCTACAGAGCTTGGATGGGTCTTCATCCAGAGGCATAGCTGGAATGATGGGTGTGCTGGAAGGGGCTGATATGACTGTCCCGGTTATGCCAGACTGAATTTTTGTTACAGTGTGTGTGCCGGCTCCCGAGGAGCTCGGGAGGGCGGAAGATGAAGCAGGAGTATTGCTTGATGGAGAAACAATCATCTGATCTGCTGGGACTGGCTTCAAGATCAAGTGTGAACACTGCATCACCACTCCCTTCTCCTTGTGCCCGCGGGCATGGGACAGGAGACTGCACTTGTTGTAAAAAACGAGGTTCTTGGTGCAGTGGTTGCACGTTACTTCGATGCGCACGCTGCGCCTGTCGTAGTGTTGGGTCAGGCTCTTCTCGAGGGCGAAAGAGTCCCCACACTCCAAGCACTTGTAGCCGCGGGTCGGTAACGTGATGCCCGCGTTCGCAGGAGGACTAAGGTTGGGGATGTAAACTGGGACTGGGTTGACGCTGCTCAGCACCTTGTTGAAAGCTTCCACCACAGAACTCTGCAGGGAGGACACCACCTGGACCCGCGACACCTTCTTGGGTGGCTGTGAGGCCGCGGCACTGATTATTGCCTGCTTTATTTGCTGCTGAGGTTTGGTGAGCACCTGGCGGAGCTCGGAGGTGGCCTGGGCGCCCTGAGGCAGAAGGTTAAGGTTGGCAAGGTGCACAGTCTTTGGCACGAGTTTGGCATTGGCCAAGCTGGAGGCCGGCACCACGACGGTCTGCTGCTGGATGGCGTTGGCAGCTTTAATGATGGCACTGCTGGCGCTCTGCACGGAAGCAGCAGATATGACCGTGGCTTTGACCGTCGTGTTGTTGGCGAGCTTCAAATTAATGACTTGAGACCCGGCCGTCTTCACGGCCGACACCGGGAGGAAGGCAGTCGCCACAGGCTTGATGGTGACCTGTTTGGGGGTCAGCTCGGCGGGGGCCACCGCGTTGGTAACGACCGCCGATTGCAGAGGCGCCCTGGGCGGGGAGGAAAGGACAGCGGCCGAGGTCGGAGACGACAGCAGCGACGTCACGGACGCCACCATGGACCCCGTCTGCTCAGAAGGCTTTTTTCCGGCATCGAGATCGACTTCAGGCAACACCCTCGTCACTGTTCTCTTGATTTCCCCAGAAGACGTCTTGATGGTTTTTATGCGGACTTTGGGAATTGCTGGTGTTGACCCTGCAGGAGAGGATGGCGATCCCTTGCTACTGTTCTCACTGGAAATGCTCCTGGGACTATCCGGCTGCTTAAGGGATGCTTTTTTCGTCCCATCGATGAGACTCTGGGATTCCGGAGACTTTTCAATGGCTCTAGGGCTATCGTTTACTTCTTTTGGTAGCGGAGAGGCCTCCCGGGAGTTGGTCACTGGTTCTTTAGAGGAGTCCGAAGCGGCCTTTTTAGCACTAAGAGCCGCAATTGCAGCGATGCAGGAAGAGAGCTTGGAGGATGGCTTGGTCCTCGAGGGCACCACACCGCCGAGGGAGGCGTCATTCTTCTCCGAGCTCAGCTTGCCCTCGGGGACCCTGTTTTCAAGCACCTTTTCAGAGTTTTCCTTCAGTTTATCCTCCATTTTTCTGACTTTGAAAGGTTCATAAACACTCAGGTTTATAGAATTTGTTTCCGTTTCTCTCTTGACAACTTTGTTTTTCTCTAGGTTGCCTGGCGTAGAGATGCCAGTTTTGCTTAAGCCTTCTCCCCCGAGTGCCTTCAGTTTGTCATAGTCCTGCTGGGGAACCGACCCTGTCAACACATTCGATCTGAAACCGGAGCGCATGTCCTCTTTGTCCGGGGGGTCGTCCACCTCTATCTTCTCATCGTCGTCAAACTCTTCAGCACTGGAGATGGGGCTGAACTGGCTGAAAGCGGAGTCTTTTAAAGTCACCTCTGAGGTAGGCACGTCTCCTTTCAAGGACTTCGATCCATCTTTACTGTAAGTGTCCAGAGAGGACGCCGAGAGAAACCCGTTGTGCAGGCCGTTGCCGGTGGGATTGTGGCCGTCCTTCTCTGCGCCCTCGGAGGAGTCGATGTTCCGCACATTCTTCACAATAACACTGACGCCGACGTCGGAGGAGGACGGCGTGTGGGAGTCGTCGTCCACGTGGGCATTCTGCTTGATGTGGCCTTCCTGGTCATCGTGTCCAGACTCAATAGCTGCTTTGGGATCGACCATATCTGGGATGTCAAATGCTGCCAGGAGGTCATCAAAGTCTGGGGTCTTCATATCCCCCATGGTCATGAATTTGATCAGATGTTCTGTTAAACGAACAGAAAATAATTCCATCAGCAATGAACATGCAGATAAACACCCCTATGGGACTTACACGAACAGTGATGATTATCATGAAAGAGCGAGTTGCCAACTGCACTTATTATAATGTCAGGACATTGAGCCAAAGTGAACAAGCATCTGGAGAACAGGTATAAAGCCCTGACGATTACAGCTTTGAAGTAATTCCTCCAAAAGGCCGTGCAGCACTGCCAGCGTGGAGCCTCTCTAACAAGCTGATCAAAACTATTATAGCACGAAGAGCAGGTTCTGGTGTTAATGACTAGAAAATGTTATTTATCATTGGATTCACCTCACCATTTTCACAAAAAACTACTTCCAAACATATCTTGATCTTGACAGCATTTAATTCTACTGGCAAAACTATTGCTAACACAGTCACCGTCAGATTTGGGGTATCACATGAAAAGCAATAGATTACAGGCAAAACCCCAATTACAGATTTCAATTCATCCACAGAAGTGAGCATCCCAACCCAGCACAGGCCGTCTACTGCTGATAAAGTTTCAAAAATCCCCCAGGAGCTCATTCCATCACGTTTTACTTAATCTTAATTCCCTCCATTATGTTAGGGAAAAAAACCACTCTCCAGGCAGAAAAGTGCAGTGTCCCTTCCATCTCCCTCCCCAGTCCAGTGGTTTCGCTAGTTAAGGGAATGCACAGCTGTTTCCTAATCAATACTCAGCCAACACAGTCTTGCAAATGGCTGTGGCAGCTGAGAAAGGCCTTCCACGAAATCACTCCCAGCACGTTGACAACATGGACCCAAGTACGTGACAGAGCCCGGGGGAGGAAGGCCCTCTCTTTGGCAGCCAGGCTAGATCAGGGTGGACAACAGTCTATGAAGAAGTGCTTTCATTGGGGCTTCCTTGGTGGCGCAGTGGTTGAGAGTCCGCCTGCCAATGCAGGGGACACGGATTCGTGCCCCGGTCCGGGAAGATCCCACGTGCCGCGGAGCAGCTGGGCCCGTGAGCCATGGCCGCTGAGCCTGCGCGTCTGGAGCCTGTGCTCCGCAACGGGAGAGGCTGCAACAGTGAGAGGCCCGTGTACCGCAGGAAAAAAAAAAAAAAAAAGAAGAAGTGCTTGCATTAATGTGCACGAAGCCCTGGATGGTAGAAGGATGGAGAGTTTTAGGAAAATGGACAGTCACAGCCGTTACTAAAGATGAAGGATATATAAATACACAGACTGCTTGCGGTCTTTACAAGGGGCCCTTCCACTGTAGGGGAGCTCTTCCTCCTCCCTGAACCCCCAGAGCACTCCATCTTATGATTCGATTATGCTCTGTATGTATTAAAGTGTGTGTGTACTTGTCTCTTCTTACCCACTGGCCTGGTCAGCTGCCTGAAGACAGGCAATGTCCCACTTGCCTTTGCACCATAAATGCCAAATAACCAACAGGACACAAGTCAGGGACCACAACACAGGACTTACAATAAGAACAGGCCTTGACCCTGCTCTGCAGACAACTCACTGCCTCTGAGACCCTCAGGAAGTAAGGGGATCTCTCTGGGCCTGTTCCTTCCTTCTGCCATGGAGGCCAGCAGCCAGGAAGAGAAGGAAAGGGAAGAGGATGAATGAAAAACTGGAAAGGGAAGGAGAGGGAGAGAAAGAAAGCAAAGGAGAAGAAGGGAAGAAGAGAGGGGAATCAAGAAACAATCAATGTCGGAAGAAACAAGGATCACAGCTGATCTTAGGCAACTTTCAATGGAAGAATCGGCCTAAGTGATTTGTAGACACCTAGACTCTTTCCTTGTCAGTATTTACTACATCATTCCTCCTTTAAGTCTGCTTTAAATCACTGAGAAGTTGTCTTTCATATTTTACGAAAGTATTTAATGATTTTTTTCTTGTACTATCTGTAAAAAATCATGCATTCCTAATAAAAATAACTATAAGAGGATCACAGTAGGATTTCTACTCAGGCAACAATAAACATACCCGTGAAAATTCACATTAACCATAAATCCATCATCAGCTGCTAAGACACCCTCAGCATATTCACCCACTCTGGGACACACCCAAATACTTCAAAGAATTTCGTTGGGAAAAACTACTGTTGAAGATGAAACAAACACTTATGGTTCAATAGGAGCTGAAGAATAAATCACTTTCCAGGGCTTCCCTGGTGGCACAGTGGTTAAGAATCCGCCTGCCAATGCAGGGGACACGGGTTCAAGCCCTGGTCCAGGAAGATCCCACATGCCACGGAGCAACTAAGCCCGTGTGCCACAACTACTGAGCCTGCGCTCTAGAGCCTGCTAGCCACAACTACTGAGCCCACGTGCCACAACTACTGAAGCCCGTGAGCCTAGAGCCCGTGCTCCGCAACAAGAGAAGCCACCACGATGAGAAGCCCGCGCACCACAATGAAGAGTAGCCTCCACTCACAACTAGAGAAAGCCTGAGTGCAACAACGAAGACCCAAAGCAGCCAAAAATAAATAAATTTTTTAAAGTGCATTAATAAAGAGAGAAAGCAACAGAAAATATCATAAATAAAAGAATAAATCACTTTCCATGCACTTATGTCTCAGAAGTCACATGTACTTTTCTCTAGATGGTTTGCTTGGCCTAGAGAGAACACTCTGGGCCACTTTTCTCCCAGCTGGGTGCCTGCAGGACCAGACAGGGAATAATGCACCCCCGGCATCAAAGTACAACACTTCTAAGCATATGATGACATGAAAACATCTATATGAAGTCAAATCTAGCGAGAAAGTTTGATATTATGATTTTCTTTTTTAAATGAAGCTGAACTGTAAAATGTGGGCAATGAAAAATCCATCTGTCAGACAATATACCCACTTAAGAGTCCACCCACTTAGGAATAATCCCTGAATGTCACCGTGTTATTTATTTATTTAATTTATTTATTTTTGACTGCGCTGGGTCTTCATTTCTGAGCGTGGGCTTTCTCTAGTTACGGCGAGCGGGGGCTACTCTTCATTGCAGTGTGTGGGCTTCTCATTGCAGTGGCTTCTCTTGTTGCGGAGCACGGGCTCTAGGCGCGCGGGCTTCAGTAGTTGTGGCTCGCGGGCTTAGTTGCTCCATGGCAAGTGAGATCTTCCCAGACCGGGGATCAAACCTGTGTCCCCTGCACTGGCAGGCGGATTCTTAACCACTGCGCCACCAGGGAAGTCCCTCACCAGCTTTATTTTTAAGCATCATACTGCCTTTATAAATTGAATACTCACAATAAAACCACCATGAGCGAAGCGTCCCTATGATCTATCTTTACCAGCCATGATGATCCAAGTCTGTACACCACTTTTTAGAGAATTCAAAACATAGACTCATGAACCACCCCCAAAACCCCACTGGAGTCGAATGGGCCTGAAAGGTGGTTTTTTAATGCCACCACTTATCCAAAGCTGGGATCCAGCCTCTGGATGTCCCCAGTGGTGGCTGGGCTCTGCCTAAATCCCTCAACCCTTTCTTTACAGCTACATGGGATTTATGTCATTTGCCCTCTCCTTATGATTTTGGTGAGCAAAAGACGTCATCCAGTTTCACACCATTCATCCTAGAGGGCAGTCGGTTCAGGAACAAAAAGAACATAACAGAAAATTCAAATACTCAGTGGGTGGGAGGCCCAGAACACACAACCACAAGAAATGATAAAAGGGTCACCACGTGAAACACAACTTGCTAAGCGACTGGCAGTTCACACTGGCAGTGCAGCTGGCAGGCATTCTGATGAATACTTGGAAGATTAATACATGATTCGTACCATCTCCCTCCTGTTTACACACAACAGGGACCTGCCTGCTTTATGGACACACAGGTGCTCACATATGGCGGCGACAGCAGCAGCATTAAATCTTATCGTCAATGGTAGGATGTCGCCCACCACACTGCCGTTATCTTTTCCTATCTGCATAAATAAAGCAGAGTGAAAGCTTAGAAAAACCCCAGAGAGGAACTTCCACATCTGCAAGCCCCCCAAGGAGTCCAGAAGACATTCCTGATGCAGGAACAACTTTTTCTGTGGACATCTAGGCATACCTGCCCCCACCCCCCCTTCCTCCTAACGCCTAAGATGTATACACTTTCTCTTTAGGGAAGAAGATAAACCCAGATGAACTCTTTGGGGTGAAGTACTGGGACACTGTGGAGAGGTAACAGTGAATTAGCAGCAGTTTAAAAACATATGAGTCAGCTCTCCTAGTTCACCTGAAAGAATAAGGTGAAAATGCACAGCGGGCATAACAGGCCAAGTGCAGCGGCTGCTGAAAGCACATCGCATTGTCTGAAACCCAAGACCATAGTGGCGGTGAGTTCACCTCTCCCGGGCTGTATAATCAATGTAATAAACACCGCTGTCTGTAACTTCACACTTCTTTTTTGGTTTATAGAAATGTTTGTCATGCCCACAATCACACCGTCCTATTACTACCCTCACCCTTCCCACATTCTGGAAGGCAAGAGTGAATTTACCACTTGGGGGGAAAAATGCTTAACTCCTGCTTCATTTCTCCCTTCTATCAAGTACAGAGAGAAATGTTTATGTTTGAAAGTTTTCTTTACTTTTGTTCACCCCAATTCCTAAGTACTGTTTTAAAAATAGATTCTTCTGCTTAAAAACATTACAAAGATAAATCTCAGTCTTCTCGTTTAAAAGATAAGATAAAAAGATCTCATTTTAGCTTCCCTTTCCCTCAACAGCTTGACTTTCAAACAGAATTAGTTTTAGTTATTGCAACAATGTCTTTCATCTCATTTAAACCCTGTAAAATACAGCTTCCTTCAAAGGCACTAACAGTCTTTTAATTTAAAACTAAACCCCCTATAAATAACATATAATTCACTAACAGCATTTGTGCTTGATGTATAAAAGTCCTTTCACCTTGAAAATGTCTGGGGGGGGGGCGGAATGCTAGGCCTGTTTATAAAAAAAGAAAATCAAAGAACTCAAGTCTGTCACATGGTCACTCTATTCCCTCCTATGACACAGACAAAACACTTCCTTTCCTACCAAAGTCTCTTAAAATTATAGTAAGCTATTTCATCTTTGTTGGTAAAAGTCAAAAGTTATCAAATCAAAAGAAAAACTTACGAAAAACCCATTCACCCCTTAATCATACTTCTTACACTTTGCAATAAGAAACTGTTCTTCATGAAGGCACTTGTCAATTTCCAACTAGAGGATGATGGCACAGAAGCTCCCAGTCATAAAGTAACCACTGAACCCAACTGCAAATAATCCCCAGATACACGCCTGCAAAATGAATACGCGAAGGTCAATGTGACCGGTGACAACACATCGGCTTCCCCATGTAAATGGAGAAACTAACATTTTCTTTAATGAAAATCAATAAACGCTAAGTCATAATAATCCTAAAGAAAAACAAATCCAAGCCTACAGATCGCCTCAACAGCATTACACAAACTTTTCAAAGAACAACCATGATAATCCAAGGTCTGTTATCCTTCTGGGGGACTGTATTTGTCACTGTTTTCTGGCACTTATCTGGCCACTGAAGCCCTTTTCGAAGAAGTAATTCAACAGATTAATGAATCTAACTCACATTTCTAACCTTCATTTCTTCAACTGTGCAGTGTTCTTATGTGTGTTGATATTATGCAATGCTTCACATTCAGTTTGCTGCTCACAGGAAATGACTTAGCACCCTCAGGTTTCATGTCTTCAAAGAAATAAGCAGGGGGTTGGTTTCTCCCGGCCTCTACCTCCCAATCCCTGCCTTTCCCCTCATACTAGTACACACACACCCTTGGGCTCTTCCTTCTTCACCAATCCCTTTTCACCTTTAGCATTTTCAATGCTCTCCATCATGACATCTCTTCAACCACAAAAGAGAAAAAGACATCACATCTCTTTTTCCCCAACTGACCATTTCCTTCTCCCTCACTTCAATCTGAATTGCTTATCAGGGAAAAATATTTTCTCACTGCAATTCCATCCCCAACAGCAGGTTCAGTTACACAAATCTGCTTCATGCTTCTTTGCTCGCTCTTCCTAAACCAGCTGGGAAACGATGTCAGTTTTGTGGAGTTTAAAACAAAAAACAGAAACAAAACAAAACACCTGATGGGCTATGTCTCTGCCTCAGGGCTGCTCTCTAGGGAAGGGTGGGGGATGGACAACGAGACTGGGCCCCAAAAACTGGCAGACACTTAGGTCTCAAAAAAATAATAACTAAAAAAAATACACAAACACACACACACACGAATGGCTACGTGCGTATAGCTTTGAGGGAAAAAATAAGCAATAATAAATGGAGCTATGGAATCTCTTAAATACATGCTAGTTGAAGGCCCCATACAAGTGCCAAAACGCCAGAGAGAAGTGTTTATTTTATCTCCATCCTCCACATTCACCAGGCCCTGGGTGGATCTGGACGGTAAGCCAGGGCACCATGTAGGTCTGAGGCTCCTCTCCAGCCACTGGGAAGAAGTGTGACCCAGGACCACAGAGCGCCCAGCCCCTCTCAGCTTCCAGCACTGGCGGGCATCCCCCCCACTCCCTGCACACCACCTGCTGAGGCCAGAAGAACTTCACTTTCTAAACAGTCCCCACCAGGTTAGCTGCCCACGTGTAAAAAGACAGTTTACACATAAGGTGAAAAGGAAAGAATATACGTTTTAATTCTGTATGAGTTAATAAGAAATTAGTAAAGGCAGCTGCTATCGTCCAGAATAGATATCTTCTTGTTTCACTGAATCCTGATGGTATCAATATTAACATACAGATACTCTGGCCAAGGCCGTGTTTTCTTCTTCAGTTAATACCTAATATTCCTGACTTGAAAAACCACCGATGTGAAAGTTCAAACTGCTTCTGGAAACATAAACACAGAGGCACTGCATCAGGGCACAACCTTGGGAAAGACAAGAATATATCCAGCCCCTGCCCCTCCCTGCGGGTTATCCTTCACTTTTCCCTCAAGGCTACACCGACGAGCGCCTCCCCTTCCCTCCTCCACCCACCCTTCCTCCCACAGGAACAGAAGCAAATGGTCCCTACAAACCTCAGCCTCTTCCAGAAGCTTGACTCGCAGTTCTTGGCCTACTCCTCGCATCACTCCCCCCAACTCCAAGCACTCACAGGTCAAACGAAAGCTCTGCAGTAAAAAGCTCCTTTGCGTTTTCCACATGGTTCTGCAGCTGTCAAGGGTACCTCCAGAGAGGACTGCAGCAAATCCCCGCTCCTCGTGCCCCAGGCTGTCCTCTGTGTCACTCTGCCCCACCACCCTCTCTTTTCCTTCTCCTTAACTCCCACCCTGCCAGGGGACAGAGGCTGTTTTCCAACCTTCCCCTGGTACCTACTCCACACCTCCTTCTTTCCACAGTCAGCTGCGAAGACAACAGGCAGGACCCCTCCCCACGGTCCGCCTGCCCCTTCAGACCCTGCCTGGTCCGCACAGCTGGCCTTTCCCAGCTGGTCCTCACTGGGAGGTTGCTGCCCGGCTCCGGGGCTTTTGGCCACTCCTATTACCTCTACCTACTGGCTAAAGAGACGTCCCCCAGCCTCAACCTGGAGACCCTACCCTTGTGCTCTGTCCATGGGCACGCTGCCCTCACAGTCAAGTTCTCAGTCGTCGGGGAGACCCTACACCGCCCAGCTCCCTCCCCACCCCTTTGCTACCCACTCGCCTGAAACCACTGTTAAGATCCAGGCTGTAGGGGGAAACGTGGAGGTGACAGAACTGTTCTGTACCACAACTGTGGGGCTGGATACACACGTCTATGTCTTTGTCAAGACCCAGAGAGTTTTACTGTGTGTAAACAAAAAATAAAAGCAATCAGGAATGAGGAGAGGCCCAAAATAAGAAACCAAGTGTAACAAAGAACTAACTATATCACAAGCAAATGACGTAACACCCATGCTGAAGAGACCGTACGGAGGAAAAGAACCCACCCAAGTAACTTTGGAAAACAAAACCTTGGCTGTATACTGTAAGGTTACAGAGAAAGGGAACTGTACACAAATAGTGTCCTCCACTTAGTTGAAAACTGCTGAAATTTGAGTAAAGTCTATGGTCTAGTTAGCATTATACCAATGATAATTTTTTAGTTTTGATTAATATGTTATAATTATACAAGGTGGCTAGGGAAAATTGGGTAAAGGGCACCTGGAAATTCTTTGTATTATTTTTGCAATTTTTCTAGAAGCTAAAATTATTCCAAAATAAAAAGTTAAATGAAAATGCATGCGTTCATTTAATAGTGTATAGCTACTAAATGAAATAAAGCGAGTGCCTCACAGCTAGAAAACACTCCAAAAACGGTCCATTCCCATTCTTTGTTGCCTTGTGCTGGTCCTTGTTGCCTGTGGTTCTTACTGCCACTGCCTTTCAGCAGAATTTCATTTTCCAGCCATCTTGTCCTCTCGTGGACCCTGCAAGCACTGCTAGAAGCCCCTCGGGTTTCCCCTGACTCCTTGGCTCTTCCCTTCCTGGGTCCCGTCAGACTCTGTCACCTACCTTTGTCCAAAGGCAGCCTCGGCCACCCCTGTGGTCACAACAATCCCATATATTCACAGAACTCACACACTTCTACCTACAGCCCTAATTCTGCCTTCAGAGCCACCTTTCCAATTGCCAACTTTATATGCCACTTGACTCTCCCAACAGGAGGTCAAACTTACACTAAAGCCCTCCTTCGTTTTCCCTCCCAACCTGTCCCCCGTCCAAGTCCTATCCACGTTGTCCATGACACTCACCTCCACTAGGAAAACAGTAAAAGCCCTTCACGTGCTGCACTTCACACACTGCGAAACACAGACCCCAGTTTTGAAGGACCTTACTAGGCTTTTCACAAACGCAGCACTGAAATACATAGAGTAAATGCTGAATTTTTCTACGCTGAACAGATTTCTTTCTGCAGGACAGCCTCTATTACGCAACAAATATTGTAAGTCTCCAAAAAGAGGGATGCTATAGTTCCCAAATTTTGATCTAACCATAGGTCGTTTTTTCTGATCTGTGAACACAAATGCCAGAATGATTTCCCAGATGGCTGCACCAATTCTGTTGCTGCCACCATGCATTAGAGTTACTTTAAGCCCACCCTGCCCCCAACTTTATAAATATTTATGACACACAATGATGACTTCTTATACAACTTCTACATTACTAGAAAGTTTAAACTTTTCCTAATACGGTTTGCTTACTAGCTGTAAAAGAAATATTTGTTCTGTGACTGATGAATGAATGCATGGAGGGAGATGATGAATTTCCTATTTACTTCTCTCTGCAGCTCCATGAAATCACTTACCGACCTACGTTCTTGTGTCACTTAATAAGCAAGAGCATACAAAAACCCATCCATACAGTTGCCTAAAATAAACTAGTTTCTATGGACAAACCCTGGTGAAGAGAATGAGCTTTAATGTCCCAGCGACAACACACAGACAGCGGGTGTGAGGCCCAATGTCCCTCCCAGCACTAACGTTCCCTGTGCTCTCTCTGGCTTCTTTGTGTTGGAAAGTTTTCCACCTAAAAATGGAGATAACAGCATACACCCAACCCCAGGGCTGTGCTATTTAGATATCTAGAGGGAACTTTGTCATGATCAAATACACTACACAAAAAGCACAGAGAGCATAACATTCAAACACGGAGGGCAGGTGGTCAGACATTTTCAAGGCATGTTCCTACTCTTTTCATCCCACAACCAGACCAGAGACCTGCAACCACAGCCAGGAGACCCGTGTGGCTGACAGGTTCCTCGTCAGCGTCTGGATCTGAGCAAGAAAAGAAAGGAGCCTAAGTGGGCAGCACTCTCAGCAGGGGGGCTGGTAACGAGGGGCTAGGGGTCAAAGGTCAGGGGCTCACCCTGTCCAGCACAGAACCCACAGGCTGAGGCGTGAGCCTCAGTCGGGATCAGAATTAGAGGCTGAGGTGCAAATGACCCAGCAGGTCAGAACCAGGGGGGTGGACAAAGAGATGCTCAGACCAGAGGCGTGGGGCACCGCCCTCACTTGAGCTCCGCAGCGCCCAACGGACAGCAGAACTATGGACTAGCAACTCCATGGTGGGCAAAGCTTCCCACGAGCAGCGGCAGCAAGCTCGGCAGCCACAGCTGAAAGGATTCTGGCTGCTCGGTGCCCTGCAGAAGACGTACTGTCCTCCAGATGCAGGGCAGGCCGGGGGTGAGACCTGCCTTCTCCAAATCCTCAGGACCCGCACGAGTAAGTTTTCCCCACGGGAGATCCAAGAATTTTATCAAGCTCTAAGTTTTGAGTCTCAGTTAGTAAAATAAAATAGAATAAAAAACTGATTAATAGGGCCTCCCTGGTGGCGCAGTGGTTGAAAGTCCGCCTGCCGATGCAGGGGACACGGGTTCGTGCCCCGGTCACGGAGGATCCCACATGCCGCGGAGCGGCTGGGCCCGTGAGCCACGGCCGCTGAGCCTGCGCGTCTGGAGCCTGTGCTCCGCAACGGGAGAGGCCACAATAGTGAGAGGCCCGCGTACCGCAAAAAAAAAAAAAACTGATTAATAATTAATGTGATGTGGGGAACAGAAAAGAAAATGTGTATCTCTGTTTTGAGACAAGGAGTAAAGAAGAATATTCACTTCAGCTTACAGCCCCCCCTCACACTCGATAGCAAGACACATGCTCAGAAGGTTCTCAGGCAGGGTTTCCCAGGAAGGACAAATACAGAGAAGAAATTACATCCGGAAGATGTGAATTTTATATCATTCCAGTTGCCTACACTTTAATTAATCTTCATTTAACTATACCGCTACCCTTGGCATTCTCTACCATCTAAGCTGCACCTTAAATTGGGGAATGATAAATGCAAGCCTCTAGCTCCCAGGTCCATTTTATTTCAGCTGCTTATTTTGCCTTGATAAAACCAAATGCACAAAATTTAATTTTAATAGGTTTTTAACTATCTCCCTAAGGTTCATGAATCTGTAAAATTCTTGTAAAAACTGTATTAAAAGACAAATCACAGACCAAAAATATCACCCACCCAAATGCAATCTAAATTTGTAGCCAGATTCCTATGTAGTGTTGATACTAGAACACAAAACACGTTTTTAAAATATATAAAAGCAGCTTGATTGCCCATCCAAGGAATAATTTTGTATTGATCTAGGCTAAAATTCTGACAGCTATAAAAACCAGATCTGGGGACTTCCTTGGTGGTGCAGTGATTAAGAATCTGCCTGCCAATGCAGGGGGCATGGGTTCGAGCCCTGGTCCGGGAAGATCCCACATGCAGCAGAGCAACTAAGCCCATGGCCACAAATACTAAGCCTGCGCTCTAGAGCCCATGAGCCACAACTACTGAGCCCGTGTGCCACAACTACTGAAGCCCGCGCACCTAGAGCCTGTGCTCCGCGACAAAAGAAGCCACCGCAACGAGAAGCCCACGCACCGCAACGAAGAGTAGTCCCTGCTCGCCGCAACTAGAGAAAGCCTGGGCACAGCAACGAAGACCCAACGCAGCCAAAAATTTTTAAATTGATTAATTAATTTTAAAAAAAACAGATCTGGGCAACCATATGAAAAGATTTGACAGGAAAATGAAGAAATGAGTCATGTGAGGTGAACCCAGCACTGGGGCAGATGCCTGGCAAAGACCAAAAGTGAGGACAGCCAGCACCGAGACCTGGGTTTCTAACACTGCTCTCCACTAGAAAAAGAGACCAGCGCTCCTTGAAGAAATGGCCAATTCCAGCACTGGGCAGGAAATGCACAAAATGAGCCTGGAGCATTCTGTGGTGCCAGAAATTAAGGAAGTGCTCCAAAACAAGACAAAAAGAAAGGAAACAAACTGCATTGAGAGGAGCATGTCAGAGGGACACAGAGGTGAACTGAAAGAGTTCCCAACGGCTCAAGCTGTTACAACACAAGCAACAAATAAAGCAATACTGGGTTGTAACCTGAAATATAAAATAAACATCCATGAGTCCGTACTGATACAAATGATTGAATAAATGGGGAAAGGCAAACAAATCTGTGCAGAACTCCAAATAACTTAGGCAGATGCCCTACCCTTACGGAGGCGAAGAATAATCCCACTCCTTAAGTGACTCTCCTCCAAAGACGACGGTACGGAAAGGGGAGAGAAAAGAGTAACTCCACAGTGGAAAGGCCTCACCAACACTACCTGAGCCAGGTGACCAAGGGCAACATCAACAGTGATAAGTCATATGGATAGTATGTCCCCTTGATGTGACAGAACAGCACGTTATCCCAGAAACACATCACACCCCAGCCTAACCACAGGGAAAACAGACAAATCCCAACTGAGGGACATTCTACAAAATTACCTGACCAGTCCTGCTCCAAACTATCAAGGTCACAAAAAACAAGGGAAGTCTGAGGAACCGTCACAGCAAGAGGAGTCTAAGGCGACACGGTGACTAAATGCAATGTGATCTCCTGGATAGGATCCTGGGACAGAAAAAGGACACTGGGTAAAAACTGAGGAAATCTAAATAAAGCATGGACTTTAGTTTTTGTTTAAAAAGTAAGAGAGATAATGAATAGTTAAGAGAGTGGGGGAGTATTAAAATGCAAAGAAGGGAGCTGGGATGAGCAGAAGTTGGGTACTTCTATCCTTTTACTCCCAAAGAACGTTGGCGAATGGCATTACAAACAAGAAGTAATTCCTAAAATGTTTAAATAACAGCTCTGCATATGTGGAGATTAATTTTCCATTTTATCCTCTTACCAATAAGCTGCCTCAAGGTCAGCCACTGAGTAATCAAAACAGCTTAGCAACTTTTAAACCTAAGTTTATTAGAAATAGAATTTCTAAAAGTTTGCATTCCCCATGCTTTCTTGCACACAAAATGATGGAGATGACCGTTTGCTACTACAGGCAGCCCCAGCCTGTGGCCAGAGACAATAAACGATTTATTCGGTTTCTCTTTATGCCCAAGGTGGGCAGCTGGACTACTGAATCACTCACAGTTAGCCGTATAAAACAACAGCCTATGTGGGGACTTCCCTGGAGGTCCAGTGGTCAGGACTTCCACTGCAGGGGACACAGGTTCAATCCCTGGTTGGGGAACTAAGACCCCGCATGCCACGTGGCACAGGCAAAAAAACAAACAGCCTGAAAAATAAGTCCCTCCTAGCAATTTGGTTATACAGGTCACGTGGAAAGAAATGAATCATTTACCCCTCTTGTCATCCTTCAGGTGTCTTCTAACAAGGCCAGCCTTTCCTTTTTTACAATAACAGCATAACTGGGTTTTGCCATTTCAGAAGTTAACAGCTAAAATGGGAACTACTGTTTCCCTTTAAATAAATTATAAGCAGTATAAGTTCCCAACCAAATATTAAAATCCACACATATCACGAAGCCAATGTAATTAACAGCCCACATACAGGAAAGCAAAGCAAGGTACGCATTTCATTTTTTAAAACTGTGATAAAATTTACCATCTCAAATATATACATTTACTTTTTATATGAAATTTTTCTCTCTCACCAAGTCCTGTATCTTTTCCTTGGCAATGTTACATCCATGCTGAACATAATCCCTGTCACTCCTCTCACTGTGGACCATCCCATCTTACACCTAGAAAAACACAACACCCCGTTCTCTATGCTCATTCAGAATTGCCAGATTAATCTTTCTAAAACTACACTTTAATCCTATCTATCACTCCCTTCTATTAAAAATCCTTGAACCAGGGCTTCCCTGGTGGCGCAGTGGTTGAGAGTCCCCCTGCCGATGCAGGGGACACGGGTTCGTGCCCCGGTCCAGGAGGATCCCACGTGCCGCGGAGCGGCTGGGCCCGTGAGCCATGGCCGCTGAGCCTGCGCGTCCGGAGCCTGTGCTCCACGACGGGAGAGGCCACAACAGTGAGAGGCCCGCGTACCGCAATAAAAAAAAAAAAAAAAAAATCCTTGAATCACCTTCCAAATTAAGTCCAAATTCCTTGGCCTGACACCAAAGACCTTATTCAATCAGAGACCAACCACTGTTCTCCTTGGGTGGGGGGGTGGGACACACACACACACACACACACACACACACACACACACACACACACCTTTCCTCCTAGGGCCATGCTATTTCTTAACCTGGAATCTCTCTCTCTCTCTCTCTCTCTCTCACACACACACACACACACACAGACACACACACACACACACCCCTCCATTAGCCAAGGATGAAGAACCCATTCCTCAGGTTTTTCTGAAGAAAGAGCCTTAATTTCCTCATCTTTCAAATGAGAACTAATAACAACTTCCATATCATAAGACTGCTGTATTTAAGAAAACAATATGTATGAAAAGAACCAAACACGTAGGCATTAAAATGCTATTTTCTTCCTCTTTGTCTCTTTGTTAGAATAAAACAAACTAGGGGGAAAGAAAGGAAAAATGAAGAAATGTTCTTGAGACAAGAAAATGAAGTAGTTTTGAGGTGATGATGGTCTGACTGGAGAAAAAGGAGGAGGAACATTCTTGGGTACTTACAGAACGATGCCCTGGCTCTTTATCACATCTCATTTCATTTCGAAACGCTGGCCCCTCTCCTAGTGTAGATGTGCCTCCAAGGCCTGCTCTCGGGATCACCCACTGGTGGGTCACCTGGAGTTCATACATTGAAAAGAATACCGTTTCCTCTTCAAGGGCAGCAAAAGGAAACCATAAACAAGACCAAAAGACAACCCTCAGAATGGGAGAAAATATTTGCAAATGAAGTAACCGACAAAGGATTAATCACCAAAATTTACAAGCAGCTCATGCAGCTCAATAACAAAAAAACAAACAACCCAATCCAAAAATGGGCAGAAGACCTAAATAGACATTTCTCCAAAGAAGATATACAGACTGCCAACAAACACATGAAAGAATGCTCAACATCATTAATCATTAGAGAAATGCAAATCAAAACTACAATGAGATATCATCTCACACCAGTCAGAATGGCCATCATCAAAAAATCTAGAAACAATAAATGCTGGAGAGGGTGTGGAGAAAAGGGAACCCTCTTACACTGTTGGTGGGAATGTAAATTGGTTCAGCCACTATGGAGAACAGTATGGAGGTTCCTTAAAAAGCTACAAATAGAACTACCATATGACCCAGCAATCCCACTACTGGGCATATACCCTGAGAAAACCGAAATTCAAAAAGAGTCATGTACCAAAATGTTCATTGCAGCTCTATTTACAATAGCCCGGAGATGGAAACAACCTAAGTGCCCATCATCGGATGAATGGATAAAGAAGATGTGACACATATATACAATGGAATATTACTCAGCCATAAAAAGAAACGAAACTGAGCTATTTGTAATGAGGTGGATAGACCTAGAGTCTGTCATACAGAGTGAAGTAAGTCAGAAAGAAAAAGACAAATACCATATGTTAACACATATATATGGAATTTAAGAAAAAAAAAATGTCATGAAGAACCTAGGGGTAAGGCAGGAATAAAGACGCAGACCTCCTAGAGAACGGACTTGAGGTTATGGGGAGGGGGAAGGGTGTGCTGTGACAGGGCGAGAGAGAGTCATGGACATATACACACTAACAAACGTAGTAAGGTAGATAGCTAGTTGGAAGCAGCCGCATGGCACAGGGATATTGGCTTGGTGCTTTGTGACAGCCTGGAGGGGTGGGATAGGGAGGGTGGGAGGGAGGGAGATGCAAGAGGGAAGAGATATGGGAACATATGTATATGTATAACTGATTCACTTTGTTATAGAGCAGAAACTAACACACCATTGTAAAGCAATTATACCCCAATAAAGATGTTAAAAAAAGAAAAAAAAGAAAAAAAAAAAAACTACAAATAGAACTGCCATATGACCCAGCAATCCCACTACTGGGCATATACCCTGAGAAAACCATAATTCAAAAAGAGTCATGTACCATAATGTTCATTGCAGCTCTATTTACAATAGCCCGGAGATGGAAACAACCTAAGTGTCCATCATCGGATGAATGGATAAAGAAGATGTGGCACATATATACAATGGAATATTACTCAGCCATAAAAAGAAACGAAATTGAGCTATTTGTAATGAGGTGGATGGACCTAGAGTCTGTCATACAGAGTGAAGTAAGTCAGAAAGAGAAAGACAAATACCGTATGCTAACACATATACATGGAATTTAAGAAAAAAAAAGGTCATGAAGAACCTAGGGGTAAGACAGGAATAAAGACACAGACCTACTAGAGAACGGACTTGAGGATATGGGGAGGGGGAAGGGTGAGCTGTGACAAAGCGAGAGAGAGGCATGGACATATATACACTACCAAATGTAAGGTAGATAGCTAGTGGGAAGCGGCCGCATAGCACAGGGAGATCAGCTCGGTGCTTTGTGACCACCTAGAGCGGTGGGATAGGGAGGGTAGGGGGGAGGGAGATGCTAGAGGGAAGAGATATGGAAACATATGTGTATGTATGGCTGATTCGTTTTGTTATGGAGCAGAAACTAACACACCATTGTAAAGCAATTATACTCCAATAAAGATGTAAAAAAAAAAAAAGGGCAGCAAAATTTCAACTCACAAAGCAACTCACTACGTCTCTGACTGCCCTATAACACTCTCTTAATTCCGAAGCTCTGTCCTCCAGTCGAGGATAACCAAGGACTAGCTGCGGTCTCACCTGCTCCCTGCCTAACCCTGGGCCAACCCACACCTCTGGACCATGTTCACACGCTGACTGACAGGTCACCAGAGCCCAGCTCAGACCAGGCCCCCCCCGAGAGGGCTGAGCGCCAGCCTGAGCAGCCATAACACGCCATGGGCGGATGAACGCCATGCTGGGAGTCCAGCATCATGCCCCCAGCCAGGAGCCCCCATCCTAGAGAAGCAGTGTCCAAGTCCTAAACCAACACCAACAAGTCACTACACCAACAAAAGCTAGAGAAAAACAGGAATGCAGACCGGCTTGGAGAAAAGTCAAAGCAATCGTGGGCTAAGTGCCCCCCATATTGTAGCAGCATCTACCTCGTAGCCACCTAATTCTCTGGAAAGATGAGATCCCTTTCTTCAGGGAAAGAGGAAGGCAGGCAGTCTTGGAGGTGGGAAAGGAGAGGACCACAGCCTGGCAGGCTGTGAACGCAGTGCGTGAGGTACAGAACCTGCAGAGGAATCCTGGAGTCCAGAAGAGATGGGGGCAAGGCTCCCTGGCAGCTGCCCCAAGGAGAGGTTAGTATCCACTGTCAATCCCAAAGGCCATGAGAACTTGTGACCCTGTATTCATCACCATTTATAACAGGTGATGTTGTCTGTCTGTGTGTCTGTCTTCTCTACCTCACTGGCTCAGTCAGAGCTCAAAAGTCCATTTTCTAAAACTGCCCAAGGGCAGGTGTTGACTGACTAGTGAATGCACGAGAGTGAGAGCTGTTAAGTGACTGAAAGTAATACCCACTTTCCAAGCTCAGAGCCTCAACCTAGAAGGTACCTGGGGGCCTGGATTCAGAGGCTGACCTGCCAGCTCCAAGTCACCTACCCCATACAACCACTATTCAGACACTTGAAAACTCCAGAAGCCAAGAGAACTTGAAGGCCACTCGTCTGGGCTTGGCAATTCCCAGCTCTGAAAGATCAGAGGTTCCGGTCAAGCAAGGGCATTAAACAAGGGAATTAAAAAAGGCATTAAACAAGGGAATTAAAAAAGGCGGGGGAAAAGAGAGAGAATACAAGGAAAATTCCCACGTCTGTCAAAGGGTACTTCAGTCAATCCTCAGAATGCAGAAGCAGAGAAATGGGCAGAATGCTTTTATATGTTAATATTTTATACATGGCAAGAACTTGCCACGAAAGAAAGTTGACTGAATTCATGAGTTTCTTACCCTTCCCTCCTGAAATCCTACAAAGATGACATTAAAAGTATTTTTAGAAAGATAAAAATAGCACATATAGACAGAAAGTCGATATGCGGTTGCTTAGGGCTGGAGAGTTGGGAGAACTAGGGAGAGACAACTAAAAAGCACTGTATTTTTGTTTTTATTTTTACTCCATTTTATTTTACTTTTTTATTATTTTTTAAAATTGAGGGACTTACCTGGTGGCACAGTGGTTAAGAATCCACCTGCCAATGCAAGGGACATGGGTTTGAGCCCTGGTCTGGGAAGATCCCACATGCCGCAGAGCAACTAAGCCCGTGCGCCACAACTACTGAGCCCGTGCGTCACAACTACTGAAGCCCACACACCTAGAGCCCGTGCTCTGCAACAAGAGAAGCCACCGCAATGGGAAGCCCGCGCACCACAACAAAGAGTAGCCCCCGCTCATCACAACTAGAGAAAGCCTGCGTGCAGCAATGAAGACCCAACGTGGCCAAAAATAAATTAAAAAAAAAAAATTTTTTAATAAATAAATAAAATTGAAGTATAGTTGATTTACAATGTAGTGTTAGTTTCTGGTGTACAGCAAAGTGATTCAGTTCTACATATATATCTATTCTTTTTCATATTCTCTTCCATTATAGGTTAAAGATATTGGATATAGTTTCCTGTGCTGTGCAGTAGGACCTTGTTGTTTATCTCTTTTGTATATAGTAGTTTGTATTTGCTAATCCCAAACTCCTAATTTAATCTTTCCCTGCTCCCCTTCCCCTTTGGTAACCATTGGTTTGTTTTCTATGTCTGTTGAGTCTGTTTCTGTTTCGTAAATAAGTTCACCTGTATAATATTTTAGATTCCACATATAAGTGGTATCATATGATATTTGTCTTTCTCTGTCTGACTTACTTCACTTAGTATGACAGTCTCTAGGGCCATCCACGTTGCTGCAAATGGCATTATTTCATTCTTTTTAATGGCTGAGTAATATTCCATTGTGTATATATATATATATACACACACACACACATATATATATACTACATCTACATATATATACATATATATGTATATATATGTGTGTATATATATACATATATACACATATATACATATACATATATATACATATATATAGATATATACATATATACATATATATATACTACATCTACATGTGTATACATATATATACATATATACACTACATCTTCTTTATTCATCTGTCAATATTCACTTAGGTTGCTTCCATGTCTTCGTTATTGTAAATAACGCTGCTTTGAACACTGGGGTGCATGTATCTTTTTGAATTAGTTTTCTCCAGATATACGCCCAGGAGTAGGATTGCTGGATCATATAGTAACTATATTTTTAGTTTTTTAAGAACCTCCATACTGTTTTCCATAGTGGCTGCACCAATTTACATTCCCACCAACAGACAGGCTTTCTTTCTGAGGTGATGGAAAGGTCCTATATCTGACTGTGGAGATGGTTACACAACTCTTGTGAAAAGACCAAAAACCACTGAACTGTATGGTACAAATGGGTGAATTGTATAGTATGTGAACTGGATCTCAATAAAGTTTTTACCAAAAATATACAGTATACACCCACAGGATAGGGCCATGAGAATGGAGCCAAAGCCAACATAAGACACCAGTAAAGTTTTGGGAAAGGGAAGAGGACAGTGGTCGAGAAGTTATATCCCAAGGTCCTGCAGGAGGGCGCTGCAGACATGGAGGACAGTTAGTCCCAGGGACTTCAAAGAAGCTCAGGCCTTGGAAGGAGTGGGGTGGGGCTGAAAACAGGGAGTAGATGAAGTCTGCATGTCCTTGTATGATGGGCATGCCCCTGTAAGAGCTCCTGGATGGTGCTCCGACCCTCTGCTACCTGGCACAGCTGGGGGAAGGGCAAGAGGAAAATTCTCTGGGTTAACCAAAGCCACGGAGGCTCAAGGTTCAGAGCCCCCATGGTGAGACAGGAGATGGAAAAGCCTAGCCTTCCCTTTCCTCCACCCCTAAGGCCAAAAGCCAAGTTTATTCCCCAGGCAGAAGAATGGACCCTGAGAAACGAAAGCTCCAGGTGCTCATCTGTGGGATCCTTCGGTGGAGAGTCCGGGTCCATGACTGATCACAGAGAAGCCCAAGGACGGGTCTGGGCGGGCACCGCTTCCAATGAGCTTGTCACAGTCTCGTCCTTAAAGATCACTAGACCTGTGGGAAAGCCTCCCACACAAGACAGACCAAAGTAAACAAACAAATAAAAGAGCAAAATGAGGACAGAAATGCCTCCAAGAGTAGAGAAACATATGGACGTGCATAAACACTATCCTCAGAGGAAAAGAGCAGGAAGTTATGGAGAAGCAGCACCCAAAGAACAAGAAGGGATGTTTGGAAAGAATAAATAGTAATAATGAAATAAAAGATAAAACAAGTAAAAAAAAAAAATCAAGGAAATCAGGGTATCTCTCAGAAAAGAGATCTGGACAATAGGAGAGAAAAGGCATTAAAAGTAAAAGTTCAGGGCTTCCCTGGTGGCACAGTGGTTGAGAGTCCGCCTACCGATGCAGGGGACACGGGTTCATGCCCCGGTCTGGGAAGATCCCACATGCCGTGGAGCGGCTGGGCCGGGCCCGTGAGCCATGGCCGCTGAGCCTGCGCGTCGGGAACCTGTGCTCCGCAACGGGAGAGGCCACAACAGTGAGAAGCCTGCGTACCGCAAAAAAACAAACAAACAAACAAAAAAAAAAAGTAAAAGTCAATCCAGTGGGTCCAACGTCTAATAAGAGTGCTTCAGAAAGAGAAAACACAGAGACTATATTATCAAAGAAATAATACAGGAATATATCTCCCAAGACTAAAGGAGCCAAGTCTCAGACTGAAAGGGTCCTCACAGAGCTGCCAGACACATCTGAATTTCAGATAAACGACAATTAGTCTTTCCCTAGAAGTACATTCCATTGTTTATCTGGGCATCTTTTTTTTTTTTTGGCTTAACCTGGCAAGCCTCTACCTCTGATGGCCCAGCGCCTCATATGACAAACGTCCACACCACAGCCAAGTTACAGAACACCCCAAAATTTAAGAAACACAGCAAACAACAGTACAGGACTTGGTGTGCCGCAGGCACTGTGGTGAGAGCTCTGCTTGTGATTCCCCGCAACAGCCAGGGGCACTCAGTACCTCTGCCTCCAGACAAAAGGAGCCTCTGCCCGGGGCCCAAGCTTCATACAACCCGTTTATCTAAACACGGAGGTTTTTCTTTTTTCTTTTTTCAGTCTCAAAGCCAAGTTTTGTTTCTGTTGGTTTTTGTTTTTAACTTTGGAAACTGGCTGAGTGACTGGGAATCATGGGAAAGAGATAGATGGGGTGAGGGAGGGAGGGGCATTTGCGTGCAGATCGCAGCCTCTGCCCCGGGGTGGCAGAGCCCCTGCGGCGCCCCCCCCCCAGAAGGTGCAGGTTTGGGGAGGTGCTTACAACTGCCTGGATAAGTCTCAGTCAGAAAAAGCTCCAGACAATTATCCCATTGGGAGAATCCACCCACAGCCAGGCTCCCTGGGAGGCTTGAGCCGCTCAGTCTACAGCTGGTTCAGTGGGTCCAGGGCCAGCGTCCAGCGGGGCCGCCCGTGCAGGTTCCTGCCGTCACTCAGCTCACGGGGCTGCTCCAAGCATGAGGGCGTCTCCAGACTTTGGGTCTTGAGGGAGACGCTGGAGGAGCAGGCTCCCAGGCCCTGGGTGAAAACAGGGGCCAGGCCATAGCTACAGCTTGATTTAAACCTTTCAAATATTTAGGCATATGGTATATACCTTTTAAATATTTAAATGTATCTCTTAAATATTTCATCATCCCTTTTAAATATTTAGCCATCTGGCCTCCTTTTGTGCTCTTACCCCAGGCCCTGCAACATTAAGGGCAGGCCTGGGGGCCATGATTATCATTATCATCCCTGTTTTGTATATCAGGCAGGGAACGTTTAAGTATGTTGCTCAAGGACAAGATGGCCAGTGAAGGGGAGAGGATGGACGAGAACCCAGACCTTCTGCGTCCACAGCCCAGGCTCATCATCCCCACGAGAACAGACAGCCAGAAGGTAATTTCTAAAATGAAGAAGTCCAAATTCAGCAGCGTAAGAATATTACTTTGCAACGAGAATAACGGAAGAACAGATCAAAGAGCTGACACTGACTGCCTACAGGGATAAGGACTGGAAAATACTGTTGGATTTTTTTTTCATCTATGTATACAAGTATTACTTCAACAAAAAATTTAAATTGTTAAAAATCATTAACCATCTTAACTTCACATCACCTTCCTCAGTGTAAACAACTCAAAAATCACTCTGTTCCTCAAGCCTCGTTTCTCCAAAAATACATCAAATGTGTTCATGGCTTTTCCGAAACAGAAATGCAAATGTGAAAACAGTTCACTGATTGTAACCCGTAGGCTGTTCCTGCACTTTGTGTGGTCTCAAAATTGTTTACAGTGAAATACAGCAAATTCTATTATTTGTCCCAAAATGTTATGTAACTGAAAACCCCAAAATAGTCATTTTCGATTCCAAAATTAGGTGTCATGAGAAAGAATTTTTTTAATGTATTTTTCTTTGTTAGGTCTCTCTTCCCCAACCTCAATGCTTTTAGAAGACCCTTACTCAAGTGAGAGTTAAAAATCAAGGGAAGGAGGGACTTCCCTGGTGGCACAGTGGTTAAGAATCCGCCTGCCAATGCAAGGGACATGGGTTCGAGCCCTGGTCCAGGAAGATCCCACATGCCATGGAGCAACTAAGCCTGTGCACAACTACTACTGAAGCCCGCGCCCCTAGAGGCTGTGCTCCGCAACAAGAGAAGCCACCACAATGAGAAGCCCGCGCACTGCAAGGAAGAGTAGGCCCCGCTCACCACAACTAGAGAAAGCCTGCTCACAGCAACGAAGACCCAACGCAGCCAAAAATAAATAAATAAATTTATAAGAGAGAGAGAGATGGTCTATCGAGCGATAGATTCAAAAAATAAATAAAGGGAAGGAAAAACGGGGAGAGAAGAAAAGCTTTTGGCATTCAACTACTTTTAGATGATCTATATTCTGAAAAAAATACCTCTTACAAAACTGCTTAATTCAGAAACAGCTTAACTGTTCTGTCAAACTTACCCAATCTAAGAGCAAACATAATGAAATGTGAGTAACAATTCCCCCTTAGACCAGGACCAATATCAAAGAGAAATTCCAACCCAGAGAATTTTTTGTGTTTCTGTCCAAGTCCTGGGGGGTAGAAACAGAAAGAAAAAAGAAAAAGGCTTACAACCGAAGGCTTGACCCCAAAACAGAACTATGGCCCTTTGAAGAATATATTCTGTGTAGCCTTTTATGTCTCTAGCTAACCAGGCTGCCCAGTTTAAAATGGAAGGTCACATAAGGCTGAGATCTTGTCTCCCAACTTGTTCTTTTGCTGGTTTCTCTTCATATGCTCTATTCCTCTGCCTACTCTATCTTCTTCCTGTTCAGAGCCTCCTGAAGACACCTCTCTCTAACTGATTAATCCCAACCTGCTCCAGTCCGTCCCAAGTTACTGGTCTTTTCAACATTTATGTATATCGTATGTTGTTTTCTCTCTATAATACCTCTAAAGAAGGATTTAAGGTGGTTTACAGTAAGAGATTCATATATACGGACCAAAAACTGTGCGGGGGGCTTCCCTGGTGGCGCAGTGGTTGAGAGTCCGCCTGCCAATGCAGGGGACACAGGTTCGTGCCCCGGTCCGGGAAGATCCTACATGCCGCGGGGCGGCTGGGCCCGTGAGCCATGGCCGCTGAGCCTGCGCGTCCGGAGCCTGTGCTCCGCAACGGGAGAGGCCACAGCAGTGAGAGGTCCGCGTACCACAAAAAAAAAAAAAAACAACTGTGTGGGGAGGAGGAATATAAAGATCATACGACTGAGGATGTCCCAGGTATGTGCTGCAACCCTCCTTCCCACCGGACACCAGGGATGGCTCGGCTGGGTCACAGCAGACATGCCAGAAAAAAACTGCTACACTTTCCACTTATCTAAGGTACCTGGAATAGATGAACTCAGAGAGACAGAAAACAGAACAGAAGTTACCAGGGGCTGGGGAAAGAGGGGAAGGGAGAGTTATAGTTTAATTGATTCAGAGTTTTTGTTGGGGGTGATGGAAAAGTTTGTTGAGGGTGATGCATTTAATGCCACTGAACTGTACGCTGAAGAAGGGTTAAAATGAAAGCTATTATGTTACATGTGTTTCACCACAATTTAAAAAAAAACAAACCTGCTGCACTGAACAGGGAGAACAAGTTACAATCAATTTTTAAATGACGATTTGAGAAGTGTATTCTAACGTCCGGCTCTCTTCTGCAACATCTTGAAATGGGCTGCTTATCAGCAGAGGGCTTGTAACCTTTAACAACCAGCAGTCTGAGGGGTGGGCAGTCCTGATTTTTAGTGTTTACCCATTTCTGTGATTTAAATACTCCCACCATGATACATTTCCAGGTACTGATATGACATCCCCGGGGGGTTGAGAAGAGGTACCTGCGACGGGCGCGGTGTGCTGGTGAGAGGCAGCCTCAACTCGTTTCCCACCATCGCAAGTCCCCAGAATGTGCTCTCTTTACAGATATTAGGAGGGAAGGAAGATTCTAGGGTCCCATGGTTAAACGAAGTTTAAACTGGCTTCTTTACCACAAGACATTCCACAAAATGTGGGAATCTTTCTTCCCACCTCCTTTGAGATCTTCAACAGAGCAACGTGCATCTTGAATCACAGAGAAGGGCTGGAATGTGGAATGTTTCCCAAATCTATTTGACCCCTGGACCTTCTTTTCCTTGGAGAACATCTCAGAGGTGCTCCATGCCTTCTGGGAAATACCACATTCAAGAAATGAGTCTAGGAATTCCCTGGAGGTCCAGTGGTTAGGACTCCTCGCTTCCACTGCAGGGGGGAAGGGTTCCATCCCTGGTCGGGGAACTAAGATCCCGCAAGCCTCTCGGCGAGGTGCAGCCAAAAAAATTAAAAACCAAAAGAAAGAAAGAAGTCTATTCACAAGCAGACAGCCCCACACAAAGCAGAGACGGCCAGGCATGCAGAAGATGCCTAGTCTCTGTAGACCACCACCAATGCCGGCTGCGATTGGCACACGCTGTCAGACAATCCAAGTGGGGCGAGCCAACTGGGGTCAAAATTTAGTGACAATTTACACAGAAGAACGCAATTAGAGCCTCTGCTCATTGGCCCCGTGCCACAGGGATGTTAGACAAGAGGGGAAAGTTCGGGTACAATTTCTCTTGCCTTTTCCTGTGGGATATTAACTTTTTTCCAAGTCCCACAACACAGTTCTTATGATTCCAGTAGCACCTCCCTCCAACTTTAATGTACATTAACGTCTAAAATATTCCAGGTAGGGCACAACATTAACCTAGATAAAACTGCCAAAATATCTAGAAAAACTTGATAGGCTAGTTCTGATCATAAAATGCCAAGGAGTGCCTGACAATGAAGCGAGTAAAGGGAGGATCAAAACTGCAGAAAAGGGCTTCCCTGGTGGCACAGTGGTTAAGAATCCGCGTGGGTTCGAGCCCTGGTCCGGGAAGATCCCACATGCCACGGAGCAACTAAGCCCGTGCGCCACAACTACTGAGCCCGAGTGCCACAACTACTGAGCCCGTGAGCCACAACTACTGAGCCCGTGTGCCATAACTAATGAGCCCATGAACCACAACTACTGAGCCCGCATGCCACAACTACTGAAGCCCGTGTGGCTAGAGGCCGTGCTCCACAACAAGAGAAGCCACGACAATGAGAAGCCTGTGCACCACAACAAAGAGTAGCCCTCGCTCACCACAACTAGAGAAAGCCCATGCACCGCAACGAAGACCCAACACAGCCAAAAATAAATAAATAATAAATAAATAAATGTATTAAAAAAAACAAAAACTGCAGAAAAAGCAAATGATTAATTGATTCTTTCAGGAAGAGTAAGGAGGTCAATACTCCTAAAGCCTCGCCAATTAATACCCAGAGCGAGCCATGGTTTATTGGATTTGATTAATGAGAATATTATTTCACTTATTTTATTATTTAAACACTTCCTAAACAGAAGGCTTTCCACGATGAAAATCATGGATTTATGCTTCTTTGCAAAAGCGCTGATAATGAGAAGACAAATGATGGACTAAGAACAAGAAGACAATGGGGATCCACTACAAAGGTACCAGCAAGACAGCACGGGGCCGTGGAGCATCTCTTCCCTCTCTAAGCAGTGTGAGTCTAGAGCCAGAGGAAATGGCTCTTCTACCGCACTACCAAAGACAGTCAGTACAGGAGAAGGACAAAGCCACGATAAGCCCAGTGAACTCTGCCGGCTTTCCTGAAGGATTCGGATACGCTGGAACCACCCAGCTGATCCACAGTTAAATTCCAACGGTGCCACCATTCCACCCCACACAACCACTGCTCTCTCTGGCTTCCACACAGAGACGCATAGGCCAAACAAACCCTTTGAAGATAAAATACTAAAGCCAACCGTTTCACGAGGAAGCTAGGTCTTCAAGCAGCTCTAATATATTAAGTAATAAGCACTTAGATCCAAAAATGTATACAGCTTCCTAATTACCTCATTTCTGAAAGCTAACCATTAACTTACTCCACAATGGGAAGAGATTCACTGACGTCTAAAAGTAATGAGAAACTTCTAATTACTCTTTTGTTTCTTTGAAGTACAAATTAGAAATTGCTGATTTGATAGCCTGGAATAACCAACTTGCTCTCAGTTTACTGACAAGCATTCCTTAGACGTTCTGTGTAATGAACACTACAGCAACGATAGGGCAAGAAGCCCATCATTTCGTCCATCAGCAGCAGAACCTTGAGTCCCTCTGCATGAATTCCGCTGCACTAATAGTATCCTACCTCCTCTGTCTTCTTCACCCCCCACTCAGGGACCTTCCAGCCAACACAACCTCTTAGATTCTTAGATTCAAAATCTCTACGTGAACATCGCTACGTCGTCCTTAGGATCACTCTTAACTGAATGCCCAGGTAGCATCTTTGAAAAGAGCTTTATTTAGACAACAGACTGCCATTTATTCAAAATACCTCGCTTTCTTTCCTGGATTTTTAAAACATTTTTCTTGTAAGAGTAGTATATGCTCTTTGCCAATATTCTAAAAAAAAAAAAAAACAGAAGTATAAGCAACAGAAAGTCAAAGTCTCCAGGAGGCCCACTTGAATCACTGATAATATTTCGGATACAGACTTCTAAATGCACGCATAAACATAAAAACACATATATAATTTTAACATAATAGGCTTTTTTTACGTTCAACAATATATCAGACAACTTTCTATGTCTATACACGTCTCCATCATGTCCCAGACATACATCCACGTTATTTCAACACACACATTTGTGCAGGAGTACCCTTTTAAATACAGACTTCGATCTATTCCAAAAAGACTCTGCCAAAGCACAGAACCGCAAGAGAAAACTTTCTCTTCAAGAATTCTTGTAAAAATAAGAACACTTCAAAAAATAACCTTTAAGATATACAGTGCTGAGTTTCACCCATTTGCTTTAAAATTCTGAAGATGTATTTTTAACTCATGTGATAAAGTGAAAGATGAGGGAAACAGAGACATTAAAACCATTTACTCACGCTCGTAAAGCGTAACCCTTGTTTACCATGTCTCAAAGAGCAATTTCTGTCATTCCACTCATCAAGAGACCACATATTCTTGACTTCAGAGTAAACCAGGCTTGCCTACGGAGAAGTAACCATATGCATGCATATGCCTGATATTTGGTACTCCTTTACTTTCACTTTCCTAAAGGATCTTAGCCTGAAGGAAATCTTTTCTAGGCAATCGACTACTTCCCCCAAGTCAAGCGAAGTATGAACCCAGGAGTTCACCAAGCCTCAGGAGAGAGGGCAAAGTGGTTTAGGCTGGCACTTACTGTCCTATCATGCCAGGGTGAGACAGAAAATGGTATGGTCGACAATGAAAAGCACTGGTCAGAAGGACAGAATGAGGTAGCTAGTCAACTTTCCAAGGCACCTTTAGTCAGACTTGGTATAGATAAATTCTTATTTTAGGTAAAAAGTCTTAAGACATATGCAAAACAATAGACCAAAACCAAGTATAAAAAAACTTTAAAACCCCATTTATAAAGCATAATCCATTTTATCTGGTGATTTTTAAAATATCCTTAAGTACAAAGGTCCCAGGTCCCAGGAAAAAGGAGAAAAGGGGAGGAGGAGAAGGGAAAGGAGGAGAAAAGAGGGCTGAACAGAGAGACAGAGGGGGAGGGAACAGAACATGTGTACCAAGACATTCACAGTTAAAAGAGTGGCTGGTAGGAATATAGGTAGTATTTGATATGTAACTCATAATTTTTAAATTTAAATTATATTTTAATTTAATTTAAATTTAAAGTACAAAGTACTTTTAAATTTCTCAAAAAAGGTTGGGGGGAGAATTCCTTTGGGGAAAGGTGGGGGCTGGGATGAACTGGGAGATTGGGATTGACACATACACACTACTGATATTATGTATAAAATAGATAACTGGGACTTCCCTGGTAGTCCGGTGGTTAAGAATCCACCTTCCAATGCAAGGGACGTGCATTCAATCCCTGGTGGGGTAACTAAGATCCCACATGCCTCGGGGCAACTAAGCCTGCGCAACGCAACTACTGAGCCTGCATGCCACAACCAGAGAGACTGCGGGCCGCGACTACTGAGCTGGCGTGCCGCAGCTAGAGAGCTCGCGTGCTCTGGAGCCCACATGCCACAACTAGAGAGAAGCCCATGTGCCACAACGAAGAGTCCACGTGCCGCAATGAAAGATTCTCACATGCCACAACCAAGATCCCACATGCTGCAACTAAGACCCGATGCAGCCAAATAATAAATATCTTTAAATTAAATAAATAAAATTTTTAAAATAAATAAAATAGATAACTAATGAGAACCTACTGTATAGCACAGGGAACTCTACTCAATGCTCTGTGGTGACCTAAATGGGAAGGAAATCCAAAAGAGGGGATATATGTATACGTATAGCTGATTCACTTTGCTGTACAGTAGAAACTAACACAACATCGTAAAGCAACTACACACCAATGAAAATTTAAAAAAAAAAAAAAAAAAGAATTCCTTCAACAGGGCAATGCAGAGTCACGGAGATTTCAGCAAGCAGATACCAGGTACAGTTAAAGGTCAAAAAACTAACTAGAAGTCATTAAAGAGGTAATAACCACCCTTCTGGTGAAAAAGAGTAGGAAAGAATGTGGAAGCCTGAGGCACACAACATCTGGATATGCCCCGGTTATGACAGGGGAGCACTGACAACGGTACTTCATTTTACTTAGGAGTTTATATTTTCTAAGCACCTGCTCCAGTCTGGGAAAACGCCCTTTCAAGTTGAATGTACAAGTTAATGTGATGCTGTTTTCTTAGTAACTGTATTTTATAGAAATAAAGTCAAATATGTCTATGAAGAGGCAAGTAAAAGTAATATAAAGAAAAAGTAAAAGAAAGACAGCCCGCAGGATGGAGGCTCCACCCTGACAAACACCCTTCTTTATATGTGACGCCCACCTGGACACAGGGAGCCCACGAGGAGTTTACTCACCTCCACTCACCTAACTTCAGAGCTTTTAGCTCTTAAGTGTTATCTAAATGCTTGGGAAGAAGGGAAGGAAGAGAGGAAAATCAAGGAAAGAGAAAATATGGCCCACAATATGCTGAAGACAGGAGGAAAAGGGAAGGAAAGTCTGAATCACATAATCATTTTTTTAACTCAAAATGAAAATATTCTATTCCATCTTCACAAAATTAGAAAATATGCAACACTGAGCCATGACAGGGTACGTCAGAAGTGGTTCTTTACTTTCACATGGAGTTAAAACGGATTTAATATTTGATTTTAATTTGCAGTTGGCTAAAATGTTCCAAAATGTCCCATTTTCCACATTTTGCTTTATTAATGAACACCCCGGAGTTGTATCCTGAGTCTGCCTGTAGAAAATTAAATATCCCCTGAAAATTGTGTTTTATTATTCAAGTGACTACATTCCTTTAAAATGCATTTGCGTTTTTGTAACTTAGATCAGAGCATAACCCCAGAAAACCCTCTGTGTGGAAGACAAACTCCTGCTCTTTCCATCTTCTGTTTACCCAGGTACAGGACATCCACAGAAAGACAACTGGAACGGCAGAGCAGTAAGAAATAATTTTTGAGAGCGAAGCACAAAAACATCAAACGGAACTAACAGAAAGATGTCTGCAGAGGGCTCCTTTGATTTCAAAGCCCCTGCCCAGAGGACAACCAATCTGCATGGGATGTCTGCTCCTCCCCGGCTGGCCCCGCGGGACTCCTGGATAAAGCAGCTTTCACAGAGCTCGCCCTCAGTCACTTCCTCAGGAAGTGGGACTAACCACAGCTCACCCCCCCACCCCACCCCCCCGCCCAGCATGGTCCTAGGATTTGGGAAAGGACACTTTCACCACGACTGGCTCATCCCGCAGGGCAGAGGCTCCCGCGCGCTCAGCCCTGGGGTTCTGGCTTGGCTTTGTGGAGGCCCCAGGGGGAGGGGACGGGTCCCGCACTGCTGCCGAGGACCAGTTTATGTCCCTCTTCTGCCACCAGACCACCTCCCCGACACCAAGCGCCGGAGACTCAGGGTGCTGGACTGCCCCGTGACTGAAGCCGCACCCGACATACCCAAATTAAGCAACTCCAGTCCATCCACGTGACCGCTGTTTTCTTTCCCTGCGCAAGAGTCAAAAATAGAGTTGTGCTGACTTGCCGTGAGCGCCAGGGCTCTCAAACATGGAATATCTACTTAACCGAATACACAAAGCGTCCAAAAATACCTGTCCTGTGTTTTTCTTTAGAAAGCAGAATGTAAATTTGAAGGGCAGGACTGCCCTCGGGTTAGCATTTCAACATGATGGCTCTGCTAGAAAAGCTCGAAGGCCGGAGTCAGAGCTGACCAAATACCAAAGCCCTGCGTCTGAAGAGCTGGCTCAGTTCTGCCCAGACAACTGTGTGAAGGAGTAAGCGGCCGGCCAAACCCGGTTATTGAAACTCAGCCACCGGTCTTCCCAACGGGTGGCCTTCCTTTCACCTCCAGGAATGCCTTTGGGAACCAGGTCACCTACCTGGGCCGACGGTCTCTGCAGATATCTGGCGCGAGACAGTAAACAGGTGTTTGGGGCAAGGGGCTTGCCCAGACACCCTCCAAGTCTAATGAAAGAAAACCTTCAGCTGAGGAGATTACAAACTATGGGATTCTCTCTCCAAAACCACACTCACAACCAAGAAATTCTTAAAGTCCAGAAGGAAAAACCTGTTCTTTCCTTAGCTACTCCCAAGGGAAAAAGGGCCAGGATCCCAGTTGCTGGATCTGGAAGACATGCCATTGATCTTAGTGCACAGGCGCAAAGCTTTAAACCAGAGAAATAAAATCTTCCAAAGTGAGGGGCATCTGTGTAAAAATGTTTGGTGCACAGTTATTTGCAATACAGCAAAACACTGGAAAACGTATAAATGTCCATCAGCAGAGAAATGATTACATCAATTACGGTACATCCTTTTTCTTTTTTAAACTGTGGTAAAATATACATAACATAAAATTTACCATCTTAAACATTTTTAAGTGTACAGTTCAACAGTGTTAAGTACATTCACATTGTTCATGGTACATCCTTTCTGATGGAGTGCTACGCACTCATTAAAAGTAAGGTAGAGCTATTATAGATACTGACATGGAACAATCAAGATACACCATTTAGTGGGGGGGGGGGGGGAACCAGTTCCTAAAACAATATATACACTACATTAAAATCAAAAAGAAAAAATAAGCATACTGCATTGTACATGTTTATACAGACAGTTATGTAAAATAAGCATACTGCATTTTATACATTTATACATACAGATACGTAAAATGTATAGATACGTAAAGTTCATAGAAAGGCTCAGGTTTCACACTAAACATCTGACGCCTGAATCCAGAAAGGGCAGGGGCAGGATGGTTTTCAAAGTTCACCACCTAAGCATTTTCACAATCTCTTACCTACAGGGAAGTAGATGAAAGTTTACATTTCCTATGAACTCGGGGAGAGTCAGAATCATCAACCTTGGCAATTCTGTCAAAGGTACTTTTGCAAGCGCTCTATCTCCCACTGGATATTCCACATTCTTTTAACTAAAAGGCCCCTGTGCCGGCAATTCACTAATTTGTCCATGAGTTTATAGAAATACTGAAAGGGTCTGGGCTAAATCTGTCACCATTAATAAACTTCAGAAAAAGTCATTACAGCCTCTGCTTGAAGTGGCTTATTCAAACAGTTTCAATGATGAGAGAGCAAGAAAAAAATTTCTAAATTTCTTTGCTATTAGTTGGATACAAAATGTTTCGTGTTTGGTGAATTCCAATTATTTCAAAACTAAGAAATCACTTACAGACCCATTTAAGTACTAAAAACAAAAGATCCCGGCTTAAGAGAAAAACTCATGAAGGCTTCAGAAACATTCCTTTGGCATTTTATAAATGCCACACTTTTCAGTAGCATCTCTATAATTCTAGCTTGAAGCAAAGTATAGATTTTCTAAATTAGAGGTGATATTTTGAGAGTACAGACAGGAGAGCTTCAAAGTAATTTTCCTTTGTCACCTGAATAAGTCTTCCAGATTTTTGCACAAAAATCCTAAATCCTGCACAGAAGCCTTTGTCCCTGAAATGCTCCCATCAAACCAGCGGCTCTATCTTTTGCTGTTTTGTATTCATTTTACCAGCAACTTCTTTATTTTAAATACGAAACAAGCTATTTGCAAACATTTTTGAGACTTCCAGCGTTAGAAAACATGGAGGCGAGCCCTAGCAGCTGAAGGTATCTTGCTCTTCTCTGGGGGTTTCACAGTCCAGCCACACGTGCTCGCCGGCTTCCCTCAGAGGTCTTTCTTTTGGAATTTTTACTAGCCCAGTTTTGAAGTGTCGTCCTTGCTACAAGGCTTTGAGTCAGTGGTTCTCAACGGGGGTGATTTTGCCCCTCGTCTGCCACCACAGACATTTAGCAACGTCCAGGACGTTTTTGGTCGGCACATCGGAGCAGGGCGAGGGGTGCTACTGGCACCCAGCGGGGTACTGAGTAGAGGCCAGGGACGCTGCGAAACATCCTACACTGCACAGACAGCCCCCAGACAAAGAACTGCCCAGCCCCAAATGTCACCAGTGCTGAGGGTGAAAAGCCCTGCTCTGCATGAACAGACACTCCCCTTATCACCTGTTCTCCTCCCACCAACACCTAATCCTCCTAAGATCACGAGAAACCTGCTCCCCTTGCGCATGCACACCAGAGCCACCTCCCAGCCTAGAGAGGGTGGCGTCACCACTCCAGCTACCCCTCCACTTCCTCTCCCACCAGCTGAGGAAGGGTGTAGACAAAGGGGCTCCCCGCAGGGTTATCACAACTGGTCCTGAATTCCAAAATGAGGCCATTGCCTAGTCTTGCTAGATACCAAATTCACTTAAGGCATTTTTGGATTTATGAAAGGTAGTACTTTCATCTATAAAACATGACTGAGAGCATCCCCCAAGGTTATCATTCACAGCATGTCTACAGGCTGCTGACTCTAAAAGAAAACTCACTTAAAGTTCTCTTCCTGGAGTAGACAGAAAACAGAAACACACAGAGAAAGAGAATTGATCATATTTTTGTCCAACGCTATGTTCTATTAAAAGGAGGAGGAGGAGGAAGGTGTCTGTTTCTCACAAGGCCCTCCCTCATTTTTTACTAATTTCATCAAAGACAACCGACAGCTTGGAACAATGGTCCCCCAAGAACACTCCTCCTGCTGTTCAATTTCCACCAAAAAGGCGAAAGAAGGGATTCTACAGTCTAGGAATTTGGGAAGTGCTGGATTCAGCACCCCCACACACACCTTTCTTTTAAGGCTTCTCTGAACCTGCCAAGTGCTGATGTGAACTTCTAGTGCGAAACTTCATTATGGGGCTCCGGTGCCCAGGCTGGGAACACTACCCAAGCTTATTTGATGCTGGAAGCTTTCGGGGGGAGACATCTTTGGGACATATTTGAAACAAGGTCTAATCAATTATGCCCTCCTTGGAGGACGGTATTAGGAAATAGGAGTTCTGCAGCCGAGTGTGAGGGAGACGCTTCCTGCCCGTGTTTCTGAACAACTCTACCTCCATGTTTTTCTTGGTACTTCCTCTCCAGGGGCACCTCTGCATCGACCCAAGACAACTTAAGGAAAGGACAAGAGAGCAGAATCTCCAAATATGGAGGAAGAACAAGCGGTAGTATTTCTAAAGGGACTCTGCCGTAGAAATGACTATAAAAACAGTGTTTGACCGGTTCTGTGAGTACTGCCAAGAGGAGGCTATCTGTGTTGCCAAACGCACATGCACACAGGTAGGCACACGTTTACGGACAGTAAAGGAAGAAAAATCAGGGGACCAAGGTATCTCTTAATGTTCACCTGCTCTCAGTAGCCATAGCCACATCAGGGTCGGGCAGCAAACAAGACACACCTCCTGAATCTTGACAATAGGAGAAATACTGGTTGACCCAGAAGCCGTGGCTTTGAACCTCAAAGATATCTGAGCCGCCCACTGATCAGCTATAGACATGACACCTCTAAACCACAGTACGTTGTGGCAGCTAAAACCTGGGCTTTGGAATAAGACAAACTGGAGTAAGTCCTGGCTCTGCTCTTTAAAAGTTACAAGATTCTGCGCACGTTACTTCTTTAAGCTTCTGTTTTCTTGAGTAGAAAATGGAGGTGGTAAGATCTACCCCACAGTTATTGTGAGAATTAGATAAAACAATCCAGGGAGGTGCTGGCTACAGTATCTGGAATATAGTAAGTACATATTAATGTGAGTTATTAAAACATCAAAACAAGGCCAGTGATAGAATTCTAGCATAGAGAAAGCCCTAGAAGAAATTCAGCCACAACTCTGATGCCCCCAAATAGGGGACGATAAGGACACAGATGCCACCAGAATTCTCAACAACTACATGGACTTAATAATGAGCATCCTTCACTCAAATGCCTCTAGCAGAAAGGCAGCCCAGCAAGGTCTTCTAAGAAGCCAGCAGAGGCAGGACACCATTTTCCTATCCTCAATGACCTGAAATTAGAGCACTGTGTAACCAGAGAAGTTATAGCTAAATCTGAAACTCCAACAGAAGTCAACAATACCCTAATGCCCAAGATTAGGAGGAAAAGAAATTTTTTAAAAATCTGTGAGTCATCTAAATGAAAACCAGCAAAGCTTAATTATTACTACTCAAGTACTAAACCATGTGTTTAATCATTCCCCCAAATGAACGTTGGACAGCTAAACCAGACTTGCATTTTGCCAAACAGACATACACCTGTGAGGGGCCTCAAACATTCATACACTCACACCAAGCCCCCGCCACCCCCCATGCGAGTCCTCACATATACATCTACGCACCCAGGAGAGACCCTAAACATGACGCTTGAACAAGTCCTCCAGCCATTCGGCCAGTTTTCCTACCTCCAGCGCCCCAGTCCAGTGCATTCCTCAGACACGTGCTATGCATTTATGGAGCAAATACTGAAAGCTAAACATTCTGTTTTTGTGATTTTTGAGTAAACACAAAATAGAGAAAAGACTGCACTTCTACATTCAAAAGAGCTCGTACACCTTGGCTCCTATACTGAAGAATGTAAAAGGTACAGGCGTCGGGTCCCAAAGAGGCAGCTGTGAACACCGACTCCAACAATGACTGGCCGCTCAGCCTGGCGTATCTGTTCATCCTCGGGGCCTCAAGTGCCTCAGGCATAAAATGGTTTAAGGCCACCCACTTGTCAGGGTTGCTGTGAGGCCTGATGATTCAGAAATCCAGAGTGTCTCCAAACAGACACAGTTTCCTTCACTGCACTTTCCCAAAGTGACCAAGTCACCCTTTAGCTATCTTCCTTGCAACTCTTGTTTTCTGAGTCATTTCCTGCCTCAAAATCTCTGTCCCAGCCTGAAGACTCTGCCCGGCATCCTCTGCACACGTCTTCTTCTCATGCCAGGCGCTAAGCTTTCCCATCATTTCCCTCCTTGGGTCTGCTTTCCCTTTTTGTAAAAACTCCATCCCTCTATTTTTCAAAACTGCACCCGAAGTTTATCTTTACTGGAACCGCTACTTCCACGCAATGTTTCCTTTTTTGTGTATTTCCTCCCACCTCTACCTTTAGAAGCCAGATGAGCCTATCAGAGAACAGTGTGAAAACCTGACACAAATTCCACTCGTTTATGGCTGAGCTGTTTCCTGACAGTAACGAATTACGGCAATGCTACAGGCTGCGCTCCCTAAACGGTGGAGTCGGAGAGCAACCCCGGGCTCTAGGCTAGAGAGGAGAGCAGATGAAAGACGGGACAAACCAAGGAGACCCCATCCTGACTGAAAAAGCCAACAGCTGGTCCACAGCATCGTCGTCACGTGTGAACAAGAGCACGTTCTATAAAAGGCACCCCCCCCTTCATTGCCTCCTTTTGGCCTACAGCCTGTTGAACTTCGCTAATAAACACGAGCAGCTCGTATTTTCACAGCCTTTACTCATATACTTACTGGTGCACCGATGTGAGAACAAAGGCGGCCGCCAGACCTTGCTCTTCGGATGACATTCTCTAGAGCATCACATCATACAATGGGGAATGCCTGGACCAGACGCACCAAAGACAGCTAACACTGCAGCCATTTGCCGTTATGATCCCTCTACTGTAGCAGACATTCCTCAGGGTGTTGCACAAGCCCACTGGCCACCTCCTCTGAAACTACTGTCCCCTGTTTAGGGTCAGCAGTAACCCTGCCCTCCAAGCCACAGCGGATGAGACCAGGACCAATTAGGTTTTTGGTCTTGAGAACTGGCAGTGAGACTGAGGAATACAGGTGATGTCCACCGGCGGCTTAAACGAGGACGCGGGGACACGTGGGCTGTGGGACAGCCACATGCTCAGGAAAGAGAACGCCGCTGTACCAAGGGAGAGGCACAAAGTGACAACTGAGGACGCGAGGCCCTAAAAAGAGCAAAGAATAATCTTAGAGCAAGATGATGTCTGAGTTCCCGGTTTCAGGTCCTCGTGGCAGCAGCTGGGGCCTAACGGCTAGCTCCCTTTCTTATGGTGTTGGTTTAAACAGCCGTGTCCTGATCGTGTGTCCTCTAAAGTCAAGCAAACTCCAAACGATCTAGTGTTGCAATGCCTTCCCACGTGAATCCTGTCTACAAGGAGCTACTGCTTCTCCCAATCCGTCTCCTCACCTCGGCCGCCTGAGCTGTCCTTGGTTGTCACCATCCCAAGTGAAGGCCACCTCGTAAGGCTGGTTCCGATTCAGTTATCCAGGGACCATGGGCACTGTATCTCCTACTGTGCTCACTCACTCACCTGTTCACTAACTCGCTCCACAATCATCCCGTGGGGCTCTCCTATGAGCACAGAGATCGTGCACATCTCCTGGTGCCTGTGGTCCTGAACTCTTACATGCTGCGCACTCCCGGTTCTTTCCTAGCTCACTGCACTGGGGACCAGCCATCTTTGCTTTGCCTTGTGATGTTCTCTGCACGTCTATCTGCCTGGTCTTTGACGCTGACTCCTGGCATACTCCAGTAAGGCTTCTGACTCACTACCCCACTACATCCTGAACTCACCCCCAACTCAGGTTAACATCCACGGTTCCAATCCTTTTCTCCAGGGCTGCCTCCGTGGCCGTGCCCGTCCTGAATGCCCAGACTTGTCCCTGCTCCCCGCACGGCAATGTGACACCACGGACGACATACTCACAGGTCCAAGACACGTACCTCCACCACCCCAGGCAGGGATTCTGCACGAAACGAGGAGCTGACGGATTTAGCCAACAATTAATAAATCGTATTCAATGTGCTGGATCCATGTATCATAGAACTCTGTGTCCAAATGTCCAGTAAGAGCTAAAACTCAACTAGGATTTCTGTGAAATGGGAGGCTTTACTTGTAGAGAGATGGGGTGGCAAACTATCTCATGGAACAGATACCATTTTATCCTTACAACTAATCTAATCAATGTCCATTCCCAACATCAGAAACAAGCCAACTACAGTTTCGTAGTCTACAGTTTATCGTTCAGACGCATAACCAAACTCCTTCCTAGAACTCAATCTCTTGTTTGGCCCAGGCCCCGGAGTGACCCTTCCCAAGGCATCTGGATCCAGGGACTCCAGGGTGGTCGCCTTCATCAGGCGCTGGACAAGCAGGTGGTGGGGATTAGCCATTCTTCAACACGGCCCTGGGAGGCGGCTCATTAGGACTCCCATTCTAAGGAGAAGTCACAAGTCACCCAATTCCTTGTCAGGTATGGAGGCAGAAATAGTGGCCGGCTAACAGCTCCGAGTCCTCACCTCCCATCAGATCCCAAGTCCCTGATCCAAACATGGCACAGTCACCCTTACGTGTTGATTTAAGGTCTGAGAGTCTTCATCACAATGACTTGAAATGGTTGGAGCCCTGTCGTGTATCTCCTGGATCTCATCTCAATATTAAAATCACCTTGTCTCATCAGACTAGATGCCAAGGGCTCAAGGTAATAAAGCTGGAGTAACGCAGGTATGTGGGAACAAGAATAAACTGAGGATCCAGTCAGACCCCGTGTACCCAGAAATCAGTGTTCACGCCAGACTGGGCGTCCATGGCTGAAAACCAGGGCTGACCCCAACTGCACTCACTGGCATCAGATGCAAAGCGAGGGTGAGTTCCCACAGTCAGGCAAGGCTGGGAGAATCAGATCACTCTGGAAGCAAAGGCAGCAGGTCTGAAACCAAGGGAAACAGTGGAGACTTCCGCTACTCAGTGTGGTCCACAGGCCAGCAGATCACCATCACCTGGGAGCCGGTCAAAAATGCAGAATCTTGGGCCCATACCAGTCCTATTGAATCATTATCTGCATCTTTTAACAAGACCCCCAGGTGATCTGTATGTAAATTAAAGTGCGAGAAGTCCCATCTGGATAACAAGGGCACCCAGGAAGGACATGGGACTGTGGGCCGCAGGTACAGGACAGCAGCGGCAGGTAGGGAGAGGCAGCAAGAAGCAGGGAAGAACTCCAGAGCCAGCCAGACCCTGGTCCAAGTCTAGGCTCAGTCTCTCACTAGTGGTGCCACCCCTGGTCACTTAGCCTCTCTTTAAGTCTCCCTGGGGATATCCTACCTTTCAGGCGACAGTCAGTGTAAAGCATCTAGCACCCAGTAAACTTGCAGTAAATGCTAGTTCCCTTTCCATTCAGAAGCAGACACCAACCGGCACGCATGTTTAAACCCCATAACCCGGGGATGAATTAGGAATATCTGGGAGAGAAAGGGAGCCCAAACTAGGGGAGAATGAGTTTCTCTAACAAGGAGACCCTAACGTAGTTCTTACACTATCTTTTTCAACCAAAAGAGGGACTCAACATCAATAAATATGAACACTGCAGGGCACCAGTGGAGTTTCACTGTTAAATTTATTTAGTTATCCAGACCAGCACTGTCCGACAGAAATAGAATGAAAACCAAATACATGGTTTTAAATTTTCTATTCCTATTTTTAAAAGAATAGAAGGGAGGGAATGTTGTGAAGTAAGTTTTAATAATAAATTTTATTCAACCAAAATGTCCTTTCAACATATGCTATTAGTGAGACATTTTACATTCTTTTTTTGTATAGGTCTTCAAAACCTGGTGTATACTTTATGCTTACAGCCCATCTCAATGAGGACTAGCCACGTTACAAGTGCTCAAAAGCCATGTGAGGCTGGTGCCTGCCGCACTGGACAGGGCAGTCCTGGACAGAAAGGTCCCGGGGATCCCTTCTCCACTCAATCTTCCATCACCTCCAAATCCCAGTGTGCAAGACACAACTATCTGGTCCCTGCAAGCGAACATGCGCAGGAAAGGGACGGAACAGAGGCTTGAGCTACCTGCCATATAGTCACGATCAAATTTTGCTTGTTTTTAAACTCTGGTTGATATAAATTACACCAGTAGACGGACAACCCAGACTCTAGCCACTCGCCGACTGGGCTGAATTTTTCTGGGAGCAAAGACAGTTGTAAGATTACAACTACAAAATTTGTCCAAGATTTTCCAGCTACAAAAGGAAGTGCAGCCAAGTAGGAACAAGTACTCTTACCTAGATTTCACCCACTTTCACCAGATATAGGGCAGCTGTAACTGAAAACCTAAAGGCAAGGCAGGAGACACTCACTGTGTAAGTTTTCACGCCCCACCCTCCAAAAACAAAAATCGCTACTGATAAAGGAGGTAAAAGAACAGGAGAAACACTACCTTCCAAGACAGAAAATGTCCGGCCTAAGGCCCTTCCCCTATAACAGGAAGCCTCAGGAACACGATAGCTAAGATTTTAGGGAGGTCTCATCGCGCACCAGCCACTTCCCTAAGCACTTCATATGCGTTTAATCTTCAAAACAACCCTCAAGAAAAGTATGGCTTAGAATTTAAGTAACTTGCTTGAGGTCTCACAGCTAGCCAGGGGCAGAACACAGGTTTATATCATTGAGGGCTGGGCAGACAGGTATCTATCACTGAGAGCTGACCAAAGGCAACTGAAAATCTCCATGGCCTTTCCACCCCAATTTAAGCAGAACACTAGCCATAATCACTTCTCAAGCTGGAGACCTCAAACTACCTTCCCCACTCTTGCTATGTTAAATCAGCAAAACCGTTAAGAACCAGCTTATCAATGAGTACCTGCATGAGGGCTTCATTTGAATCACTCAAGCTCTCAGGTTCACAGGATGTAAGGACTGTAGGTATGAGCTGGCCTACATATACCATCAAAACACATATGAGAAATTCTGCAAGGCAGAGAGAAAGGAATGATGGCAACAGTCTTAGACCAGGAGGTCTAGAGTGCTGGGTTCTAGTTCCAAATGTGCTATTGATATTAACTACCTGCTGAACCACCACCCCCCGGCCCCGGCCGGCACTGCTACCGATTTAGGCTCACTATAGAAAATAAGGAGATAACTGTAAATATTTAATGTATTTCCAGTTTTGTGATTTTTTTTTAACACAGAGCTAGAAATTTTCTAACCTAGAAGTTTTTCAAAAATTCTTACTGCTCAGATACCTAAAGAATTTATTCCTCACAGAAGAAAATTATCAAAATCAATACCCATTACCAGACCCATGAGTCAGCAGGAGTTTGGTTCCCTAGAAGGTAAGACTGACTTGAGAAGACAGACATTCAAGAACCACACCACCTTGACTTTACCTTTAGGTCTCTATGAATCCTTCAAGATGCTCAGAATCTCTAATTATGTACAGTTGTAGTAATATCTGACTGAAAACAAAACCTGCATTTGGGGGCCCTAACGACCATCAACTAGAGGATACTTGGTGGGGAAGACTTGGGACAGCTAAGAAGGCCACTCTGAGTTCATCTAAAAATTACTTATTTCAGTCTCCAGATTTCGATTAAGTAGAATTTTCTCTCCCCCCTCATTCTAAAACAGGCAGAATTTAGAACTTCCTGTCTATAGCAGATGATTCAAAGAATTCTTTAAACTATGTTTCTGTGTTAGAACAAAAGATTTTTCACAACACCACTTTCAGTTTCCTTTGATTTTCTTATCCTTTTCAAAGAATAGATAAAACAAAAACACCTCTTGGTTCCTTCTCCCAATTTGTACCTCACCCTAGTACCCAGAAAAAAACATTTAATGAAGTCTTTCCAACAGGTTATTCCTAGCACTGTCCGTCTTGGGTGTAGATACAGATTCTCCCCTCTCCGTGACGACTAAGGTCAGGAAAACCTGCCTAATTACAAAGGCCCGCGACTGTGCCTCCCGCTTCTCCATGACACACTCACCGTCCTTAACGGCCACTCCCAACGCAAGAGTCTTCGGTGCCTTTGCTGTTTACCAGCTACTTGTGTCTCTCTAGCCTCCTCCCCCCAAGCACCTTCCATGGTTTCCCCTTGTCCCCAAGGCAGAAGAGCCCAGTGACGAGGAACATGCTTCAAATTCTGCCTCCACCACCATTTCTTTTTTCTTTTTTTAAACATCTTTATTGGAATATAATTGCTTTACAATACTGTGTCAGTTTCTGCTGTATAACAAAGTGAATCAGCTACACACATACATATGTCCCCATATCCCCTCCCTCTTGCGTCTCCCTCCCACCGTCCCTATCCCACCCCTCTAGGTGGCCACCACCACTTCTGAGCTGGCACACCTTGGCCAGGATCTTGGCCTGAGTTTCCCAACCTGCACCATGGGGATAACAGCATACAGCTCACCTCATCGTCTTGCTATTAAATGCAGGGAAAGGCCACCACAACGGACTGTGCTGCCTGCAGGTGTCAGCTACTAACACGTGGTCTGCCTTTCTGGAAATGTCCTGCCCTCCAACTTTCTGAAGCATGCTTCTCAAGCTCTTCAGCCCCTACCTCCCCTTCATTTATGCTTTTTACTATAGAAACCATTATGTTATGGGAGCCCAAACTCAAACCTTTTCATACCTTTCTTCTATCATCTCTGTTCTGTATTAGTTGCCGCCAGTCTAGACCTCCAGCTCAAACAGATCTGGGAGGCAAAGGACACCCCGCGGGCAGGCAACACAACCCAAACCTGAACTCACCGTATCAACACCTCCACCTCCCAAATCTTTTCTGCCTCCTGAGTTCAGATTCTGAGAGACGCAAGTAACCCGTGGCGGCAGGTAACCTCAGAGAGCTGCCTCTGCCCCCACCCCTCCATCACGCTGCATATCCAGTCGGGGCCCAGCACACACACACCTGCACCTGATGCAGTAGCCACCTACCACTCCCTCCCCACGCCAACGCCTCAGAGGGAGCCCTCCTCCTTTCTCCTGCACTGCTGGGGTGGGGCCTCCCCTCTGACCTCCCTGCCTCCAGCCAGAGAAGTCCTCAGTCCTCATTCCATCCTCGTGGTGCTGGCCCAGGACCTCTGTCATGAAAAGTCTTTCTGCCTCTGCTGTCTACACAGGGAAGCCCACGCTGGAATGGACGATATAAAATGAACTTCAGAAGCCTGGCCCTTGTCAGCCTCGTAGCTTCCTCCTACTCTCCCATCCCCACCTGCGACACCAAGCTCTCCCAGGGCCTTTCCACACGCCACTCCATCGGGCTCTCATGCTCTTCCCCCAAGTCTCTGCCTGCCTTACATACTCTTACTGGTTGTGCTCAGCAGCCACCTCTTCCAGGGCTCCTCCCTCCATGCTTGGCACTAGGTGGCCTATTCACATTCCTATCATAGCATCTGTAGGCTACTTCCCACTAGGTTTTCCTCTCTGGATTCCTTTTCCCTCGGTCCTCCCAGTGCCTAGCACAACGTCCGGTGCTTAGTAAACACGCAGTATCTGCTAAATGGATGAAATAATCCCCAAATTAACAATGATTCCCACTTCTCGAGCTCCTCTCCCTCCACACGTCACCATAACCTCTCCTGATCCTGAACACTGCTTTATCCTCTAAAAAAAACCAAGCTGCTTCCAAAATCTCCCTACTTCAGTGCTCTGATGTTGCTTAAATACTTTCACTTCTTTAAAAGACACAGGGCTTCCCTGGTGGCGCAGCGGTTGAGAGTCTGCCTGCTGATGCAGGGGACACGGGTTCGTGCCCCGGTCCGGGAAGATCCCACATGCCGCGGAGCGGCTGGGCCCGTAAGCCATGGCCGCTGGGCCTGCGCGTCCGGAGCCTGTGCTCCGCAACGGGAGAGGCCACAACAGTGAGAGGCCTGCGTACCGCAAAAAAAAAAAAAAAAAAAGACACAAAAGCTGAATAATAACTTCAAATATTAAAATAACACCAATATTTTGACAGTCAATAAATCAGACAACTTATCATTAACGGTAAGTTCTTTCTGCAGCTAAGATTTCAACGGAGCTCTTTCGTACCCCTTTCCAAAATTTTGATTCTATTATTGGTTGGTGTTTTATGGAACCTGCCGAATGCCTCTGAGGAGATGAGGAATAACTGCTGAAGGGAATAAAGGCCATTTCACCACTGGCAGGTTCTTGTTTCCACTTTCGGCTAATTCCAATTAGTTCTGGGTTATAAAGCCTGTCATCCCGTTAGTGAGTGGTCTATTATCATGAACATCTCTCAAGTGTCTTCAGATAACATTTGCTATGAAAAATTTACTTGGGCAGTCTTAACTGCAGCTGACAAGGCTAGATCTTTTTTGTGAGGAATGACCAGCTGAATTTACTTTCATTCCTAATTTCTAATTCTTATCTACTTACCATATGACCCAGCCATCCCACTCCTAAGCCCTTACCAAAAACTTATGTTCAGACAAAAGACCTGTATGCAGATGTTTATAGCAGCTTTATTCCCAAACACCAAAAACTGGAAATAATCCTAATGTCTTTCAACGGGAGAACAGAGAAACAAACCGTGGTACATCCATACAGTGGTCGACACAACTTGGCAATAAAAAAAAGAACCACGTATGGATACAGAAGACAACATGGATGCCTTTCAAATGCACTTTGTAAGTCAAAGAAGCCATTGGTATGGCATTCTGGAAAAGACCAAATATAAGGGCAGAACAAATCGCTGGCTGCCGGGAGGCTGGAGTGGAGAGAAGAGTCTGACTGCAAAGGGACAGCAGGAGGAAAGTTTTTCAGGCAAGGGAACTACTCCCTATGGGTAGTGGTGGCGCATACACAGCACTACACGCTTGTCAAAACCCATAAAACCATGGGTTTTACTGTATGTAAATTTAAAAGTAAAAAAGGGTAAAAAGTTAATTATTTAACCATGACATAGTTAAAGATTATACGCCAAATACAGGCATACCTCCTTTGCGCTTTGCTTTACTGCACTTCACAGATACTGTGCTTTTTTTTTTTACAAATTCAAGGTTTGTGGCAACTGTGCATTGTCAGGTGATAGTTAACATTTTTTTCAGCAATAAAGTATTTTTTAATAAAGATACGTACGTTGTTTTTCTAGATACGCTACTGCACACATTACAGTACAGTGTAAACATAAATTTTATACATACCAAAAAACCAAAAAATTCAAGTGACTTGCTTTACTGCGATCATCACTTTCTGGTGGTGGTCTGGAACCCAGACCCACGGGATCTCTGAGGTACTGCCTGTATAATTAACACAAAGGTGTGGATTTCCTCGACGTTAAACAGTGGTTGTTGTTATTATTTTGTTGCTACTGTATTGCACTGATGAGGAAGAAATGTTAGGGGGACGGGGTGGGGGGCAACCCCAAGTCTTTCCCCCCTCCCCGTGCTGCCAACCTTTGCGAGGCTCCACAGGAAGGCAACCTCCACCCCAGCTGTGAACAGCTAAATGGAGTTCCACCAAGGATATGGGAAAGCTTATTCACAACCAACGGGAGACAGACGGTACCCCACAGTACAGCCCAAGAAAGCATTTCAAGGGAAGAAATAAAGGCGGCGGGGGGGAGGGGGGAGAGACTACAAATCCTGAAGTTCTAACTCATCCTAGTCAAAGGTATCAGCAGAAAATTCCATCCACGTGTTGGCTGCAGCATTCCTAGACCCTCCTTTAGAAAGGAGTCAAGGTGGGAGGTGGGTGGGGAATCTCTTTGTGAGAAAAGACAGCAAAAGAGAGAGAGAGAGAGAGAGAGAGAGAAGGCGAGCGAGAGTTCTCCTAAACCAGGAGGCTGAGAGTTCTAAAAACCCTGGATCCAACGTTCTTTAACATGGAAAAAGTGATGCTAAGTAGGCAAATGATAAAAACAAGCAAAGGTTCACCACCCAGTGACACTTTCTTTCCAGCGGACCCTCGTCAGCCAAACCGACGCATTCTTCCTCCAGAGGGGACGGCCCGCCTGGCGTCCTTGGAGACTGCCCCAGGCAATCCCGAGCAGGCGCTGGGCTCCGGGCTCCAGGTGTGGCTGCCCACAGGGCGACAGATTGGGGGGGGGGACCCGGAGGGCGCCAAGGGTGGGTGCCACCCTACTCCCACCTGGCTCTTCTGGGCAAGAGGATACTGCGGCTTCTCCGCACTCACATTCCCGAGCCCAGAAAACTCTGTTCCTCTCCGGGAGACCTGGGCCTGCCACATCCTCAGAGCCCAGCATGAGATCGCCACCTGAGACAAACCTCCAGCCAAGATGGGCTCCTGATTGCAGCCCTGGAGAACCAGCTCTCTGACCTGCAACGGCTCTCTGCAGCTGGAAAGTGGAAAGACGGGCCTGCGTGCAAAGCAAATGCTATTTTCCAGGCGCCTTCTGGGGGGAGGGGGAGTAACAAATCTAAAAACCACAGAGAGTAAACCAGAACGTTCTGGGACACGCCACGCCTTACAAAAAGGGCTTTAAAACATCCTATCAAGAAACAGTCACTGCAAGGGGTTAGCTGTCAAAGGTAAATAAAAATCACTGACTTTCTAAAGATAGGAGTGAAGGACTCAATTATAAAACAGCTTATTGTAGTATTAAGCTAATTAAGGTTTATCACATTAGCCATCTGAGTTTTAGTTGGCACCAGAAAAGCAGGAACAGCATATCATGCAACGTGGATTGGGATCTGCTTTGCAAGCAGATTTCTGCCACATTCAGACACAGAACCTCTGGCAGTCAAAAATGTTGCAGAATTGAAAACCAATTTTCGCACAGTGATTTGTCAAGAATCTTGTTCCATCACGTGAGCTATTTACTGGTCTCCCGGTCCGAGATTACATTTATCTCTATTAAATACCACACAAAGTATTCTGAGCTAACCATGCCCTGTTGTTTCTCTTTTGCCAGTTTTATCACACGCTGGATGCTCTGAAATTCTATGAAAAACATTTCAACAATAAAACCCTTGCATACTTGACACATTTCACTGCAGATATTCTGCCCACCAACTGTCAGCACAGAACCCATTCTAAGACCCTCGGCACTTCTGAAAAGACTGCTCTGCTGAATGCAAAGAGGAACAAAATACCCTCCACAGAGTAGGGGAGAAATTTGTTTTCAATCGTGTCTTCTATGGGCTCCTCTTGACTGTACTTTTACCAAACCAGAAGACAGAACTAGTTCTATCCGTTGTTGGCGTTCATCTTGGATTTGATTCTGGAACTGCTGGTTTCCTGTTTGGGGAAGTTGCAGTTCTTTTCACAAGGAACCCCAAGGCGAAATGTTTCTTATTCCCCTGTGCGGTCTCACTGCCTTTGTTCTTTACTTTGCTACCACTGATCACTGCTGCTTCTCTCTTCTCCTCTAAAACCTCTTTTGGTTTTGGAGGATGCATAAAAAATGCCAGCTCAAAGCAAACTGTCATCCTTTAAGGCCCTGGACATTTTCTACCATCCGCTGCTGTAAAGCTCTGAGTTAACAGGCATCTTTGCACAGAGGAAGCCAGACTACCCAGTCTTCTCCTGGCATTGCATTAAGTATTCCATATTAAAACGTATGCCACAAATAATCCAATGGCAAACTCACCGTCAACACCCCACCCCCGCCCAAATCAATAAAAGCCATTCCACCACTTGACTCAGAGTGAAAAGCCTTTCAGGTTAACACACAGAGCAAGGTAAAAAGAAAGGTGATGAATGAACAAAAGGCAAATCTACCTGCAGACTCCTCAGATCCCAAAAAGGTGGCTAGGCTGCCTGGATTTGACAAAGTCCTTCCATTTCCCTGTAATCATCGGGAAAATGCCCCATGTGTACTGCTTTAGTCTTATGCAAAACAGTGCATTCCCCACAAGGCCCTGACGCCTACCATTCTCTTCAACTTGCTTCTTTTCAGGCCTGCCTCTTATAAATGACCAGCCACATGCGATTTAATGAAGTCATTCTGATTTCGCCTTGATAGCAACACTAACATAAAGTCACCCTAATCCCATTAAACTTGGCTAAACGTCAAGAGTATTTCTTCTCCACTCTCCACCCAATATTATCTCCAGGGTACCAATGCACTGTCAATCTGTGTCTGAACGGATCTTCAAATAAATACTTAAATTCATGCTCAAAATTATCATATCTCACCTTGTGAACCTTGACCTTTTGGAAAGACTTTGGACCAATGTTCAGTTACTGTCACACGGTTGCATTCTCTGCAAATATGAAAGGGTTAAAAGCAGCCCCAGTCAACAGGCCTACAAGGAAAAAAAAGACAGCATGTATGCCTTACAGCATCACTGGAACGCATTTATGCTCATTTCCTAGAACAATATTGTTACCTTTTGGCCTTCATAATAGTCAGAAGCATCCCCAAAACCCTTTAGTAGCTTCTAAAAGGAAAAGCACAAAACAGAACATACCCTGCAAGAGAAAAAAACATGCAAAGTAGCATTCTCCAGCAACAAACTATTATTACAAATCCATCAGTTCATTTTGGTTTTGTTTTGTTAAAAACATAGAGGAGAGAGAGAGAGAGAGTGAGAGAGAGAGAGAGAGAGCGAGCCTGCAGAAACCAAGTGTCCCCACCCTAGCAAGGCACATTTTTTTCTTTAATAAGGGTCATAAATCTCAGCTCCTTGTCCATCCCTTAAGCAAAAGAAAAAGGCAGGAAAAGCCCAAGTAATCTCAGACCTTGCAAACCTGCACATTTTCCCCCATCTTCTCTACACAGACTCTTCTAGGGCTCCATTAGTCACGTACCAGTGCTGTGTGGTGTCTAAGTGTGCATTCACATACTGTGTTGGGATGGTCCCTTCCTGCAAGCTCCTCTGCTTTTGGCTGCCATGAAGGGAGGAAGCTGCTATCCCACTGTAGTAGCTCAGTGACTGCATTGTGCTCAGGAGCTGATCTGCCTCAAACCAGTTTCAACCGGTTCTGGTCACCCTACATAAAAAAGCTATGGCAACCCTCGCTGAGTTGCCAACAAGTCCCTGAAAATCATCAGCACAGGGAGGATCTCGCTGGGGGTGGCTGCTCCCTCTTAGGTCTTGGTGAGGACGGGAAGGTCATCGTGGGTCCCCTCCACCGGCGCACAAGCACACAGCCCTGGAAGGGCTCCCCTCACGAGCACCCCAGAGCCCCTCGGGCCCATCCCCCCTCCCGTCCACCCCAAAGCCCACCGCAGACACTGCTGCCCCTCCTTCTCCTTCCCCCACTTACCTCCCACAACCTGGCTCAGATCTTTGTGTACGTGTGTGTCAGTGTGTGTGCTCTGGGTTGGTGGCTGACAAAGAGCCCCCAGGAAAGCAATCTATGTGTGTCTGCTCACCCTGGCTGCGTCGGCGGCAGGGGCCGGCCTCGGCCTCCTAGCAGAGTGCTGCGGGCTTGTTGACCAGGCTCCTCTCTGCCTGTCACCCCCCCACCCAGCCCCCTCCTCCCGTTCCTCTCCTCTCTCTCGCAGCCCTGTCACCACCACCAGCAGCCCCCCAGTCTCCTCCTCCTCCTCCGACCTTCTCTTCTTTCAAGCACCTGGGGGGAGTAGTCCAAATCCCTTCACCTCGGGCAAGAAGTCTAGGGCTGCCCGGGGTGGAGGCGGGGGGGTGGGGGGGGCGGACTCGGGGCCAGTGGGACAGAGGGGCACAGAGGCCTTTTAAAAAATCCGCTGCGCAGCGCCAGCGCCGGAGGGGGGAGGAGGCGAGCGGCGGCGCTCACGTGGCCCCCCTCTCGGAACCTGCGGGGCCTAGCCAGACCGGCTGGTCCTCGGCCCCCCCAAGGAGGCCGGCGGGGCGCGAAGGCCGGCCGGCCCCAAGGCCAGGGTGGGACAGGCCGCGGCCGTCAGGCCCAGGGGCCGGAGCCTCACGCGCCGGCCCCGACCGCAGGGCCGGGCACGAGGGGCCCGCGCCCCCGCCCCTCGCCGGAGCCCGCCCGCGCCGCTTCCTCCGCGGCCCTGCACCCCTCGCTCGGCCCGGCCGCCCCCTCGCCGCCCCCCGCGTCCCGGGCGCACACCCACCCCCTGCCCGGGATTGGCCTTCGCAGCGGTCAAGCCCGGGCGTCTGGGCCGCAGCTCGGATGACCTTTGTTCAGCGCGGCGCCGCCGGCGGCTGCTGCTGCTGTAGCTGCTGCTGCTGTCGTCGTAGCGGCGGCGGCGGCGGCGGCGGCGGCTTCCATGTTACGGGCGTGTCAGCCGCATTCCCGCTGCCGGGGTCGAGGTGTGCGTGTGCGGCGGAGGGGCCTCGCCGCCGCTGCCGCCGCCGATGCTGCCGATGCAGCCGCCGCCGCCGCCGCCCGGGCCGCCCCGCCGCCGCCGCCGCCACCGCCACCGCCGCCGCCGCGGCCTTGCGGTGCGCCCGGCCCGGGCCCCGCGCCTCCCCGGGCGCCGCGCTCTAGGCCGCACGGCGGCGGCGGCGGCGGCCCGCCACGCCGGGGCCTACGATCGGGGTGCGGGCCCGGGCGGCGGCGGCGGCACCGGCGGCTCGGCCCGAGCGGCGAGCGAACAAAAGGGAGCGCGGGAGAGGGGGAGGGGGCGGCCGGTGGGGGAAGGGAGGATCGGGGAGAAGGAGGCGAGACGCGAAGCCCCGCAGCCCGCGGGCGCGGACGCTCGGCCGGTGCCGACTCGGCGGAGGGAAGGCGAGCCGCGCGGACCTGCCAAGTCTCGCCCATATGCGGCCGCCGCATCGCGGCTTCGCCCCGGAGAGCGGGGTGGTGGTGATGGTGGTGCTGAGGGCCTGCTGCTTTTTCCAGCGGCATTGCAGGCTCTCACCCAGTCCTTTTAATGGCCCCAAGCCGCAACTTACTCGAGTGGAAGGAAGCAAGGCCTCGCCAAAGATGGTTGCAAAAGACCGCGAGCCTCTACCCAGGATCTTGAAGCCAAGGTGGTGTTTTGTTATCCTCGTAATGGTGGCCAATAAGTCAGAAGAGAGCACGCTATCTTCAGATGCATTAAATCTGGAATTCTCCCTGGAGGTGGAAGAAGGGGCTCTCTTCTGGGTAGTTAGTGGTTTGGAGCCCTTTTCGCCTTAAACTGAGCCACAAAAGAATGGAAGACACCCCCTGGGGTGGGGAGAAAGCCCTGGTGTAAAAGACACACGTTTTGCTTTCGGAGAAAAAGCCACTGGGGCCAGATTGAAACATGGCATGTTCAGTTCATGTAGCTTTTTTTTTTTTTTAAATGGGGGAATGATATTGAGTAAACAAGATGTAATAGCCAAGTCTTTAAATTCACGAAGGGAGATGTGTACAAATGTAACAAGCACATATTGTACATACAGCAGGTGGTCACAGCCTCCAGAACACACACACACAAAAGATACATACATAAACCCCGTAAAGACTACAAAGGTGTATAATCGTTACCACGTCCGAGATGGAGACAATATATTAGCACCAGATCAGGTATGCTGTTCATATAGCCTTGGGTCCTGGTTCGTACAAGGTTCACAGACGTGCACTCGGTTGAAAGGTTTTTTAAAAAACGAGGAACCCCCAAATCAACCGAATTGTGCTTACCCTAGAAATAGGACAAAATGGAAGGATCTGAAAACAATGTCACCAACACCTCTTAAAAAGGCTCACTCCTGTTTGATCGGACTGTGAAGATACTAACGTTACTCGAGGAGCCGTGAAGATTCCCAGCACAGGAAGCGTTTCTGTGCTTTATTTTAAATTACATTAATTGGTTAATATTTGCAAAGTGTGCTGCAAAGTTTTCTTTTGTTAGTTTTTTTTTGGGGGGGGAGGGTGTTGTGTTTTTTTGTTTTGTTTTGTTATCTCAGTGTGCCTCTGCTTTGCATTAACTTCCATCGAGGAAGCCATTGTTCTCTGTTATGGGGTCATTGTCTGATGTAAATTGGAAGCAGCATTTTTGCTATTTAAGACTTTTCATGTAAATGAACTGAATGTTTCACGGAAGAGTTGTTGGTCTTTAATTTCAAACAGCAAATTGTTTGGAGTTGCACGTAAATTGGGACACATTTACACGTGTTTAGAAGGACCTATGTAATCTGCACATTTTGCCAGCCACGGGATCACATTTATCAATGTAACAAAATGGTGAAATTGAACCTCATCTTCTTTTAGCCTGAAAACGGTGCCAGTACTCTGTGGGTTGAGTTTCAACTTTACCTGGGCTTGATTTCATTTGAAAGGAGGCCTTTTTTCTTCTCCCGAAGGTGGGCCTTTATTAATATGCATGTAAAAACATTACGTGCAGTGGAAAGGATACAAGGCCTTGCTTATCTGAAATCGTGATCTACTACACATATTACGATGTATGGAATTTCATAATGTCCACACAATAGTAAATCCTAGCTTTCCTCGATTTAGAATCTTTGTTTACTTAGAATACCTTCTTACCCCTCCCCCAATTCCCTTCTCCTAAAGAGTTGAAAGCACAGCACAAAGTGTTTGAATGGTTTCAAGAATTGTACTTCCAAAACTCAAGTCTGGATTGCTTGTCGCAGGAGCCTTCGGTTGTAGAACCACCTCACATGGCTTCAGAATATCATATACTTTTTGAGCAGAGCTCTTTACAAAGCCCAGTATTTTGGTCAAGCCTCGGAAATTAGTTTGAAAGCACAATTCATCATTTGCACAAACAGCAACAGATAACATTGCATCTGCTTTTTAAAAACCTTAACCAACCAGAAGTAAAAGATAATAATTTCTTGCAAATTATCTCAGTTCTCTTTTTACAAAGAGGATTTCAGAGAAATCCCTTTGCCAGGTAGATCAGTAGTGAAAAGCAAAGCACCCATCTTTATTCTATGAAATCACTGAATTTCACAGCAGAAAAAAACAATTTTTAGTGTAAGTTAAAAAAAAATAGCACTACCCCTCTTCCAAAAATTAATACAAAGGTTCATTCTATTATTGTGCATATGTAAGGCTATCTTGGGCACCACCCTGCTTTGGGCAACAATAGAAGTAAAGAATGAAATAAACTATTATTTGACTGCTGTAGATACGAAGGGGCAGAACAAAGAAATCATATTATTCTTCTGTCAAATAGAAACTAAAGGAATTCCAAATCCTTTGGGATTTTGTTGTTGCTGTTTTTATTGCTAACTCTTAATGTCTTCGTTTATTCCTCCAATCAGTGTATTGCAAAATCCCAGCATTTTTTTTTTGCTTTTTTTTTTTTAAACCTTTTGTGGTTTGAAGCTGACTTTGTAGGCGCATATAGATATCAGTCTACACATCATACTTTTCCTCTGAATTCCACTATGAGATTGGGAAATTCCTTGGTTAGGCAGAGCACACAAAAGGTGTGTTCCTTGAGGGAAAGGAGAAGGAAAACAAAAAGAAAAGCCTTTTCTTTATCTCACCATCAAAAGGCCCGACAAACCACTCCTTAAACTGACAGCCCCCTGACTTGAGCCACATATTTCGTAGCTCAAAACTAAGACTAGGCCTAGGAGTTTATAGAGTTTCATATGTTAAATTTGTTGGCTTCTTTTCAAAGGAAGTATTACACTATTTAACACTAGCATTACAATTTCAAGGTCTGTAGCTGAGTGGCCAGCAAAGGGGAAAAAAAAAATCCATCCCACGTCTTCAACAAAATATTGAAAGAATCAGAATTTTTTAATCTTTTCCAAAAACATACCTTTGAAAGAAATCATAACCAGATTTAAGTTATTATTATATTAACCTGCCAGAAATAGACTGAGGGGAGGTCTAGGAGAGGATTCCCCTTATTTTTTGTTAGTTATTTCACAAACAGATTTTCCATAGCAAAGCTACCTCCCCTTTCCCAAACCTTATCTGGAAATACCTGCAGAGCCTTCACTCAGAGACCTGAAGGAGGTGGGGGCTATGTCCTATTAAAAGGTAAACTGAGACACATTAAAATTTTTAAATGGGGATTTGAGCAAGAATCGATTCCACTAGGGCAGTGCCAAACCGGAAGTGCTAGGGGACTCCACCTACAGAGGCTGGGGAGAGGCATCGGGAGAAGGTGAGGACTCAAAGCAAGGAAATTATTTGATTGGCTACAGCTTAAAACCTAGTTGGCTGTTTGTGATTGGCCGTCCTTATCGGTTTTGATTTTGTAACCTGGAGGTATTTCCGGGCTAAGATTTTGGTTTATTTAAGTAAGTGGCATTAGAGCCACCTCAGTTTAATGGCCTCCTCATTTAATTAATTTAACGGTGCAAAGTTGGGCATTATTTAAGAGTCCCCCTAGGTATCCGAATGACCTCCGAATTCCTGGGCCCTGGATGAATTCGCTAATCTTCATCTCCTACTGTCTCTTTAGGCCTAAATGCTGAAAAGCCAGCCTTGCCTAAGGAAAGAAAAGGATAGGGACCGAGGAAACGGTTGTTGTATGAACTCTAGAGAATCAAAGAAGAGCAAGAAATTTTGGGATTGGGATACCAGCAAAGAGTCATCTTCAGCAACTATGGGCCAACAGACAATACCTGTTGAGAACTTTGTAAGATTTCCTAACCCTTTGTAACTTTTACATTATGTCTGGGCTTCTTTGAAAGAAACTGGTTGTTTGGGCTTTTTCCTACTAAGAGGAGGAGAAGAGAAAGAGGAGAGCTAAGAAGGTATATGAGAAAAGGAAAGACAATCAGACTTAATCCTTTAAGGAGGAGAAGCTAACACATAGGAAAGGTGACTTACTTCCACCCAAGAACGGATCTCATTGGTTCCCTGCAGCACAGAGGCTACCTGGGCACTCTATATGTGCATCTTCATCTTTGCATCTTCCGCCCCCCACCATCTGTAGCAGTTAGCCCAATACCTGTACATCCCATACTTGAAATTAACTAGTTATTTGTGAACTAAAGAATGGATAATAAACCCACAAGTACCTAAAAATAAGCATGTCCCAAGCTAAACATAAGATCTTTTGCCACTGTAGTGGATACTGTAGGCGTTTTGTCTAGAACCATCTTTGGGGTATACACGCCCATCCCCTAGCTGCTGAGACTATTGCTAGCTGACCACTCACAACTGAGTCCCCGGCAAATTGCCTTGGCTATTTTGTGCCAGGTTCTGTGAACTGTCTCACCCAAGTTTACACTCCTCCCCCGGGAGCAGCCAATGTCTGGCTGATGTAGCAAGACCAAGGCTTGCCTTAATTTGGGCCAGTTCTAAAGAGCCATCCTAGCTCCAGAACTCCCTGGAAACTGGCTTAGGCCTCAGTCTCCACAGCACTGTGGGTCAACTCCTTCTACCTAATCTGGCCTTCCTCACTCCCTCACAGGTGGCTCTCCAGAGATTATCCAGAGCCTATTTCTAAGAAACTCAGCCCCAGACACCAACCAAACCAGATCCACCTCCCCCTTGATTCTGCCACCTGATGACACTTACTACCTCATCTATTCCATCGCCATGTGCTGAGGATTCTACCTCCCGAGGATCTGTTGATTCCAGTCCCTTCTCTCCATATCCATCACCTGGACTCAACCTCCTGCTCATCCCCTCAGCTCAAAACTGGTCCCTAACTGAGCTTCTTGCCTCCAACCTGCCCAACTTCCAATACATTCTCCACACCGAGAACTCTAGGAACATTTCTAAAGATGCCAGCTTGTCACCCCTCTTCGCAAACCTTTCCATATCTCTCCATTGTCCTTAGAATAAGGTCCGGGCTCAGAAGACTCTCCATGAGTCAAGCCGTTTGCCTGTCCACATCCCTTGCCCTCCCTCCTCACACTCTAAGATCCAGCCTTGTAGAACTTTTCGTTCTTTGAATGAGACCTGATGGCTCTCGCTGCCAGGCCTTCACAGCGCTGTTCCCTCTTTCCAGGAGGCTCTCCCCACCCTTCCCAATCCCATTCGTCTAACTAACTCCCATGTATCTTTAGGTCTAAATTTACGTCACTCACTTGGAGAAGCCTTCCTTGACCTCTCTCTACATGTACAAGCTGAGTGGCCCTGACATGTCCCTAAGTTATTCTTTTCACGTGACACTTGCTGTGCGGCTTGCAGGATCTTAGTTCCCGGACCAGGGATTGAACCCCGGCCACCATGGTGAAATCGCCGAGTCCTAACCACTGGACCATCAGGGAATTCCTGACACTTGAGTTTTCGGCTCTCTCCCCATGTGACAAGAAACCTGTGAGATCAGGGACAATGATACTTTGGCTCACTGAGGTCTCTCCAGTGCCATCATCACATATAGAAAGACATTGAAAAATTAGGTGTTCAGAACATCCAGATTGATTAAACGCCCGTAGGGATTTTTTTTCTCAATGACATTTGGAGATAAGAGATGATTAAATACAATTTTTGCTAAACAATGATAAGTTTATTTAACACCAAAAGACCCAAAGCCACATATCACTAGGGAAACATTGGTTATTTCTGGAGAGGTAGAAAACACAAATATAAACCAACAAATGTTAAATTAGGAAAATAATAACCAGAAAATATGACTGCAAAATAAAATACATTCATTTGTCAGCAAACAGTTGGAAGATGCTTAAAAAATATTGCTGTAGATTTGAGCAAACACATATTAGAATAAATTACACAGTGTGGGAAGATTGCTGTACTGTTGAAAGAGAAGAGCAGCTATTTCTAACATGCCACTGCCTAGGGTATATATGCACGATCCCGTTCCAGTGATGACAGAGCTGTACAAACTGATTTTTTATGAACAACTAAATAAAAAGTTTAGCAGAGAAGGTATATTCTCAATAATAAATGATTTCTTTAATGGAAACAATATATGATTTTTTAAAAACTCATATATTGAGTTTATGTTATTGTAACAATAACAACCAAAGAAGCAGCCACTCTCCAGGAATTTTTAATTCTGGGATTAAATTACAAAACTTCTAGCACATAAAATCGATCACTGAATCATTCACAGATAAGCTACTGCAGCCAAGATATTGAAGCCAAAATTTCAGAGATTGCTACAGGATATCATCAGTGAGGTTAATTTTATTTTTAAAGGGGGGGTGGGGGGGTATAAGAAGGACTTTCCTGCCAGAAAGACTCAATCTTGGACTTTGAAAGATGAGGCATCACTACTGAAATCTTCGTACCACACAGTGGTTTGCTGGATATGTTACAGCAAAGAACTTTATAAAGATAAGCTATTCGTTGTCCTCTTAAAGACAGTAGTTTCAAATCTGCTGTCCTTTTCATTAGTAAATGCTGTCCATTACACACTGCCTGGCAGATATTTTGTTAGAACAAAAAAATGCGTGAGAATTCCCTGGCGGTCCAGTGGTTAGGACTTGGCGCTTTCACTGTGGTGGCCAGGGTTCAGTCCCTGGTCGGGGAACTAAGATACCACAAGTCTCTTGGCAAGGCCAAAAAAGGAAAAAAAAAAAAAAGCTTAATCTGTTCTTTTAAAGATAATGTTCTAACCATGAGGAAGAAAGTGATTACTTTTAGAAAGAAACTCACGCTATGGAGAGAGCATTTTAGATTTTAGAAACAGATGTTTAGCAATCACTTGTGATTTGGTGCTAAAAATTATGTATGAATGTTACCTTTAACAACTATCAAGTATGTAGTTTATATCATAAAGTGAATTTTCTAAACTGTTTAAAAAAAATACAACTCCCAGATGAAGAGCTTTGGTATATTTGAACCTATTTGTTTAAAATATAAAAATGCAATTGCAACATATTCCCATTTACAGGAACAACTGACTGACATTGGGAAACAGCGACTCATCACCCAAATTTCCACTCAACCTTTTGCACAGATGGTAGGTGGAATTAAAAAGTGAGCATTATCGGGCTTCCCTGGTGGCGCAGTGGTTGAGAGTCTGCCTGCCGATGCAGGGGACACGGGTTCGTGCCCCAGTCTGGGAAGATGCCACATGCCGCGGAGGGGCTAGGCCCGTGAGCCATGGCCGATGAGCCTGCGTGTCCAGAGCCTGTGCTCCGCAACGGGAGAGGCCACAACAGTGAGAGAGAGGCCCGCGTACCTCAAAGAAAAAAAAAAAAAGAAAAAGTGAGCATTATCATTAAGCACTCGGTGAAAATGATGCACCTGTTCCAATGGTACATAACTTTTCCCACTAAGACAGCGTTTAAAACAACCAACGTAAAAAGAAACTGAATTTAGAACAAGATCTTCAAATCACTTTATCACAATGTGTTCTACCAAGATTTCCCAAAAAGATGCAGGTTGAATACTAAAAGTTTTAATGAGAGCAAAATACTTTATACTGCTCATAAAGAAAATTAAATTTTAATGACATTGTTTAGTCCATCATAATTTCAACCTTCTTTGACTTCTGTTTTTGCATATAATTTGTAACGTACAAGACATATCAGGATAGTACTCTCTGTGTTTAATTTATAAGTGAATATATAGGTGTGATTCATCAAGAGTAAAAGCCACTGGGGACTTCCCTGGTGGTCCAGCGGTTAAGACTCCACGCTTCCACTGCAGGGGGCGCGTATTCGATCCCTGGTCAGGAACTAAGATCCCACATGCTGCGCGGTGTGGTCCAAAAAAGAAAAAAAAAAAGAGAGTAAAAGCCACTGGACTTGAAAATTTTCCTTGAGTGGACAAGCTCAATTTTTGCTAGATAGAGTGAACACTTGTATTCCTTAATTTCACTGCATTGACAGTCCAGATTTGGGGAAATAAATAACCATGATCAGATAAATAATCATCATCACACCCATCTTGAGTTTCCACCTCAGCCTCTCACCAAATATAAAGGCAATCAACTGTATCACTTCCAGAGGATTCCTGGATCCTCCCTTTCCATCAGCGCCTCTCCTCTGACCTTTCCCTCATTTTGTCCCTCCCAGTCCATCACACAGAGTATTAAGTCAACTTGACTGTAGCATGTGGAAAATTCAGAGCATAAACCACAACCAGTTAAACTAGAGTAAGTCCCCTACCTACGAACCTTCAAGTTGCAAATGTGTGTTCGCATGTCCAACTACATAAGTTAGTTCACATGTCTGAGGTACACTGTCACGTGCATGCATCCTCTGCAGGTGGTTGTGCTTGTGTGTACTTCACAGTACTGTAGAGAGCACAGTAGTACAGTATCTTTATTTCAAGCTAGATCTGCAAGAGGACGACTTCCTTGAGCTCCTTGCTCTGCAACATGAGGAGCTTACTGATGAAGACCTGACAGAATTGGAGGCCCAGAGAAAGGACCAAGAAAGACAAGGGGAAGAAGTAACTGAAGAACCAAAGAGATTCACGACGCAAGGGGATTTTCTTTATTTGAGGAGGCACTGTTAGTTTTTGAGGCACAGACCCAGATGTAGAACGGTACACGAAGGTTGCAGCAGCCGTTCAGAATGCAATCCAGTGCTACCGTGTCATCTATGACAAGAAAAAAAGAGCTACTACCCAGACATCACTGGATCATTTTTTCAAAAGGGTAGACAGAATTGAATCCAGCAAGGAACCGGACCCTGTGCCATCAGCGTCAGGCGTGAGTGAAACTGCAGCTTGCCCTCTGTCTCCCGTTGCTGACGATCCTTCGGCTCTACCATCTCCCACCTCCTCTCCCTCCTCCAGTCAGTAACTCTTCTTGCAATGCCAGCCCCTGTATGCCAGCTGTTGTACTGTACTACTGTACTTTTCAAGGTACTGTACTGTAAAATTAAAAATGTTTTATCTTTTGTGTTTGTTATGTATTATTTGTGTGAAAAGTATTATAAACCTATTACAGCACGGTACTATATAGCTGGTTGTGTTAGTTGGGTACCTTTGTTGGACTAACTTTGTTGGACTTAGGAACGCGCTCTCAGATGGAACTCGTTCCTATGTAGGGGACTTACTGTACCTTAGCACCAGGCACTGCGCACCACAGGCACCCCGCAGTTGCTTTGCAAAGGGAGCAGTAACTAAGCCCCTCCAGGGGCTGCCACCCATCTTCCTAGATTCTTTTAACTAGTCCATCCTACCCTTACCCTCTAAGCACAAATTAAGTCGAGAGGAATAAAGACCCTTTCTCTTGGGGCATAAAATAGACCCTCTACCCCTCTTTCTGGCTGCCTCCCTAATGAAACTAGTCTGAAAGATTGTCCCTACTTTGGGAATTCTGCATGGAACTCCTCACATCAGACCCTTCTTGAAATTCTTTCTTTCCCTTAGCTTGATGCCATTCCTCTTTCTCTAAAGATCATGCTTTCTCAGCCTTTCTTCCTAGCTGAGTTTTCTGTCCTCTGTTTAATATGGATGTTCTCAAAGTTCTTTTTCTTTTTAATAAATTTATTTATTTTTGACTGTGTTGGGTCTTCGTTGCTGCGTGCGGGCTTTCTCTGGTTGCGTCGAGCGGGGGCTACTCTTCATTGTGGTGCGCAGGCTTCTCATTGCGGTGGCTTCTCTTGTTGCAGAGCACGGGTTCTAGGCACGCGAGCTTCAGTAGTTGTGGCACGTGGGCTCAGTAGTTGTGGCTCGCAGGCTCTAGAGCGCAGGCTCAGTAGTTGTGGCGCACGGGCTTAGTTGCTCTGTGGCATGTGGGCTCTTCCCGGACCAGGGCTCAAACCCGTGTCCCCTGCATGGGCAGGTGGATTCATAACCACTGTGCCACCAGGGAAGCCCTTCTATCTTTTTTAAAAAATTTATTTTTTATTGAAGTATAGTTGAATTACAATGGTGAGTGAATTACTGCTGTACAGCAAAGTGATTCAGCATATATATATATATATATATATACACACATATATATACACATTCTTTTTCATATTTCAAGGTTCTATCTTTGACCCTCTTCTTTTCGAACTCTGCATTCCTTGGGGAAACACATTCGTTCTCAGGGCTTCAAGTATCTCTTTATTCTGGATTCCCAAATCTCTGTTTCTAGCCCTAACATCGCCTCTAACTCCAGATCACAATGAATTGTCAAGTAAGCTCGAGAAATGACTCACAGTCATGTCTAACTCGGGAGGTCCAAAAGACACCTCCTCTTCTCCCATCCTCCATGGTGGTATGTGACTCAACGGCCCCACGCTCCTTTCTCCATCCCTCTGCCATGTTGCACTCTTGCCTCCACAGCCAGGAGGCGAGGACTGCCTGTGCTTTCTGCAGCCTTCTCCGTGCACCTGTCCTCTGTCCCCAGCTCTGTGGATGCCTTGGTTTAAGGAGCTCCCTCTCACCTGCTCTCTCTGTTTTTGTTTGTTTGGGCCGCACTGTGCAGCATGCGGGATCTTAGTTCCCCAACGAGGGATCGAATCCGTGCCCCCTGCAATGGAAGTGCAGAGTCTTAACCACTTCCCTCAAGGGAAGTCCCTCTCCTGCTCTCTTACAGAGACTTCTTCACTTATCGCTAACCTCTTTTCGAGCAATTTCTGCTCACCAAACAGCCCTTAAGCAAGCAGCTTATCACATTAAATGCATATACACCATGTTATTCCTTCCGCTGGAAGAAAAAGCGCCCCCCTCACGTGATCATCACCACCTACTGACGAGACAAAGCTGAGTTGAAGGCTCACCACAGGAAGTCGGGGAGAACACTCCTCAAAATGCTTGCACAGGGCTTCCCTGGTGGCGCAGTGGTTGGGAGTCCGCCTGCCAATGCAGGGGACACGGGTTCGTGCCCCGGTCCGGGAAGATCCCACATGCCGCAGAGCGGCTGGGCCCGTGAGCCATGGCCGCTGGGCCTGCGCATCCAGAGCCTGTGCTCTGCACCGGGAGAGGCCACAGCAGTGAGAGGCCCGCGTACCGCAAAAAAAAAAAAAAAAAAAAAAGCTTGCACAATGTCTCATAGGGAGGGGAAAGGTCAGAATCAGGGGGTGGGGTGGGAGGAGGGGCGAGGACGGGAAAAATAAAATAAAAGAATTTACTGAGAATTGGAAGCTTGGTTTAAGGTGGGCCTATCAATGTGGGAGCTTGGCTAGGAGGCATGAGTCCAGGATTGATAAAAACAGCAAGGTGAGGACTTAGAGGCGAGGGATTTGAAGAATCTTAGCGCACGGATTACTGTGTCCTTTTCATCAAGAATTGATGGGTCTTTAGAGAAGTTCTTCTAAGAAACAACCAAACCACTTTCTGGGACAGGAGAGCTCTGGAAGAATAAAGAAATGCTAATTAAAATAACGGAACAGAAAGTGATGTTAACATAGACACTAAGGTATAGTGTAGGTTCTCAAAGTCCAGGCTGGGGTGGGGAGTGGCCAGTTCTGGTTCTTGCTGATTTTGCCTCTTCAGGGCCTCCCTAATTTGACTCTAGCCTCCTCCATCTCATCCATCCTGTCTGAGGTTGTGGTACCAGGTGACTGGAGAAGAAAGAGAAAACATGCACAGAAGTATCCCTAAACCTTCCTCTCTGGAACCTACTAAGTAATAAAGCATTTGGGTAAATAAGGACAATCTCAATTTGAAAAAAGGTCTGATCCCTTTATCCTTAGCAAATCCAAAGTAGCTTGCCAAAAAAGAGGGGAAAATCTTACCCTCTGTAAAACCAAGACCATCGCAGGACTCCTCCACAATCAGGTGGGTAGGATCTTAGGCGCACATATGGCGGATCTGAGGAAAGAACTGTTTTCAATTTTCCTTCTCTTTATTTATTTCGTGTTAAAATATTTATATTGTTTCTGCTAGGAAGCTTGTCACAGAATAGACAATTTTCCTTTGTGATTACTATCCTAGCTAATATACCAATAAGCACTTAGAATTTAATAGCAAAAGCCCACGAACAAATATAAAGCCAAGGAAGGCTTACCTTTGCCTTAGAGCTTTGGCTCTTTAGGTAGAATTTGGAAAACTATTCTTTTTTTTTTTTTTAATTTATTTATTTTTGGCTGCATTGGGTCTTCATTGCTGCACGCAGGCCTTCTCTAGATGCAGCAAGCAGGGGCTACTCTTCCTTGCGGTGCGCGAGCTTCTCATTGCGGTGGCTTCTCTTTTTGCAAAGAACGGGCCCTAGGTGTGCAGGCTTCAGTAGTTGTGGCGCACGGGTTTAGTTGCTCCGCAGCGGGTGGGATCTTCCCGGACCAGAGCTCGAACCCGTGTCCCCTACATTGGCAGGCGGATTCTTAACCACTGCGCCACCAGGGAAGCCCTGGAAAACTATTCTTGATCTGTTATCCTGGGCACTTTTTTTTTTTTTTTTTGCGGTATGTGGGCCTCTCACTGTTGTGGCCTCTCCCGTTGCGGAGCACAGACTCCGGACGCGCAGGCTCAGCGGCCATGGCTCACGGGCCCAGCCACTCTGCGGCATGTGGGATCTTCCCGGACCGGGGCACGAACCCGCGTCCCCTGCATCGGCAGGTGGACTCTCAACCACTGTGCCACCAGGGGAGCCCCTGGGCACTTTCTGATAGTGAAGAAGTCATGAAGTATACATGCAAGTGTAGAAATAATAGGAGTGCTCACACTCATACCAAACTGTTCTGCTTGTAGGATGCGATTTCTTTTATTTTACATTTTATTTTATTTTTGAGATTTATTTACTTGGCTGCGCCAGGTCTTAGTTTCAGCATGCGGAATCTAGTTCCCTAAGCAGGGACCGAACCCAGGCCCCCTGCATTGGGAGCGCGGAGTTTTAACCACTGGACCACCAGGGAAGGCCCTGCAGGTGAGATTTAAAGCAGCCCTTCCATCTGACAGACTCGCCGGCCTTTAGAGACCCCAGTAGTACTCTCTAGCATAGAGCAAGGTAGTAGTATAAGGTTCCACAGGAGCTCTCCCAGTACCCTGGTGGGGAGCTTTGAGGCTGAATCCCATCCTCAGTGCCAAGGTCAACAGTTCCACGTACTACCCTTCTTCCTTACCATTCTTTGTCCTTTTCTACCACCCCCCCATCACTTAGATTTTAATAATACACATTGCAGAATTAGGATATGATATGAGTGGCTAATAGAACCGTGGACTGACCTGGAGTTAGTTGATTTAAGTTATTGAATGCTTACTGGTGCAGAGCCCAATTCGTGACCCTAGTACTGGACCTCGGGGTCTCTGCGGTGCTGTTCCTGCTGTCTTGGATGGCTTTCCACAGATATTTACCAGCCTGGCTCCCTCCTTCTCTTCATTCATGTCTCTGCTCCATCATCACCTTGTCAGAGGGGAGCTTCCCTTGCTGCCCTAACTAAAATCGCCCCCTCTATCTCTAGTTAGCCCTTTACTGTGTTTTATTTGTCCCATAGCACTTACCACTACCTGGCATTATATTTAAGGTTGCCAGATATAATACATCCCATCTTTGGAACCTACTTAACACTAAAAAATTCATTATTCATCTGAAATTCAAATTTAACTGGGTGCCTTGTATTTTTATTTGCTAAATCTGGCATCTTTCATTCCTTTCCCTACCATTTGAATGCAAACTCCATGAAGCAAAGATGTGGTCTGTTGGATTCACTGCTCTAAATCCCCAGCATCTAGTGTTCTGGAGTCTCATCAGGCTGGGCACACAGTAGGCACTCTGTGAGTGTTCAGGAAGGAAAGAAGAAAGCACAAAGCAACACAGCACCATCTGAGGACTTTGTGCTAACAGGGCGATGCATGCCGCATTCCCATCTGGCTTCCACTGTCTCCTTGGAAAATTTTCAATTGTAACGGGGATTCCAAAGATGAAAACATTTGCTTTCTGGTCCAGATACTGGATTAAGACCACCAATATGTACCAAACTGCCAAACCCCAGTCAAAGGACAGCTTACAAATCCCACTGATACGAATCAGAATTGAGCCATAAATTTGGCAGTAAAAACAAAATCCTTTTTTTTAAACAACCCCTAACCATTCCTTGTCTTGCCAAGTGTTCTCCATCTACAATCACCGGATTTCCTTCCCCAACTGCATTCACTCTGTTCCTCCATGGCGCTCTTGTTCACATAAGCTAGAAAACAAAACGACATCCATCAAATATTGTCCTCAACGGCCAGTCTTTAAAATACTTGGCCGTGTCTAGGGTGATAGTCTGGGCAGCTTCATTTGATGTTCTGACAACTGGGTATTGTTAGTTTTGACTTGGTTACTTAGAGAAGACTTTGTAATCC